>NC_043979.1:24972780-25572780 GCF_902148855.1 Sphaeramia orbicularis
TTGCAGAGGGTGAAGACAGATGACAGCACTAGGCTCTTCATCTAATCAGCTGCCTTATCAACACTAGCTCATTTCAACATTCTGACAGTTGGACAGTGTACGCCAATGTACTTTTCCACTGCAGAGGGGTAATACAAAGTGGCATCTTCACTCACAGGGCACAGGAGAAATGTGAAATTACCCACACCACCTGCCCATGGTTTTTTGCCATGCTTGCTTTCAAGATAATGAATTCCTGCAGGCAGACTCACGGAAGAGAGCACCACTTTGCCACACTGCACAGCTGCAACACTTCAGCAGCAGATTTTTTTTCTAAATAGACATATTTGGCACAGGTACTGTAACAGGAAAATCATTTTGCCACAGTGCTAAAGATTTCTGAGTCATCTTGTCAGAGCAAAACTAAATTGGAAATAAAAAGGTAAAAACGTTACATAATTCAAATCCGAAAGAATGATTAAATGATTTTGTTTACAAATAGGGACAAAAAAGTATTATTGTATAAATTAAACTGCGGGCCCATTAGCACCAATTAGGGTCCTTTCACACCTTATTCATTAAGAATAAGAATGTCATTGTCACTGTTGATATTGTAAAGACAACATTTCTAGTGAAAATCTATTTTACCATTTCTTCATGGCAGTAAGAAATTGCACACAATTGCAAAAAGTATTAAAACAGTGTTGTATAAATTAACTCTATTGAGTTGATACAATATTTAACATGTTAAAGTGCGATCTATGGACCTTCTTATTTTAGAACTAAATTTGCATTTACATATGATGCCTCCCACCATAGTGACCAAACATCTGGTTGCTGGTCCAACCAAAATAAATATTTTTGGTCTGCATCAAAGCAATCATTGCCAATAAACAACAGAAGAAGAAAATGGAGGAGGAAGAAGTTATGAATGAGGTGAAAACAACAGACAACAACAGTGGTCTGTAATAGGACATGCATCACATGTAGATGGTGAAGTATTAGCCTGCTCCTCAAGCACCCTGCACTAATGTATACAGTGTAAAAAGAAACCTTGCTTCAGACGTTGGGTCAGGCTTTCATGTCTGAAAATGCCCTTAGAAAGCACGTCAAATACACATCTGAAACATCTTGCCCTTGCACTTCAAAAGAAATCTGACCCAATGTTGGACGTTTGGATGTTAAGCAGAACAGAACATATGTCATACATGAAATCACCACCAGTGTTGTGGATTTACTCACGGAGTGGAAAACTGCAGTAAAGTATGCACTAGAGCCTCAGTTTGCCTGATAGGTGCCTTAGGTCCTAATATATATGAGACAGTGGCTACTGAAGTCTGATTAGTTATTCAACTTGTGTAACAAAAACACATCCATGAGACCCAAAACTGTTTGGGGATGTTTTCAGACTTTCATGCACCCCTTTCTGAGAGTAATTCACTTCTGTTTCTTGGGAGAAATTACCTCTCTGGGGTGATGGGAAACATCTCTCTTGCTGATGAACACTGGAGGCTATCAAAACTGTCAGTCATGAGCAAGACTTAAGGAGTAAAAACATTATTAGTCATGCCCCCTGTGTTTCCTCACTGAAAGTACATCCTTCACTCTGTCACTGCTTTCCATCACCATAATCTAGGCCTAATTATCACCTAATAGGTCCATTTGTCACACTGTGGGAGCACAGAGACCTTTGATAGACTATGATAAACTGGTTTCAAAATAGAAGTGTTGTTGGTCATTGTGTTCCATATGTATTCTTAGATTAAACCGAATGATCAAATGTTGAGTCACCAACCAGCAAATGTATCTTGACATGTTTGGTTTGACTTTGTCTCCTCATCTGTTTGGTCTTTCATTTGTCTTCACAGAGTAGGAACTGTTCAAGAGAATCACATCCAATTTCAAGGAAACTGAGTCGTTCATTATGAAAGTGAGGTATGCATGTTCACACCCTAGGCAGTGCAAAAAAAACATAAAATAGGTGATTTTTTTTTTTTTTTTTACATTACCATGGTCAACATACAAATTGAAAATTGGCCTGTGGCATTTTTGAAATATTCACCTGCTGTGTCTACTATATGATCACAGAGAAAAATCATTATTTATGACCTTATGGGACTGGAAATGAAGCAAAGGCCTATTCATTATAGATTTTTTAAATAAATGCCAAACAGCAGTGTATCTGAAATGTTTACCCCAGACACATCCATCTGCACAGAACACCAGAATTAACATTAGACCATCCATATTATTTGTTTACTTTCAGATTATTTGACACATAGAACATGTCAGATTTTGATGGCATCAAGATGTTTCTTTGCTGGAAGTAAATAAGACTGATGGTTTGTGTTCCATTAAAATACTGAAACGGCATCATAAATCTGTGTTTTATGGTGTCATAAGCTTCTTTAAGTGAGGGGTGAGACTGACAGAGGTATGGCACTGCAGGAGCACTTATGATACAACCTATAGGCTCAATTAAAATAAGCAGTAAAATTGGTGTCAAATGGGAAGTAGAAAATGTATTTGTAGCAAACAATAAATCATCTGGTTTCCTTAATTGACTTTCCTTTTAAGGGTGTTAAATGTCCTTTCACTTTCACTTACTCTGATGAGAATGCACAGTGAGAATTACAGAGTGCCGCAGAGTCCCTGAAAGTCCATTCATAAGGTGTGAGTGTAAGAACTACCGGCAAAAGTAAAGAATGGCCCTGTGTAAATGTGAAATGCATTTGCCCATAGTAATGTTAATTTATCACTTCCTTCATAAGGAGAAATTACTTTTCTTCTGTCAAACTGCATTGGAGACAAGTGCCGGTGTTTAACACTGGCAGTATGTTTGCCTTTATCTTTATTTTACACCCATTGTTCTTAGACAGTTTAGATGGAAAAGCTCTCAGAGTACTCACACTGTTTTTCCATCAGTTTCTGAGACAGGTCAGATTAATACATTTCAAACTGCATTAATAAGTCAGTTTTGTTCTCTAAGACTAACCGACACCAAGCTTATGGTTCCTTTGCCAAAACATTGTTTGTGTATTTGACATTCCACAAACAAACCCCGGTCATACCCTGTAAAAAATAAATAATAATAAGCCTGTGTCCTATTTGCATAATTGGGACATTTTCACTGAGTCTAAGTTGTGGCTCAAAACAATGAAAAAAATGTGTAAACAGAAATGACACTGAAACAAAGTATAGCAACCTTGCTAAGTTTTGCACAAATCATCCATAAATTTTAGCAACTCCTGCCAAAAAATACACGCATGCATGAAAAAATGTATCCATTATCATATTTTTAACAATTGTGCTGTTATTCTATTTGACACATAGGAAATAATAACAAAATGCTGACGGCATCTGCATTGATAAGCATATGTGTGTGTGACTATTCCTTAGACGTTCATGCTTTCATACTTTGCGTCTCATGTTTTGACTAGAAAATATACCAGTAGCCATGATGTGGTGCAAGGGATGAGGAAAAGTACTAAAAAGTCAACATTTGTTCAAACTGTAGTAGGCAGGGATGAGGAAAAAAAGCACATGCTTCTAGCTCTGCATACACTGTGTTTACAGACAATAACTATGTTTATGTCCAAACTAATGATCCAGTATTGAATGGTTAAAGGTGAACTCGCTTTACTATCCCCATTGGGAAAGTCAGTCTCTGTATTTTACTTTTCACAACACACACAGCACCTAGATCTTAGCATTATTATTAGCACTTAGGAGCAGTGAGCTGCCACTGAAGGTGCTCATGGACCAACTCCAGATCTTCATGAGAACTGTGGTCGAGGGCACCAACAGGAGACTTAACCCATACGTTATTTCTTTAGAAAAAAGGTGAAACATCACCTATATGTGTGTGCTGATGTGTTGCCTCTGAGGTGAGGAATAGACTGACAAGGGTACTGCTCAGGCTGTCTAATCTGAGTCAAGGGGAGTTGTTTTTTTTTGTTTTGTTTTGTTTTGGTTTTTTTTTTAAACACTGTCTGCTGTAGCTTTAAGTATGTTATATAAGCAAAACAAAGTAAATCAAATCTGCTAAAAAAAAAGACACTTCTTTGACCTCCCACTTTCTTTATTTTTATGTTCTCTACCTGTAGGATGGGTTATGTAGGTTATGACATGGTTTTTTATTACAGATAATACTTCACCAAAACTGCAATACAGTTTGTAAATAAGCAAAACTGTGTAATTGTTTTATTTAGGGCTGTCAAAATTAACATGTTAACGTGGATTAATCCATCATCATGATTAAAAATTTTAACGCAATTAACCCATCTGCAGCGCAGAATGACTCTGACCTTCTCTGGCAACGTGTTTTGGGCAGTTTGTCCAAGTAGAGTTACCATTGCACATGCGCAAATGGGCAGTTGATCTGGTAGTGACAGGCACAAGAACCAACCCATAAAGATGGAAGATGCTAAACAGCACACTGGCCCTCTGGATGGAAATATGAGTACCAAAAAAAAACAAAACAAGACAGAATAGTCAACTGACATAAAATATTATGCACACTCTGCAGGAGGGAGTTTTCTTTTCACTGAAGCACTTCCATCTTAAAATACCACATTAACATGAAGCACACGTTAGTCGGGGATTCTGTTGGCACTTCGGCTAACACGTCACCAAGCTTGTGACAAACACGTTAAGTGCATATATATTCCCTTTTTTCTTGAATCTGTTTGCTCATGCAAAATGAAACATGATGAATATAGATTAAAAATGAATGATATTTAATTGTGATTAATCTAAATTAATCCGCACCAACCCTGTGATTAATCTGATTAAAAATTGTAATTGTTTGACAGCACTAGTTTTATTATAACTTCCTAAACTCCAGTTTAACATAAAAACACCTCTGAAAGAAAGCTTTGAACAGTGTTGTAGACCTTGAGTAAATCATTTCTGAAATGACCAAATATAGCAAATCAATCTTGATGCGCCATTTACCACACTAGAGCCTGCCAGTACCCTCAGTCCCAATAATCAGTCTAATGGAGAAGTGGGTCTCGGGCACAGAACGTCCAGCAGGAGCCATTAGTGGCTTTAATCTGTCAGCACGGGGAATGTAAACAGAAAGCTCTGACAATAACCAAACCACCCACCACATGTTAACTCTTACAGCCTGCACTTCAGTATTACTCTAAAAGTAAGACAGAGGCCAGATGACGATGACGACATATCGAACTGTGCCTCTTTCAAACGTTCACATTTCACATTATCTGTGAAATCAAATATCATCTCTGTGGTGTAAGGAATCCAAGAGAAGCATGGAAAAAACAGTGGCGCACACATTAAAAGCTTCTGAATGATCATCACTGACTGTTTTTTGGACCCAGGCCTTGTACCATACATGCATTGTCTGAAAAGCCTGTGCCTATGATGAGAGCTAAATCATAGTTGTCTGCAGTGAACATGGAATTTGATATTTAGAGATGGACACCAGTGTTTGACCCTGACTAAAGCCATGCCATCAGCTTGTTTTGTAACTAAGCACAGTAATGTGAGAGGAAACGAGACAGCATTGTCCTGAACTGAGCCCTTGACCCAGAACAGTATACACAGACAGACGGGCTGTTGACCATCCTGTTTAGGAAACTGTATAACAGCCATCAGTGGACAAGGGTATAAAGGAGAAACCTGGTTCATCCTAGTACAGAAGGAGTTTGTGAAAAGATAGATATATATTAATGCATCTTTTATTATCACTGATGATACACCTCTGTGTGAATGTTACCAATTTTAACAAGCAACTATGATCACGCTGACCTGTAAAGCCAAGTGAAGATTTACTGATTTTACACATTTCATGCTCCGGCCACATGGTTTTACAGCACTGCAATATATCATGTGTTCAATTAAACGTATGGCAGTGGTGCTGCAACTTAGTAATCAAATATACTATAAAATGTGTCCAATCTTTGAGGATGGTTTTACAGCAGGCTAAAGGGTGGCTGTTAACCTTGGGGGTGGGGGGTGCACACTGACTCAAGCAGAATGTTTCATTGTAAAGGCTGTTTTTTGTGTGTGGGGTGGATATAGCTAAGCTGTTGTTATACTACTTCTCTCCTTATATACTTAGTACATACAATAAACTAAACTGCTACTACTAAGTGTGTAAAGAGCAATTTTAGTCAATCTTGAAAGAAATTAACAAGATTCAGGTTGCTTGACGGTTTGCTCTTGACTTGATTTTTTTGCGAACTACATATATCACAGTTATTAGCTCTGTCAGGTTGGTTTTGTTTTTATGACTATATGTTCATTTCCTGGATAGTTTGTCATCAGCTTGACTACACTAGAACTACTGGCCAATTTTCATCAGAGTTAGTAGAAGGGAAGGACATGAGCAGGTTCTTCTGTGCTTTATTATGTGCATATGGAAATTCTGACTGGACAGAGGTGGAAATGTCATCAACATTTGTTACATCATCCTGGATTGTGTTGTTTTATAGGTTTAAGTTGTTGATTTTTACACAAAACAGCAAATAGAGAAGTGATAAATATAGTGATAAATAGGGTGAAACTAATATCGACTACAGGAAGAATAGGTTTTTACTGGCATGGCGTCTGATCAATATTGAGTTTCAACCTAAATCTGAAAATTGACTCTCCTGTCATTAAAACAAATATTTTAATAGATTTATATTTTCTCATATCGCAAAGTGCTACATTAAAGTGAAGTCCAATCTGTGATTAAATTACATTTCTGTGTTAAATGTCTGTTTATAATACCTAAATTAAATGTGCTGATGCAGGAAAGTGCACACAGTTACTTTTACATCCAGTGGAGTCAAAACTATTACCGGCAGTGACAGAGTCTCATCATCCAGTAACTGCAGAGTGATCACTCAGCAGTTTAGGATACACACTCAGAAATACACCAAACACACACAGAGAAATGTACTTAGATCAACACTCTGAAAGTCTCTCTGTATCAGTTTGTTTGACCCATGTCTCCCCGAAGATTTATTCGGTATGTCTGCATTGCTACTGTTTCATCCTTATGTCTCTTTCCTCTTTTTTTTTTTTTTTTTAGAAAGAACCCTGACAAAGAGCCAAAGGATCTCAGAGGGTTGTTTCTTCTTAAAAAAAAAAGACAAAGAACAGGTGGAAATCTGTAGATATACCAAACCATCTGCTCATATTATGACACCACTGAAGATCATGCATGAAATCTACACAAATAAAACATGGAAGATGCATGAGTGACGCAATCTATAATCATACAGTTATGCCATAAACAAATATTAAAAATTGCATCTAGGCATTGCTCATGGGTATTTGTTCACTCAGACTAAAGGAGACGCTTTATCAGCAATCTAAATCGAGCAATATCTATGCTCATTCATTTTACATTTACAAACCCTGGGAATGGCTCCTTTCACCTTGAGAGATTAAGCAAATCATTAAAATGTATCAGATGGTTTTTATGCAGTATTGTGTGATGCTTTAGATGCAGTTTTCAGAAGATGTAATGTCCATGTGTTAATGCGGTCACTAAATAAACTGGCACTGGCAAATTTCATAATATGAAGAGCCACTAATGAGTGTGTGTGTTATTGTTAAACAGTGACAGAACAGGACACGGTGGAAATGAGGACCAAGAAACCAAAACACGAGAAATTCCAAACACAGTGTGCTTCTGGATATTAGCACTAAAACCGTTCAACTACAACGTATTTACAGTAAGCAGATCTGCTGATGGTAGTGTAAATGTTTGGAGGACTACTTGAGTGTGTGGCAGATCTACAGTGGCAGCGTTTAATCCTCTGCTGGGTGCTTGGCTGTTCACTGGAGCAGACTATTATTTCCTGGGCATTACATGTGCCAAAGCCCCTTTTTGAAGTCAATGTAACGTTCTAAATTCAATTTGGGACTCGAATGCACCTTTTCCTTGAAATACTATTCTCCCACATTAGTGCCCAGTGACTTTGTATTTAATATGTGGAAATCCCATTATTAAAGCGGGTTGATGAGAATCTGAAGGACAGCCTGATTTCCTCTCAGCTCACTTGGGTATATTCAGAGCTGCTGTGATGTGAATGCCAATAGATTTATTGAAAAACGGCATCAAAAATGAATATACAGCTGAATTGAGCGTGAGTGTTTATTGTACATCCTTGTTTTTCATGCGTGAAGAGATGCATGTTTACAGCATAAAAGTGAAATTTATCCCAAAGTCTCTGATAACTTAATGTGGTTGGAGTTTGGAGTTTTCAAGGAGAAATAAAATAGATTTTTTTTACAACTTAAATTCATCCAGACAGGTCAGCATCCAAAGTCCCTCTGTATCTCTGGCTTCCTGGTGTTCAATTTGGCACAGAGACTACTTCGATATTTGTGACCCTGACCTCACTACTCTTGACATGCCTCTTTTGGCAGCCTCTTATTGATTAAAAGTTCCTGCTTGGATGGGGACACAGCTGGGGTCTTGATTCCCACTTTCCTCCTGCTAACCTCCTCCATTACCTTCTAGAGGCAGGGACAAAGGATGCAGTGGATTCAGATGACTTGTAACTTGTAATTTCCTCCAAAACAGGCAGATTGTTGAAGGACTAATAAGAAGTGCCTTTCACTGTGGTGAGGGCTTCTGTTAAAGGTGGGGTAGGAGATGTTTTCCTGGAGCATTTTTTACTATATTGCTTAAAATCTCCTTCACACCCCAATTACAACTAGAGATGCAAATTATCGATTAATTCATTAATCGTTAGTTGGTTGCCCTTATCGATCGATTAACGATTAATTGATAAGCGGAAATTTTCCTGAGAACCTGAATTTCTTTTTCAATACAATACTATAAGAATAAAATAAGATACTATAAGAATAAAAGCTGAATATTTTTTATACACTTCATGAAAAAAGCATGTCATATTCCTTAATGATTGACTTATTGAACCATTGGATACAGTCAGTGTTTCCTGTGGAATTCATCTGTTGATGTGGTGGTCTGTAATGGGGGGTGCACATGCGTGCGTTTCGTGGGGGGGGGGGGGGGGGGGGGTACTCGCTCACGCGCAGTACAGCCAGGGGATGTGTGCGTATTGTTTGGTAACCGGGCACGTACGTGCATCACTTTCCGTCCTACTTCTATTACCATAGGGGTACGGTGCAGTCCGTGCCCCCGCAGAAGTAAAAATGAAACTTTTTGCTCATTTATCTTTTCTATCATTCACGAAGCCTCTTGAAGCTTCGTGAATGCATTACATACCTGTGGCCCGAATCAGGAGCCTGGAGGATGTTTTCAACTTCTGTCTCACTGACCGTGGACTAGACCAACCTCCAGGGAGAACGCTCTGATATTGACCCCACAGTTGTGCGTGTATTTATTTGGGGGTGCACCGCTCTCACAAACAGACGGGCCCGTCTGTGTTTGGCTCCATCATGTCCATATACATTCTAACTCATCAACGTCATGATCCGGTTCCATGACTGGCTATCCCAGCCGTGGCATCGCAGTGTGGACAAACCGGCAGCCTTCAGACAGGTGTGGACAGGTAGACAAGGGCAATTAACCGACAAATAATAATTTAATTGAGCAAATTCTTATCGACAATTAATCGTTAGTTGATTAATTGTTTACATCCCTAATTACAACCAATTATGTAAATACTCTAACACAAAAATTAAAAAAAAAATGTAGTCACCTGTGGAACGGACAGGACTGAAAAAACACCATCCAATCATTTTAACCTGCCCATCGAAATGATTGAATGGTGATATGTCTATCAAACTCAACTGCCATTTGTCCCCCCCCTGTCCCCTTCGTGTACCCCTCTTCATGCATGAATTGTGCATTCTCAGAGGCTTGGAGCACTTGCACAGGAAAGGAAGCCAGAGCAGGAGCTTGGCTAGTTTATATTAGCCATATTAGGATGGAAAGTTCACCGGAAAGCCGTTTTGTGTCATTAACATAAATTACTAGGGAATGTAACGTTAGGGTATTGTGTGTTCCGGTACTCTGGAGGTGTGGCTTTGGGGGGGAAGTCTGAAGAAAGGGGTTTGGACTTTGAATTGTGTATTTTCAAAATGTTGCTTACTTGAACCGTTTTTCCAGGATCTCCCATCCTACCTTTAAGAACAATAAGAAACATTGCTTTTCCTTTGTCTTTTTTCTTGCTGCTACATATATGTCTCCTTAAAATGTATGATTCGTCACATTATTACAGTCCACCACAAAAGATATATGGAAAAGATCAAACACACTATAATCAGAAAAAAAGATCAATGCGTCCAATCTTAATCAAACAACCTCAGCAAGAAAATCTCCAGCTGTGATTTACATGGTATAATAGACTTGCTTCTTTACGTCTATATTGAGTAAATTGTTGCCTAAAGGTCCCTTATCACTTTTCCAACAATGTTAACTTCATGCATATTTGCAAAGAAAGGGGAGAAATATAATGGATGATTAGAAAAAAAAGAAGCAAGGCCAAAAATAGAAATTAGCGTGTAGGTGACTTACAACAGCAAGGAAATGGAAAGTATAAAACACTGGTGTTTTGAAAAAACTTTAAGAAGTGGTGCCTGCTGAGGAGTATTACTTCTCTATTTGTGATTTGTTAAGCTTGACCGTGTCGAATGAACACCAAGGGCTCTCAAATGTTGTTTTCTTTAGAGCTCCTTCCTATACTGCTTTGATTTCCCCCATCTACTTTGAGAACTACAGCCAACTTCATGGCCAGGGGCCCGTATTACTGACAATATCGCACAACACAAATGAATGACACTAAACCTCTGCCAGCATGGGAGCACAGACCAAGTTCACAAGGGAGGCAAACAAGGTTTTCCGTAAAGGAGCTCATCTTTCACTGTTAAACTAGTGGAGACTATAAGTGAAACCAAGCTCCAACTTGTAACAGCGTCAGAGCACAATGCATTTATGTCAGTTGAACTAAAACTAATCTGCAGAAAGTCCAACTAAAAGCACTAGCTGGCAAAAGGCTAAAAGGCACCCAATACTTACTGCACATGTGCATGATATGAAGGATATGTACATGATATGTATATCATATGGACCAATACAAATGCGGGTGTGTTATGCATGTCTTTAGATGACAATGAAACTGCCAGAAAGCAGCTAATACTGATATGTTTCTGTAGACTATCATGAAAGTTTGCAGCACTCTGGACACAATTTGAATTAAAACACAAAAGTCACTGAATCGGGGTTAAAGCAAGTATGTTTTTACATATATTGAGACAACAGACCGCACTTCCAGAGTCTTGCTTGCTGCTGCCTGCCTAGTACAGAAGTACGAGGGTTTTTAAACACAGGATCATCACCATGTAAGTCAACTGTCAGTGGCCAGTTTTACATTTTGCTTATGTATGCATTCTCCTTTTACAGTGAGGGTATACTGACCACAGCAGGTGGTATGTTAAAATGAGAACCCTAACATGGAACATGTTGCAATTTCTTTGTCAAGACACTTTATGAGGGCATGGTCTAATGATATTTACTATTTTCTGGTGCTGATTCACCTTTCTTCAGGGAATGCATGGGTAATGGTTTATGAATATCAATGTCCAATATGTATGTCCGATCCATCTTTCCTGCATTTTTTCCTCGCAGTATTCTGGTGAACATTGCACCTTAAAGATGTTGTTTGGTGCTTGTACCTTTCTCTTAAATTATTTGTTTTCCAGTCTACAGAGGGCCTTCTTAATATACATAACTATTCAATGTTTTACTTCTATCAAACCCATTTCAGCACAAATGTCAATATGGCCAGGAACACAGGATTACTGGAACTCCCATAAACTGAATACCAAGTCTAAAACCAGGAAAGCTCAGCTGACAGTAGTCTTGCTTTCTGGAAGTACTCTGCCAGAATGAGAGTGAACATTTCCACTACACAGCTGCATGATTGTCACTCTCCTTCCTACCACTATCTGTGTGTTATTACATAGAAAGTCCCCCTCACTATGTGAAGGAACAACAACCCCTGAGCTGCAACTACACCCTAAGAAAAGCATGTTTTGATAGACCAGCATCTTTTCATATACTATTCTGTTTTGTAGGGATGTAGTCATTAATACCATGATGTGCTCTTCCTGCACACATTTTCCACTGGTGCAGCTTCTCATCTGACACTACCACTGCCAAAGAACAAGCCAAACAACCCAGATAACTTTTACATCAATCCCAGAAAATTAGCATGTGGTGGCAGAACTGCCGCCAGCACTTATTCAAAGAAGTGTGGATTATGTCCAGCTGAACTGTTCCTTCAAGGATCCTGAAATTCATAAACTGTCTTTATAAAAGTGCAAACCTTCTACAACTGAACTTGGATAAGTCAAGGACATTAATGAATTATTGCTCCAGAAAGTAGGATTACCCTGATTTTATTTATTGTTTTTTTTTTTACCTTTATTTTACCAGGTTTTTCCCATTGAGATGGGGGATCTCATTTTAAAAGGGACACCTGACCAAGACGGCAGCGATACAGTCACATCATCACTGTTTTACAATAATAAAAGCATTTGCAAACATAGATTAAACATATCACTTGGGTATGCTAAGCACATCCATCCAGTTGAGTCCTGGGAATCTGGGTATTGGTTTTGACTCAGCAATATCTCTTTAGCATCACTCAAAAACATGAATCTTCTTTTTCCAGTTAAAGAATATTTCTAAGTTGAGAACCCTGATGTCAAAGGAAGAACTTAAAAATGACCATTTGTGCTGTTCTGAACTCCAATGCAAAACTTTTAACTCAAACCAGTAAAAAAAAGCACACATCACACCAGTTTTAGAACTACACTGGATCCCAGTTCATTTTAGGATTCACTTTAAAATTTTAATTGTCACTTTTAGAGCTCCTGCTTCCATTTCTGAATTTTATAATCCTAAACTCTCTCTTAGATCCTTGGGTCAATGTTTGCTGGTAATCCCCCACATCCATTTTAAAACAGGGGTGGATTGAGCCTTCAGATGGCCCCCTGATGGTGGAATGCTCTACCACTGTCTCTGCACGCTATAAATTCTGTCTTTTAAAAAGCAGCTGAAGACCCTGTTGTTCAGACAAGCTTTTAAAGAGGTGTGGATTTTTACGACAATTTGTTTTTATGCTTACGTGTGTGTATGTGGCTGTGTGTTTCTTTGTTTTATATGATCTTTTTCTTTTTTTTTTTTTCTTCAACAGATTTTATTTTGAAGCGCTTTGTTTCTGTGAAAAGTGCTATGAATAACAAGGTTAAGACAACCACTCATATACACACTACTGGTCAAAAGTTTTAGAAGACCCAATTTTTCCAGTTTTGTATTGAAATTCAAGCAGTTCAAGTCCAATGAACAGCTTGAAATGATACAAAAGTAAGCGGTGCACTGCAGGTTTGATGGGTCGAGTTGCAGCAAGAAAGCCATTGCTGAGACTTCAGAATAAGAACAAGAGGCTTGCCTGGGCCATGAAACAGCGCCAGTGAACTACTGAAAACTGGAAGAAGGTGTGATGGACTGATCAAACCTGCAACTGGAAGTCTTCTCTTCACAGTTGAAACTGAGACTTGCTTACTACGAGCACTACTGAGCTGTGCTTGAAGCTGATGTCCTGTGAGTCTCCTATCACTCCAGCTGTTGACTCTCAGAAACTTGTCTTCTGATTCTGTTGTGGCTTTGGCTCTGCCAGACCTCTTCCTGTTAGCATTTCCCCCAGTTTCTGAGTGCCTTTTGATAGTGAAGGAAACTGGACTTACTGACACCTTGACTTTCTTGGCAATTTCTCTGTAGGAAAGACCTACATTTTTAAGTGTTATGATGGTCTGTCTCTCTTCTATCATTAACTGTCTTTTCCTCGCCATTTTTATAGTAACACACTACTTTCTGCAGTACAATACTGTTCAAATAATGCTCACAATGGCATGGTACCAAAGTGTGTTCCAACACTACTTTTATGCAGTGAGAGGGGGTTGTAACTAATTCGGAAACATTGGGACACCTGTAGGAACTGGTAGCACCAACTTTCGAGGCTTGATCAACCTCCATTGCTGCAGAACTGCTTTAAGTTGTTAACCCATTTCTTGATCACCTTTTTTGTATAATTCTGAAATGTACATTATTTTTCATTTTTGTTTCACCTTCACTGTTTTTTGTTTTTTTTTTTTACCTCTGGCAGTTCACCTCTTACCTTTGTACCATTTCAAGCTGTTCATTGGACTGGAAAAATTGAGGTGTTCTAAAACTTTTGACCAGTAGTGTAGATTCAACACTAAACCCTTAGTCTTGCAGATTTGTTCAACTCTAATATTTGATGGTCCATTCACTTTGATATTTGTGACCATTTCAGAGCCTCACAGAGGTGATCAAAACTCCTTTATTTTCTTTAAGCAGCAGGTTCCTCTTTCCTACTGGAGCAACACATCTCTCTTTCACCACAGAAATCAATAATAACACCGCAGGAAAACTGTGAGCAAGGAGTTAATAGTGTGTTATGTCTCTAGAATTTAATGACTGGTAAGAGACATCATGGAAGCTATCCAAGCTTTTAATGATATTGCAGTTGAATTGTCAACAGAACTTTAAAGCGTTCAAGGCTGCCTTCATTAAGAGAATGATTTCACAATTTTATCTGTTACATGACATGTTCATGTATGTCTGACATGAGTTGTACACAGTAGGAAATGGACGTCTTTAATATGATACATTTCTACCTTACTGGCACTCAAAATGCTTTACAGTGTGTCTCCACCCAAACAATCACACACACACACCCACACACACACACACACCAGTGAAGCATCCACTATGAGTATATATCAACATACACGTCAAGCAGGATGTATAGTAAACAGACTGATACTAAAGCAATCGACTTATCTCGAAAACAGATCATATTTACTTCTAGTGTTACTTCATAACACAACATTAGGATCTGTTATTACATTTACTTCTAATTTTACATTGTAGTCTTTCTGGTAAGGAATGACATAGCTGTGATAGGATGGAGTCACTGACTTCCATTATGGTGTCCTCTATTGTGCCTTCATGGTCTCCAGGAAGCATACAAACAGGCTAATTATGTTTGCCTGATTAAATTTCAGATCGCCCTCTAACCATTTATCTTACATTTATACCAAGGGTAGTTAATTGCATTAAATGTAATCTAAGGGAATGGTAAAGAACACAGCCTTTGATTCGTGCAGATGCTTGGATTTGGTCTGAGCCATTGCCAGTCTGTGTGATCAGAGTTCAGAATATCCTCAGGCTGTCTCATTTCCTGCTAGTTTACTTGAATAATGAGGACTGGATTGAGGTCTGTTTTTTTCTTTTCCAAGGGTGCCATTCGTTGTGAAACATGCAACGTTTCCTTGATACTTTGTGCAGAGCCACGCGCTGGAGAGGCACCTTACAGCCTTTCATTTTCCTCTTAAACGCCGTCAAGGGTTTAAGGGGGAAAAGAGTTACGCGTGGTCAACAGTGAATTGCACACAGAGCGTGAAGGGCTGGTGACCCGAGGTCCACTTGAAAATGAGGTGGATATCTTAGGGCCTACATCAATCATGGCCAATCACACCACTTATCTTGCTCCGCTGAAAGCAATGATCTTGTCACCCTGAAAGTTTGCGTCCTGAATGTCACCTAAAAGCAACGCTTATTCAGAATATTCGGAGTAAAAAAGCAGTTACACAACAGCCATAACTGGAACAGTGCAGCTCAAAACAACATGGTAAGACAACCTGTCTGTTGGGGTTTATTTTCATGGTTAATTAGTTAGTTATTTTCTTGCTTAACTGATTGGTACTAAAAGGGAAAATGGGGCAAAATATTGTTGTAATATCATTTGGTCAATCAGTCAAAAATCAAAGAGAACATCATCAAATGTCTTGTTTGGTCCACGAAAAAGCAGCAGCATTCGAGTCAAAACACTGACATATAAGGGAATATATTAAATTACTTATTTGAACAGTAGTAAAGAAATCATAAATGTACAGTTTTAAGAAGCTGGCAAAAGAGAGAGTTGGGACCTTTTTCGTAAAAAGTATGACAAACTGATTTGTTAATTTAATATCTGACAACTAATCAATTAATTGATCTAATTTAATACCAAACCTGGTCACAGATATGAACAACATGCAAAATTATTTCCTTTCTTAAAATGTGAAAGACAGTTCATTAACTGCCCTGAAGAGTGAAAGTAAAAAAAGTAAATGAGCCAAATTCCAGCAGGAATTGTTAAAAACACTGATTAAAAAAAAGAATGCATTCGTAATCTGTTTTACATGGTTAAATAAAGGTTAAATAAAAAAGAAATAAAATTAGATAAAAAAAACAGTTCAGTTGAAGTTGGAAATCAACTCCAGATATCATATTTTTCTGTCCACCCCAACAGTGTTTGTGAGCTCTTTCAAATTGCAGAAAAAAACATCCACAACTTCGACCATGTCCCAGGGCATTTCCAGAAGCTCTTGCAGTGTCACCTCAGAAATTTCCCGAAGCCCGGTACTGAGAGCAGGGCCAGTACAGAACTGAGCCCAAGACAAAAGGACAGGTAAAAAGTTTGGCTCATTCCTCCAGTAAACTTCTGGTTTTTATCTACATGGAATTCCCAAAGATTACAATTTCTGTTGTTTTTCTAATGCACATTTAAGTAAAAATTCCATCAATTTAATCATTTTTTTATACATACGTTTTTGAAATGTTGATCTTTGCCATTAAAAAGTGATTTTAGTGATTTCAAAATGACCTCCAGATGCTGTGATAAGAATTGTGCCAAAAGCAGTGGTCTGTTATAGAGAAAGAAGACTGTCATTGACCAATCTAAATCACCTAATCCACAAAGCCATGTAATGACCACACACTGACAGTAATCAGTGATGTCGATAATTGGGTACGAGACACTGTCAGTTCTACTGCAACCTCCTGAGAAGCAAGATGCAGAGTTTTAACCAATAAGACTGATGTTTACAAATGCAGAAACATTTCCTGTACACGATTTAATGAAACCACATTTGAGCTGGCATTCATAACCTCATTTTGGCAGTGTAGTGCAGCTAAAGGGCTATTAGCAAAATATATTTTCTTTCACAGGTTACTAATAGAGGAATGGGGGAAACGAACATAAAATGACTTTGAAAGACGTTGGTCAGCAATGTACTGCCATTGACAGCCAGTAGTTTTTCATTTGATGTAAAATTATTTTCATTTTTAACATGATATTCTATTGCTTTTATGTTGTCGTTCCAGTTTGACATTGCATGTGGACAGTTTAAGTAAAGTGAAGAATGCAATAAATAAACCATATCCCTATCCAACCTGTGGCATGATCAGCATGTGCACAGCTGTAAATTGTATATAGCATTTTATTATTTTTGGTTTGTCTTTATTTTGGATTTTGCACTTTTTTGCTCTTGTGTGCTTTTGTACTTTTGCTGCTATAAACCTGGAATTTACCCTTGTGGGACTAATAAAGGCATATCTTATCTTATCTTATCTTATCTTATCTTAAGAAAGCATTGTTTGAATTATGTTGTCAGGTGGACATACAGAAATTAAAATTTTGAATAGTCTATGAAAATGAAAAAAGAAATAGAGACTCATCATTTTGTTTGTATCCCTCAGCTCTACCCGTCAGGGTGTAAGAAACCATTCTTGCTGCTGCTTAGACTGAATCAGTATGCACATGAGCTTGGAAAAAGATTTAATTGAGTCACATTATCAAGTGACACAAGGACTAAAGTATCCAAACAGAGAAAAAATGACAACACTCATTGAGACAAAACTGTGTCATGAGTGTTCAGGTGTATGAATGAAGCCATGAAGCCACAGTGACAGCTGATCACAGAACCTGCAGTGTCTGTCATTTTCTACCATTTGATTTAAACAGAGCCAATATTTGAATAAGACGCAGTAAGTTCATCATTTTAAACCTGAAGCAGTTATTGAATGTAAGCTTTAGACTTGTAATTTTAAAAGTTTTTAGTATGAAGTGTAGCATTAAAGAAAATGCCACTGAGTCCAAATGCAATTGAATGAAACAAGCTTTTGTTTAAAAGTATATCAGGTTAAGATGTTAAAATGATTCAAATTGAAATGTGTTTGAGTTTATCTGGTATTTATATTGAAATGGTTTTAGAAAAGGGACACAAACAGTTCCAATGGCATCTGAACGTCCAAACAGTAGTGAATATTTGCTTCATCTTCACCTTTAATCGAATACATGATGACATGTGAGGGGTTCGATAGGTGGTCAGCTGGGTGAGGTGCAGCTCTGAGAAAGAATATTTGTCACTGTTACAGCGTATCCACAGGCAACAGCGCTAAATTTCACAGAACATTTCCACTGACAGATGTATTAACTGTTGCACAACATTTGACATATTATAGATTTTAATAGACAGTGTTAATCTCAAATCTCAGCCTATTACCCCAGAGCTCTGGAGTCTGAGCTCCAAAAGAGAACATGGACAAAGCAGCAGAGCACACTCGCTACAAGCTTCGACAGTGTCGGGCTCCCAGAGTGGATTAACAGAGTTTATCAGCAGCAACACACTGTGGCACTCATTGCTCGTACATGGCTGTGGATAAGTGGCTCCAGAGAGCGCTGAGTCCTTGGCCTTGGTCAATAACAGCCCTCAGGGTGCACGAGGCGCTGGTCAATTAGAAAATGCTGAAACAGTTTCTTGGTCAATATATTCACGGTCACAACCACATCTAATTGCATTCTGTAGACCCTCTAGTGGATTGCTGTGTCAATTTTTTATTTAGTTTTCATCTGAGAATTATATTCTTAATAGAAAATCTTAACAGAAAATGGAAAACTAAATGCAAGTAAACTGAACACATGTGCTCTGTTGTGATATGAGAAAGTAGAAATTCCTGAATATTAGTCTCAGTTGTGGTTTTAGTTATTATAAAGGTATTCCAATTATAAATTTAATTGACCTTCACTGCATAAATGTATCATCTAAGACCGTCAGATTCTCTAACTCCATATATCAAATTATTATTATTATTTAATCTATATTATGGCATAAATTTCACTATGAGAAAATCACTGTGAGGATTTTCAGGACAGTTCCTTCAAAAAATCCTTACTTAGTTTAGAGATAAGTGAATTAGGTACCTGTCGTATATTTCAGCAATCTCAAAAACATTCTTTCCTATTTCTGTAATGGATGCTACTGCATTTCATCATCCACGTCATGTAATATTCATTGGAGATGTCAAGGATTTTGTGGTCAATTTTGTAACATGGACAAAGAAAAACAGCTCCCATATGGTGCCTTCCTTTCCTCAGGCTAATGGAGCATCGAGGACATGCTACATGCATGTCCAAACACTGCTGAGGATTTTGACCAATGCCATGTGTGATAGAGACCATCTGGCTCAGTGCAACATGAGGGTAACATGTGTGGCCCAAAAGAAAGAAAAGAAAACATTCCTGACAACATGCAGAGAAAATAATGATGGGAAATTATGTTAAAAAGATATTACGACTTTTAACTATACAATGTCCTAACAGTCACATGCAAATCATTAGACTAATCTGAAAGACTAAATGCACACTGGGCTGAGGACAAAATATGCATCAATTTATAGGCTTATTTGTGACTTCTGTCTTTTACTTTTACTCTCTTAATGATAATTAATTCTCCCCTTTTCGACTCACTGCAAAAAACTGCTGCTTGATGCATACTAAAAAGGCCAAAGCAAGCACAGAAAGTAAAAAAGTAAACATGTACCTAAAACTAAACGGCACTGACACTGCAATGACGCATCTCCAACTAAAATATCTGATTATCCATGACCTAAAAAAAATGTGTTAAATCCTCTTCTCAGATAAAATTAAACTGAGCCAGAAACCTGTCAATGTTGCCAATACAACTTGATAAAAATCTCTTCCGTGGCCTTTCATAATTCAGCCTCCAGTGAAACGTTGTTCTGCAGTAGGTATCATGAATCATGCAAACCATAGCTGATCTGGATAATTTGTTCCAACCAGCAGCTGTCATGGATTTTTTTTTTTTCTCCAAGATTAAGTGTTGAATTTCTTTTCTTTTTTTGTGCTTTATCTTGTCAGTAAACCCACCTGTCCATAGCAGGTGGGTTTATTCTCCCATGTTTTTCATCTTGTGTATTAATTTGCTGCGAATAGCAAATAAGATCTGTGATGGGAGGGTGAGAGCGAAAATGGAGGTAAAATGCACTCATGTATTGGCTTTCAAACACGACTGGTGACTCACTGTATGACGGGATGAAACAACAAGTTGCCCATTCTTTACTTTAATTTTTTCCATCGCACTCCTAGACTATTAAGAGAAGAAATATCATCAAGTATGATGGGCACTGCTCTCCAGTACAGTCTAACAGAGCAAATACCTTATGCCTCATGCACGCTGTAAAGAGAGCAACTTTGGTGAATTTTTAATACAGCTCTAAAATTTATTTAAGGCATACATTAAAAAAAAATTGAGTTACTTTTTATGCTAGGTGTAAATATAAAGTGTCAAAAAGTCTTGGTCTTGAATTTATTTACATGCTGTGTTTGTCCTAATAAAGAGACCCTGACATCTGCTCATTTTCAATGGAGACCAACTTTTCAGATTCACTTCAGTATTTGTTAAAGTGTAAGATGTAAAGGCAACTAACTGCAGAAATGGAATATAACATGCATTTTTATGTTTTCATGAGTGTATGATTAGCTGAAAATAACAACCGTTGTGTTTTTGGTTCCTTAGAATGAGCTGTTTATAACTGAATAAGTAAATGGGTCATGTCCATGTTGCACTGCCATGTCTCTATAGTAGCTCACAACAGATTTCCTCTTCTTTTTCTGTTTTATGATGTATGTCATTCAGCATTAAGGTACATCAGCATCACCTGCCATGTTTGAGTGTGGACCAGAGTGAATATCTGCTTAAGTGTTCAGGTCCTTAACCTCTCTGGTGTCATAGGAGAGATTCGGGGGTATTTAGTAGTTTGAAAGCTGTAACTTTGCTGTTAGAAAATCACTTTGGTGTTTTGCTTTTCTTACTCTCTCCCTCACACAGACACAGATTCATTTTAAATGGGCAAAGTATTGGTGTAAACATATATATGCGCTGTTTGTAACATGAATATCATTGGTTCATGATGAAGAATGATTCTTTAGCATCTGTTGGCATTAAAAGTTTTCTGTTCTGTTCATTTTAACTTGCAGCCGTTTCTGTGATGTGTTTTTCTCCAGGTTCTACACTGGATGTAAATGTTTAAAGGGGTCATATTTTCCTAAATCCACTGTTATTAGTCTTTGGTACATTTATTTGTGTACTTGGGGACCCTAATAGTTCATAAAGTTTGAATTTGAACCCTCCAGGTGCTGCAAAGCTATCTTTATATTCATTCTGGCAAAAATACATGTAATCTGAAAAATGTTAATGATGAAGGGTTCCACAAAGCTATGTTTACACTGCAGGCAAACGTGGCCCACAGCTGATCTTTTCACTCTTGCAAATCAGATTTTATTTGTTTTTTTTCATGACATTGTGAACAGCACAAATCACATGGAATCTAACCTTACAATTCTGATGCAGGTCACTTCCATATGTGATCCTGAATCAAGTACAGATATAATCTTTTCAATGGGACTCATTCTGAAAAGTCAGATCAGAACTCTTTAAGCTTTCACATCATGTTAAAGGGATCATATTTAGCTAAACCCATTTTTATTAGTCTTTGGTACATTTATTTGTGTATTTGGACCCTAACAGTTCATAAAGTTTCAGTTTGAACCCTCCAGGTGCTGCAAAGCTATCTTTATATTCATTATGGCAAAAATCAAGTGGATTTCTACAACCCGTTTTAAGTCCTTCTTAATTTGTTGAGTTTAATAACTAGTTACATCATGACATTTGCACATTTAAGGTCAAGACTTCCGACGAACATTTCTCCGAGTACGCCATAATTGTTTGTCAGCAGCAGCGGTTGTAGCCCATATTGAAAATATGTCCAAACTTTGAGTCAATTACCTAAAATGTTCAGTTGTTGGTTGAATGGGACAGAGCAGCACAGTCAACAACCTGGAGGGGGTGGGGCATGAAGTGGCTCATGTGCATTTAAAGGGCCAGTGTTCAAAACAACTTTTCTCCTGTCATTACTAAGAAATATTGTTGAAGATAGACCTGTGGAGTTTAATTAATGAAGAATTCAGACCCAAGTATAGTAATTACAGTTAATGTAGACCACAGGGAAATGTTTCAAAATGCATAACTCCATTTAAAAAAGCAAAATATCACTCCATTAAGTCACTTACACCGCTCATAACCATTAGATACTGACCAAAAGTCCTGGCATCCATAAACTTACACTGAACTTGTCTTTAAAGAAAAATGTCAATCCTCCTTTTTGTTCAAGGAGTGATTCTGGTGTCATTTGTAATAATCATTTGATTTTAACTGCTACGAGCATTTTGGTGTAGAAATTACTGCCCCATGAATAACATTTTAGAGCAAACAGAGGGCTTGACTGCCTTCTATCAGATTTAGTTTTCCTGGACAGACAGCTGGACTGTACTTATGGTTATAAGTTAAATCAACAACATAGTAAAATGGCCTATGCTTGATGAGGTTTACCAGTTTATCAACAGTTTACCCATGACTCCCCACACTCCTAAAGCTCCACACGTTCAGCTACTTCTGGCTCAAAAGAGCAAACATGCCAGTGGTCAGACTGCAAACCTCTGCCTTGAAAACGAGGTCAAAAATCAATGGTAGATTTTTCGTATATGGATTTGGTTTAAAGCTGAAAATTGTACCAACGTAAAATAAATAAATAAATGCACTATACTGTATGTATTTAACCATTCAGACTAAATAAACCAAGACAGAGCCAGATGTTGACATGAACTACTAACATGAAGTAAAGGAATACCTCCTTTTCTCCACTCTAAACTCACGACCCCACCCCCTCCTGGTTTGGAAACTAAATGTAACTGCTATAAGATTATATCTAAAATAAAAAAGGAAATGTACATTCGGCATGGCAGTAAAAACACATTCCTCCACTATACCAAAGAACCCTCTTGCTTCCTCTGTCTCCCACCAGAGCCCACAGATGTGAAGTAGATTACGCCCCCTCTTTACCCCACCTTCTTCTTCTTACCCCAGCCCCTTTTCCACTGCAAAGAAAGAAATCATTCAGTTTCAGCCTCGTCTATGAACGCCCCCTCCCCACCATTCCCTCCCAGAAGCAGACGGGGGTACACAGACAGACACACTCCACAGCCAAAACCTAATTGTGTGTGTGCGTGTGCCTGCATTTTTTTTTTTTTTTGTCTCTGATATGAAGAAGAAACCAGAGTGAGTATTTGTTCTCTGTGCTTGTGAATGGCAGTCCTGAACCATTACAATCGTTCTTCTTGACTGAAAAAGTGGAAGTGGAATTTAGCTGTAAAAAAAAAAATCTCTACAGTTAGGTAAGTTTTGTTTTGTTTTGTTTTTGGATTAGTCAAACTTTGAGAACCTGTAACTTTTTCACCTTCCACTCTGTTAGTAAAAAGACAGATATCTCAATTGGCCTTAAATACATCATATACACTTCTTTAAATTGTCTAAAAAGTTTACTGAAATGGATGGTTGCTTTAGAGTTGGACAGAAACTTAGGGAGACATGTTGAGATTTTTCCACATATCATATGTGCTATAGGTACTACATATGTTTGTGACAATGTGTGTGCATGTGTGTATGTCTTTTCTAATTGCCAGTGCAGTGCAATGTATACAACCTTAAATCATAACATATCACTCACTACTTTTTGTTGCTCTGAGTTTCTGCTATAGACCTTTCTTGGTGGTTGAGTGTTGTGACAACTGTGAAACACACCTGTTAATGCTTTGACAGCGCAGGCCAAAGGGCTATGACTACCAACACGGATACACCTCCAGCCCAAAACAGGAAAGAAGCAGCCAGGCCAAGAGAAACAAATTAATGATGCACAAGTTAATGCACAACATAACTTGCCAATTCTGAGAAGACTGCATCCAAAAAGTTAATTAATTCTACTTTGTAAAATTATGGGTATTTTCTTCTCATAAACCTCTACTGTTGATTATTTGCTTTCATTAAATAGTGACAGTGTAGACAAACAAAAACAGCTCCTGGTAGGAATCCAGGGATGCTGCATTTATATAGTTTTAATTATATCGCTATGATGCCCTGATGCAGCATCTATTCAAGTTTCAATGAAAAAAACACCATAGCCTGTTATGTCTGATGTATATGGTAAATCCATTACTCAATTATTGCAGCCTTTATAGGAAAAAGAGCTGCCAGGGATGTAGTCTGTTCTCTTTTTAAGGCATTGCTAACATGGACTGAAATCTGATGTTGGTCTGAGCTTGTGGCAAGCGTCTGCTATTTTAAGCCAGAAGAAAAGTCAGCCTATAAAAGCCTTTTCACAATGACAGAACCTTCACAGCGAAGCCAAAGAGGCCACAACAGGCCACAGAGAGTGTAGCGCAAACACTTTTTCAACTAAACCATACGACGCCAGCGTGGAAACTGTGCAGACATTTTCCAGAGACAAAGAGAACTGCTGTGGCCAGTCCTAGATAAAGAGTAGAGCATGCGTGCTTCTGGTTAGCAGGTCTTTTATGACTGTATTAATGTCACTAAATGTCCTTTGACTTGCATCTTTGATTGATGTGATAATTGAACACAGACACAGTGAAGTTATGTTTTATGACAGATGACATAAACATTTGGCTGAATGCTGTCTTTTAAAAAAAATGTTGGCACTCTACGTCATAAAGTTTTGATTCGTTTATGTCCAAATAAGTGGAGTAAAGGTTCAGAGTTTGACAGTTTTAGACATGCTGTGTTAGAACTTCCTTCACAATAAGAGTCGTCTTTGACTTTGAAGAGATTCAGTGAATTCAAATATATTCGCCTTTTACCTTTCAACAGCGTGTGCATTAATTTTTGTCACAGATTTACAATTTATAGACATTGATTTACACCCTGAGTGCCTGGAAAATGTTGACTGTAAGCAGAGAACTTGAAGGACACAGATCAACAAATTATATTAAGGCATCAGACACTATTAATGCAATCTTGTTTTTTATACTAATATTTCACCATTACAATACGTTTACAAATACAAATGTGACCACATCTGCTCATGTCCCACTTCTGAAATCCTGGCGCCCACAACCATTCACATGTAGGTTAATGAACATGAATGTATTACCCTAATATCATGATGCATAAATGTGGGTTATGTGTCTGCACGCAGTGTGAAGTGACCTGAAGGATTTGGTTTACCAGTCTTCTTACAGCTGCTGTAACACATGTGAGATCACCATTTAGAGTAATCAGGAACAGAAGTAGAAAGAGAGAGGGCAACAGTTGGTTGTTTTATAGGACTGAGCAACAACACAGTTCATCTTAAAATAAACATACTTTTTACAGTGTGTGTTCTGTTAGCATGTGTGAGTGGCCATTTTTCAGGAAAACATGGCAATAGGTGCAAGTCAATCAACTCAAATGTACGACTACAAAGAGCTGAAACAGTACACTACGTTACAGCTGAAACACAATCTGCTCTGACAGCAGAAAGAGTCTGCAATTCCTCAATCTAACAAGCATGGTCCAGATTCTTAAATTTACTTCCACATTTCCAGATGCTGGAAGAGCAATGAATGTCAGTGTGTGAGATGATAAAGTGCAATGCTGTTGTTTGGCCAAACACAAAGTCTTGTACAGGAAGGGCAGTCACCGTGGAAGCAAATCCTCTTCATGGTAAAATCTCACCTGATGTGTGGCAAACAGAAACGTAGCAGAAGCTGGTCCTTTGCTACTCACCAAAAGCAAAAGGAACACAACTACCAGAGGCTAAGTTGGTTTTTACAGCCCAAGCATGACATAAGTTCCTGCTAAGGCTTGGCAAAACCACATAGTGTGAAGTACTCTCCAGTTTGATGCTCATTACCTCAACACAGGCAGCAAACTGAATATAAAAACTAGTGTTAAAAAGCTCTCAAAAATACATCAGCTACCAATGAAGTCTGACTAAGACATGGCTCTTAATTTTCATCCCTTCAGACACGTGTATAAATAATCCATTAAAGGATGTTAATGACAGTTAACCCCCAAAGTCGTGTTAATATCACTTGATCAAATTTTCTTCGTTGGTCTAGGAGTCTTAAAAGCTTTGGCTTTTTAGATTGCCTTTTATTACATTATATTCAATGATGCTATTATTTTAAAAGTTCAGAACAACTGAAATGTTCCCTGATAATGACATGAACATCAGGGCTTTCATTTTTTAACACAATAACTGTAGATAATGTGATGTGACGTAAATAAACCTGATGTTCCTGCTTTGGCCTTTATATCTAATGATGTGCCTGTGGTTCAGTGAATCACCAGCTGAATCGTGTAGAACTGAAGTGTTTGATGACTGACGGATTTAAGGAGAGATTTCACATCGAGTTCCCACACTTAATGTGCACTTTGTGCCTCAGAGGCTCTGTAGACTTTCTAAAATTGAGTACTAGACATATTTCTCACCTTCACATGGTGGCTGATTTTATTGTCTAAAAGTTCAAAGGTAGATGGTGAAACAGAGACACATGTCTATAGTTTTACAACAGCAGTCACTTTTCCATTGGACATATATGCAAAACTTTACCGATATTTACTAAATGTCGAAAAAACAGATGTGCGTAATGTCGGTTTTTCCATTAAATTACAATTTTTTGATTTATGTCCAAAAAACGGATTTTCAACTAAAGCATTCCCATTTGGATGACTTGTAATGTTCATAGAGAAGCTGAAATTCATAGGGTTCTTCCACTAGGGGTCCCCTATGTTGGTTATCAAGGGATAAGAAATCCAACCAAATCTGCCCTAATTATCGCGTTCATACAAAGGAGATCGGCCGGCAGTGGTCTTCGGGGTAAAACCATTATATCCCCTTAACTCAATTTTGGGACTATAAAAATTAGACTAAAATGAACTAAAAGACAAAAAATTGTTGAAATATCTTTAGACAGGAGTGTCAAACTAATTTTAGTTCAGGGGCTACATTTATCCCAATATGATCCCGAGTGGGTCAGACCAGTAAAATAATAACAGTGAAAAAAGTTAAATTACATTATAATGATGTTTACACTACAACGTTTCAGTAAAAATCTGAATAACATGAAGAATTTGAAATGTCTTAAGAAAAACAAGTGCAATTTTAACTAGAAGCACATGGAGAGTGCAGACCTCCACCAAGGCAGATCACTGCCCCGGATTTGGATGAAAATTTCAGGAAATGTTGATACTGGCACAAGGAACAAATGATTAAATTTTGGTGGTGATCGGGGGTGGGGGGTAGGGGGGGCACTGATCTGCCTTGGCGGAGGTCTGCGCTCTACGAGAGCTTTTCTAGAAAAGACAGCACAGACCTCCGCCAAGGCAGATCAGTGGCCCCCCTACCCCCCAACCCCCCCATCGCCACCAAAATGTAATCATTTGTTCCTTGTGCCAGTATCAACATTTCCTGAAATTTTCATCCAAATCCATCCATAACTTTTTGCGGTATCTTGCACACAGACAGACAGACAAACAGACAAACCAACGCCGACAAAAACATAACCTCCTTGGCGGAGGTAACAATATTCTGCCTCAGGTTATCATTTACACATGTGCATTACATCTTGCATTACAATTACAAATACATAAAATATTTGGTAATAATCAGAATATTAGTAAAATTGCATTTACTTCTCTTAAGAGATTTCAGGTTGCTCATATTTGCTTAGGTTATTCACATTTTTTTGTAAAAGGATAGCTTGTTAATATAAATATTTTCATGTCATTTTACTTTCCACTAAAACAAAGATAAAATCTACAGTTGTCATTATTTATAGGTTATTATGATAACATTTTACTGGTCTGACCCAGTGGAGATCTAATTGGTCTGTATGCGTCTGGGCCGGATTGGACCCTTTGGTGGAACAGATTTGGCCCCCGGGCCGCATGTTTGACACCTGTGCCTTTAGGCGTATGTTGAATTAAAAGACCCTCAACCCTATCGTAAAACCAAAGGTTCAGACTGCTTTGAGTGACATTTCTTATAATGTAACTTTTTTTTTACTGTAAATAAATACAATCTCCCTTAAGTTCTATAAAGTAAATAAAACTAGTACCATTTCCCAGTCTAGTAACAAATCTGAGTCTTAATTACGAGTCCCAGATCACCAGCACCAGATTGTGAGTGAATTGCTCAGTGTGCTCAGAATGATGAGTACAGAATGAGAGGCATATTTGTCATTTATCATTGTTCAATATTTTATCCAATATAAATAAATAAATAAATAATCATAAAAATGCTGAAAATCAACTCCTCATCTAAAACATGACCCCAAGAAGTTTTCCTCATTTGAAAAAGTTCCACCTGATGACTTAAGTTAGCACACATTATTCAGAGTCACTCACCATGCTCTTTTTCCAGGTCACCATGTGGCATGGTTGGATGCCTCTCATCTTGGCCTGGGTATCTATGGCAACCCCAACATTCTGCCAAAGTGGAGATGATGATTGGGGTTCAGGCTTTGACATTTACTCTCCCATAATGGTGACCAATGACACGACCCAAGCCGTTGGTGATGAGCCTGTGAGGATGGGAAACAATCAAGACTGGATTACAGCCACATCATTCTCACCATCACCCTCCCCTTCATTGCTCTATGACCCCCAACCAGACAAGTGTTCTGTACATTTCAGCACTAACACAGCATCGGCTCGAAGACTTAAGGCCCAGAAGGAGGAGCTGGCCTATCTGCAGGCCATCCAGCGTGGGAACACGGCTGTGATGGAGAATTTAGCACAGTTTGTGGGAGCGGAGATAGGAGATCTGAGCTATGAAGATGTGATTAAAGAAAACATCATCGGCATCCAAGAGGAGCACAAGAGCTGCCATGAGGTGGTTGAGAAAGCTGAAGAAGATCTGAAAAAGCAGCTGGAGGGAGATGCACTGGATGCCCTTGCTGGGATGCAGAAGTGAGTACAGAAAATTAGTTCTGAAAAATGTTTTCACATGTCTGCGTCTTCATAATAGATTGTCGATGTATTAAGAACCTAATTAAGAAATCCAAACAACTGGAACACTGACTTCCTGCCATTTTAAAGACCCAAAGATTTAGTTTTTCATCAAAAATCGAATGATAATGAAATATTTCCTTATAAAACTCTGCAGAGACGCATTCAAGTCTATTCAAATAGCAATGCGACTCTCTACTGTGACCAAGTTTTACCCTTTTTTGTACATTATATATCTATATATATAGGATCCCACTGTATGTTTTCCACATTTTTTCCACATATCCTAATCTCCCTGACTACTACAAAGCCCTACAAGTAATCACCCAATATACTCAGCTCTTTTTCTCTTACTCCATCTTTCCACATGATCCATCTTTTTTCTTGTTCGTCTTCCGGAGCAGAATCAGAGAAGAGTCCTTGGCCTTTGAAGACATGCTTCTTGTTGCAGCAGACATCGCCAGCAGGCTGGAGAGCTCTTCACGGGCCTTGCATGCTTCATTCACCAAGCAGCTGAAAGACATTGTTAACACTCGTCACTAAGAAGTGTTGAAATGTGTTGGGACACTGCTCACTTATCATCCTCTAAATGATGGTTGATGTTTATTCTGGGGCTCCAAAATAATCAATGATTCAGGGAAAATAGGAGTTACGACAGTTATTTAGAAATCTGTGTCAAGTTCCTCCATCAAATAAATTGTTGTAATCATCATGATGTTTTAAGAAATCTGACTTTACATTACTTGAATGATGAACATAGCAAAACAGAACTGTTGGGTTACAAAAGCATTCCAGTTCCTCATAAAGTTATAACTCCATAAAGCTTAGAATATTGTTTTCCATCCAGGCATTATGCTTGGAAAGTGGTGAGGTCAAACATTGCATCAGTATGTGGTACAGGGTTGAGCCAAGTTGAGTGTTTATGTATCATACGAGATTGGCCTTTAGAGGCCAAACATAATGACTCTGTTAGTCTTCTCCAGAGGAAGCAATGGATCAGCCATCTGGTTCCAGGGTAAGGATGGAGCACAGTTTATGCAGAGGATGGAGAGAGCTTTTGTTTTTGTGGTGAACGAAGGGGCAATCACAGTCATTAGCAGCCACTGGGCTTGGGATATGGGGAGTGTCTATTAGGAATGAACCTATGAATTAAGATAAAATATTGTTTATTGGGAAATTCCCATTATTGGGGAAAAAGAAAAACATATGAAACATGAATGTACATATGCAAAATGGTATTAAAGTCAGAAGAAAGCATTGGTAAAAAAAAGTTTTTTCTACCCGAACTTATATATTTACAGTATATGAAAAAAGAAGTCAAGTGGGAACTGTGCTTTAGTTTCCAGTTCTGTTGCGTTATTCCCTATTTAACCATTTCAAAGTTTATGAGAGGAATCCCCTTTATAAAAATGTAATATAATGAAAATGGGTCAGTTTTTATATGTTTGCAAACAGCCACAAACAATAAACCAGCCTTTTGTTTATTTTTAAAGCAAATCTTTTCTATTCGTGCTTCTTTCAGTCTGAACTGATTATTGATTCTCAGTGTAGCTTTAATACCTAATATTTTGAGGAGGAAAAAGAAATTCATTAAGCATATTCATTCACCTAGTCTGCCCTCTAGCTGTTTTCCACAGAAATATCCCAGGTTGGTTTGTTCAGATGAATAGTTTACTTGTCTCTCATCCTTTAAAACCTTAAAAATAAACAGATGGTTAGACTGGAGCAAACAGGATATTATCTGAATTATTACTTAATGTTTGCCAATAGACGTGTACGTTGGTATACAGTTGGACATCTAATCACATATGGGAGGGAGGGAGAGAGAGAGAGAGAGAGGAGAGAGAGAGAGGAGAGAGAGAGAGAGAGAGAGAGAGAGAGAGAGAGAGGAGAGAGAGAGAGAGGAGGGGTGACTGCTATAGGTTGCAAATAAAAGACACAAGTACTCAGATGGATGATGCTGTTAGAGAGCTCCTTTCCTATAGAAACCAAACAATTTTGAATGAAACATATTAAAAAAAAAAAAAAAAAAAAAAAAACTTAGATTTTTTTGGATGCGTAAATTGGCACAGTGCGTAAAAAGGCGCATGGGTTTGGATGTACTATTACAAGAACAAATCGAGCTTTCTAGCGTGGTTTCTTTTCTCAAAACCTGGTTTCAGTTGGCGATATTATGTATAGATTTTAAGTCGTAAAATACACCAGATACAGGATACAGTGCCGTTTCCTCATTCAGCACCGACTGATGGATAGTTCTGTGCTTTAGCGCGCGGCGGACACACACCCGGTCCAGCAGATTAGGAAGAGGACAGTGAAGTTAGCCACTCGGAGCATCGTCATCCTCACCCCACGCCCACCCATATAAACCCTTACAATAACAGTAGTCATTAACTTACTCTGATATGCCTTCCAGTTGCGAAGATGACATTTTTTGCTCACACATCCCGGTTTCAAGATAACGTTTTGACAGTGGACGGATCCACCTCCGTGTTCTACAGTGAAGTTGGATTTATTACTATCCGAGGACAAAATGGGACACAACCACCTGTTCTTAGTGAGGACAGCTCTGCTCTTGTTGTTTCTCTTATGTTTGTCGGGTGAGTACTTTATTTGTTCTCTTATGTTCCATGAAACCACTGAGGTGCTTTTGTGTAGAAGTAAATATAGGATGACTAATTATTTTACTGTTAATTCATGTTAAAATACTGCATTTTCTTAAAGTTTTAATAAAATGTAAACTTACCTTTTATCGGTCTAACCGCCATTTAATGTCCAGCTCCCATGATGCACTTGTCCTGCTAATTAAGGCAAAATTAGTTTCACCTGGAGGAACAGCGTTTTGTTTTTTTTGTTTTTTTTTTTGTTTTTTTTGTTTTTTTTCTGTTTTCAACACGGGCAAAGTTATAACTATGCCACTGTGGTATATTTATTTTCTTCTTTAAAAATAATAACAGGAAATTAAAGAACTAATTTTTAATCACTATTTATTCATTCATTCATTCATTCATTTATATTCATCTATGTATTTATTATTTCATTTATTTTATTTTATTTTTTTTTACTACTTTCTAACCAAACCAATGGTCTAAGGATTATGTGACGTGATCATTGACTATTCAGATAAAACAGTTGCCTGTGGACACTGTCACCTTTAAACAAAGTAGGTTACGTAATAATGTATTATTAGTGAACTGTGATGAATGGACTAGCTACCAAAAACACTTGTGGACATGACAAATATGCATCATTAGAATGCTTTAATGGTCAGTCCCCCAGTAAAGTCATTTACTCTGAATATATTGACTGCAGCTTTTGTTACTGACTTATGTAAATGTGTGACATATGCACTTGTCATTAAGAATACCTGTGTTACTTATGGGAGAAACAGGCATAAGTGTAGCTCTCACAGTGCAGCAACAATAAGCTTTTTGTTACAATTGGCCTAAAATGTGATATAAAGTGTAGCATCCATGTCGTTTTACACCATTTGTAGACGCAACACGCGAGTACATTTCCTCTCATGGCAGCTTCAGCTTTACAAATTTGATGAGTGTTTGACAGCCAGAGCCTGAGAAGCTGCTGACTCGATCATCCAAACTGGTCAGTGTTTCGTACACCTCGCCAAGTAGTTTGGCCACACTCCAAGATCCACGACCCAGTGTGCCGGATGTTGGAGGTGTCATCTCATTTCGAGTCTCTGCTGGCAGGAGGCTTTGATCTATGGCACCCAACAGCCCTTTTTCAAGCACCACATCTGGTCCTTCCCAGAAGCACGGACAGATGAACACACACTACCCTGACTGTCAAGAAAGCAGATAAGAAGTCTCTGGTGCGTGGTTGTTTGCCAGAAGGCAGAAGATGAGCACAAGTGTACCCTGGGAAAACTAACTGTGCATTCACATGTTATATAACAGGTGTACCCGCTATTGTTAATGCATTTCTCACAAAAGCGCCACAGGTGATATCCAGTGTAATAAATGTGCCACATAGAGACCCTTTGCATATTGGTCCAGCCTTACTTTGTTAAACACCTTCAAGGCTAGAAATTAGCAAGCAGGTGTAATAAATCACTTCAACATATTTGCATGTTCCCCCTCAGGTTGGTTCGATACAACACCTGTTATCCTCCACTGGACCGTCCTACTGTTAAAGGTTATAAAGACGTGTCAGTGTGTCTTTCAGACCACAACTCACCCATGGGCAGGTACTGATGTGACCTTGGTTAAAAGAGCTTGATTGCTACCATATGCAGTTAGTCCAAGGTCCTGCTTGAGAATTCTTGATAGACACGCCTCATTAAGTTACATTTTACCCAAGCACCTTCACACACAGCTCCAGAAAGAAAAGGTACTAATGTCATTCACACCCAATGGCAAATCAATACATTGATTTTTTAATTTTTTTAACATGACTTTCTGTGTCTGTTTCAAAGGCATTTCTTTCCCCTTACTTGCAATTTTTTTGTTTTTTAATCTTTTAACAAACAGGACACAGGCTGTTTGTATTTCTAAAAAAAATATTGCAAAAGCAGGTTGAATTTCAAGGATTTTTCCACCCAAAAAGAAAAACATTTGTTGGTCATGTTTCCTTCTGTGTAAAAATTGGACAGTTAATCGGTCAAACATGAAATATTTGGTCTCTGGGAAGGCACAGTGACTTTTTTTTTTTTTTTTTAATGAGAGAATGACCTACAGATTAACCAGTCATTAAAATAATCATGTTACGACCTGAGACTGAGCTGATAAAGCAGTTATCAGCTATTTGCAGATACAGACTACACAGACAAACTAAAGGAAAAAAAAAACTAAATCCATAGGGCATGAGAGCTCAGTGAATGGTTTAATAATGAAAACTGTGGGTATATACTGTGACCTTCACAGTCACAGTCACTGTCTCTCAACTTTGCTGAGCACCCATGGGAGATTTTGGACTGATGTGTGAGACAGTGTTCTCCACAGCCATCAGCAAAACAACAAATGAGGAGATATCTTTTGGAAGAATGGGGACTTAGAATAGGAGAATAAATGCCAATGGGCACTGGAGCTGTTTTTGAGGAACACTGTGAACACTTTATGTTGGATTTTACTTTAACCTGTCACCCATATGCTTAAAATGTTGCTAAAACAATGTGTAATTTCTATCTATCTATCTATCTATCTATCTATCTATCTATCTATCTATCTATCTATCTATCTATCTATCTATCTATCTATCTATCTATCTATCTATCTATCTATCTATCTATCTATCTATCTATCTCTGTCTGTCTGTCTGTCTGTCTGTCTGTCTGTCTGTCTGTCTATATGGATTTTTGATTCAATGTACCGCTCATTGCCAATCCTACTCACATATAACAAACACAGACTGGTTGTTATTTAATTTCTGATCACCAATATCAATGCAGGTGTTACTGTATCTATTGGAATATGTGTAAATCAGCTTTAGTATCACTCTGCTTCAGGTTAAAAATTGTTTTACACATCAGTTGTAACACAGAGTGACAGACAGCTGGACGATAAACACCCTCCACTACTGACAAAATAGCTCACCTCCACTTAACACGAGCAAGTAATGATGTGTGTAATTGGTTCAGACTAGACTGATGAAGAGGGGAACAGTAATCCCCATGGGAAGGGATTCCTGTCTATTTCCACGCTGTTCACTTTTCAGGAATATAATACAGACACTCAGTCTAAGCTTAAGTGCAAATCTGTCTTGACTGCATGTCCTGGTAATCAATTTGATTAAACCGTCTCTTACTGTGAAGCTCAACATACATAAAAAATAACCCGTCAGACATAAAGACGAGACTGAGATAGTGTTTCCGCTGAGGGACACCCTTACCCAGTCTCCACCTGTTTGCAGAGAGTTTAACAGGGCAACTACATGGGGAGCTCGATGCAAGAGATCAAAAGATTTGCTAAGATGTGGAAAAGTCGATAAGACTTTACCAAGAAAACATTCAGATGTTTAAAGTAGGCCTCTGATAATACATGAGCTATTTGCAGCGCTCACCCTCACTCCCAAAAGCTACAATATGATGTCAGCTTGATTTACTAGTTTTTAGAGGTGAGGATTATGGGATACACGGATGAGAGAACATGGAAATGATGCCTACGTACGCTGTGCAGCTTCCTCACTCCTGTTCCCCTCTACTATTTTCACTTTCCATTGAATTGCTGCATTTCCTTATCATCTCTATAAACTATTGAAGTCAGTTGTATGGTGTAAATGCCAACAAGACTTTACCATAGCACAAGAGACGCCAAAGTTGTTCAAGCTGATATATTTAAATCCAAAGAAAGATGGATGTGAAATAGGAACAAATTCAGATTTAATAAATATGTATCTGTCTCTATGAATGTTTTAATGCTGATAATATAGAAGACTGAAGTATTGAATTGTTGTATTTGCAGTTTTAGGTCTTGAGAAGACCCACTCACATGCTGAGGATGAGCTCTTCAAGACACTGTTTGCTGGTTATAACAAGTGGTCAAGGCCTGTTCCCAACATCTCTGATGTGGTTATTGTCAAGTTCGGGCTGTCTATTGCGCAGCTCATTGACGTGGTGAGTTTTTAATGGTTAAAATGACGTAAATGCACATTTTGTTTGATTACAGTTCTTTGAGGTTATAACACTGTTGATTTATTTGATGTGACTTGAGCAGAATGCTCCATCTCTGTAAAAGTAAGTTTGTTTCCATTGGTTTAATGAGCTTCCTTCACATTAAGTGCAGTACCTATGGCCTTTAATCACTGTAATTTTAACATCTTTGTCTTATTTCGCTCTGTATTTGATACAACTTATTGTTTACATTTTGTCATGTGGTTATGCTCAGTATTTTCTGGCATGTTTACATATAATCACAAAGCCAAACTTGGAGGAAAACAACATTATGTGCCTTCTTTTCTGTCACAGTACACTTCCACATCCGTCAGTTTATTGAAGTAAAGTTCCTGCAAGCTATATTTGGATTTGCTCTCACGAACCTCCACAAACTTTCACATATATTCTTGTGGCCTAAACCTAGAGTTGACAACCTCTGTGTTTCTCTGCCTCACTGTGTAGGATGAGAAAAACCAAATGATGACAACCAATGTGTGGCTTAAGCAGGTGAGAAATAGATGTTTGATTAGCTGTTTGATTTGTCAGAATCAAATACCCTCTTTGAGTGTGACACCACTTCTTAAAAACCCTGTCACATTGGCATCTGTTAGGAGTGGAATGACTACAAACTTCGCTGGAGACCTTCTGACTATGACAACGTGACATCCATAAGAGTACCATCAGAGCTCATTTGGGTGCCAGATATCGTCCTCTACAACAAGTGAGTGACAGATCACAGTGTGTTAACGTGAGCATAACTGAAAACAGCAGCTATTCTCATTATACAACAATGAATTATAGTTCAGACTCATGTTGGTGGACTGAATTGCAGCTAGTGTGGAGTGGACGCCATCTAGTGGACAACAGAAATACTTATTCTGCCATATGTCATGATTAGTTCCACGAACAACAATTTATTTGAGTAATCCACCCACAATGAGTATATATAAAATTTCAAAAGTTTATGCTCAAAAATGTGAAATGTCAATCCTGTTTAACAGAATATCTGCTAATTGAATTGTACATGTGACATTTCATCTACTGACAAAGCGAAGCGAATTGTTATACCCAGGGTTGGGTATTACCACCACATTTCCCAAATCAATTACATTCCAAGTCACAAGGTTCCAACTTCATTTAATTTCCAGTTCAGTTTAATTTGTTCCAGATATGGTTATGGATATGAAAGAGATTTCTGTAGATGCTGTAAATTGTGCAAGGGACTTTCAAACCTGTTGCATTATTAAAATATTGATTATTATATTAAGAAGTATCACCAAAGTGTACTTTTTATGTAACATGACCAATAAATACCAGTATGTATAGAGATGACTTAGGGGTTAGAGGTCAGGCTTTAGTCATTTAGAGAGGACCAAAAAAAAAAATCCAGATTAAAAAAGATCCACATTACATAAATATACAGTGCCTTGGATAACCTATCTATATTCAAAACCAGTTTTCCCTTCTCCAAAGTTAACTTTGCTGAGATTATACCAATAATAATGACGATAGAGTTCTGCTCCATCAAGTCTGTGTAATCACAGCCTGTAAGTTAAATTAAAAAGGTGTGAGGCCGATGAAATGATAAGGACTCATCATTTCTTCGTCAGCAGAAGCTATTATCACCATTAGAGCAAAGAATGGAGGGGAGATTAGTGGAGAAGATAGTTATTAGGGAATCATACCTATATTCACGGCTAGGTTTCTAAATTAAAAACTATATCTCTTACAGGGAAGGTGTAGTAGGATGTCTCACAATGTCAGATATGATTACTTATCTGCTCTTTTGTTCACTGATACTTTTATCACTCTCATGCACTGTGTATTACAACTTCTCCTTTTCCAGTGCGGATGGTGAGTTCGCTGTCACTCACATGACAAAGGCTCATCTGTTCTACACGGGCAAAATCCGCTGGGTCCCTCCTGCCATTTACAAGAGCTCCTGCAGCATCGATGTCACCTTCTTCCCTTTTGATCAGCAGAACTGCAAAATGAAGTTTGGCTCATGGACGTACGACAAGGCCAAGATTGACCTTGAGCGAATCGAAAACACCGTGGACCTTAACAACTACTGGGAGAGCGGTGAATGGGCGATAATCAATGCTGTGGGAACGTACAACACAAAGAAATACGACTGCTGCCACGAGATCTACCCTGATATCACATACTTCTTTATCATTCGGAGGCTTCCTTTGTTTTATACCATCAACCTCATCATTCCATGTCTGCTGATCTCCTGCCTCACTGTCTTGGTTTTCTACCTGCCCTCAGACTGTGGTGAGAAGATCACCCTTTGCATTTCTGTGCTTCTGTCCCTTACTGTGTTCCTCCTCCTTATCACTGAGATCATACCGTCTACATCCCTAGTCATCCCCCTCATAGGCGAGTACCTCCTTTTCACTATGATTTTTGTCACCTTGTCCATTGTCATCACTGTCTTCGTGCTTAATGTGCATCATCGCTCTCCAAGTACTCACAAGATGCCCCGCTGGGTCCACTCTGTGTTCTTGGACCTGATCCCACGCTGGCTGTTTATGCGAAGGCCCGCTCCAGATGGCCGCCGTCGCAGGCTGTTGCTGCTCCAGCAGGAAGCAGCAGCGGAGAGGCGGCAGTGTCGGATACCTGGATACAAGTCTGGCAACTGTCTGAGCACCTCAGCTAACTGGTTAAGAGATGGGACCGCATCAGAAGACCAGAGAAGCTGCTATGAGGATTTGGAGTTGGGAACGCTGACATCATACTTCTCCTTCCGTCCTCCATCGCCCAGGCCTCCAGGGTCAACTCCACCAACAACACAGAAAAACACACAGAGCAGCCAGAGCCGACAGGATGGGGGTGGAGGGACGAATAAACAGCTGACAGGGACGGGGAACAGAGTGACTCCCACTCAGCGACCAGCGAAAGTGGACAATGCAGTATCAGACTCATCATTACAGCTTTCACCGAGTGTCATACGTGCTTTAGAGGGGGTGCACTACATTGCAGACCACCTGAGAGCAGAGGATGCTGACTTCAGTGTGAGTATCAGTCAACCCCCCGTTAAGTTTTATCAAAATGACACTTTAAACACATCATCCTTGTCATTTGAGTCAGCTGTAAAGATTTATTTTTAGGAGTTTATTTGGACCAGGGTGCAACTACCCATACTCTAGCCCAACTACACCAACAACAATTATACTATATACAACTATAAGGATGAACATAAAAAGTGTGCAATTAGGTAAGTTATTTTGAGTTTTCAGTTGCATTCCGATTAGGCTTAAACAATAAAACTGCTCGGGAACTTGTTTAAGAAAACATCATGGTTTGGATAAAATGAACCCTTTCACAATATTAACTAAATGTTAGAAAGCTTTTCTGCCAGGTTTTATAGTCAACCTATACTCAGTTGTGCCAATAATGCAGTTGGCTACGGATACACAGATGTAAATTGTTTCAGTCATTACACATCTACGTAGATGGGTGTAAATAGCCTCATGGTATTTTCCTCCCTCTGTGAAACTACACTCACTGGCCAATTTATTAGGTACACCTTGTTAGTACCTGGTGTACCTAATAAAATGGCCAGTGAGCAACAGCTGTAGCTCATCTGCCTCTAGGTTTGACATGTCCTTATTCAGAGGTGTTTGTCTTTATACTACAGTTGTAACCACATGTTCTTTGACTAACTGTTGCCTTTCTATCTGCTCAAACTAGTTTGGCCATTATCCTCTGAAAGTATTTTCACTCAGAGAAATGACACTTACTGGATATTTTGACTACTGTAAACCCTTCTCTGTAAACCCTAAAGATGGTTGTATTTAAATTCTCAGTTGATCAGCAGTTTCTGAGGTGCTCAGAGCAGTTTGTTTGGCACCAATAACTATACCATTGTCAAAGTAACTCAAAGTGACCTTTCTTCCCCAATACATTGGCCAGTGTGTGTAATGTAGAAGGCTATGAATACCCAGGTTCAGACACCATCTGTCTTTATTTTTTTTAATATTTATTTGTATAAGTACAAGTACCAAATGTAAACTGGTGCTGCAAACTAAAGAATGTATAACTAGAGCCTCAGATGGTCCTCAACAATAAATACATATATTAAAACACAGAATTAAACACAATACAAACCCACACTGTAATACTGTACAAGCACCGTAAAACAAGAGGCAGCTCATTCTTCATGTCTACATGACTGATCCCCCTTTAAAAAGTGGTTCAGATTGAGTTATAGATGATCACAGACAGGCTCCGGTTTGAGTTGTAAAGGTCAGGAGTCCCACATATTGATTCTCCAAAAAAGAAATCTATTTGACCAAATGAAGATGAACAACCTTACAGTTGCTACTGGATGCCACTGGTGTTACTGAGCACAAAGTATAAGAGGAACCATGACCCTGAGCACCTGAAGTGCCTGATTATAAAGGCAAATTTAATAAAATGGTAAAAACTTAACATGTTTAATATCTTAAAAACACAAAAGTCAAATGATTTTACCAACTAGCTGGAGATCATAAGGGGCTTTGTTGTTGTGGACCCTGTTGTGTCCACAGTAACAGCATGAATAAACATGTTCGCAGTGTGAAAAAGGTGTATGGCCACTAGTACCTATGTTTTCTATGTTTGTTTACCTATATTTGCTCTCAAATTTTAGTTAGTTAATATCCAAGTCCAAAATTACATCTGAAATCCATGCATTACTATTTAGATTTCACTCATGTGCTTCTATTGAGAACTGAGACAAAATGAAGACAATGTAAGACCAAGTATATTCTTAATGATAAATTACATATCAATAACTAGTTTTGTTTTCTGTCTCTCTTCCACACAGGTAAAGGAAGACTGGAAGTATGTGGCCATGGTGATTGATCGTATTTTCCTCTGGATGTTCATCATTGTGTGCCTGCTTGGTACAATTGGCCTTTTCCTGCCTCCTTGGCTGGCTGGCATGATCTAACGCGTATATGGAGGTGTCAGATAGAAAAGGAAAAAAAACACTTGATTTATGTTTGACTTTCAAAATGTAGCTGGACTGAAGACTGTGAATGTGAATCATGTTTGTGTAACTCAGCACAGCCCTGAATGCTCTTTACACAACGACACAAACACTGTGTCCATTCTGCTGTAGTTTCAAGAGCAGAGCAAATTCTGAGAGTTTTTATATGTATATGACATCCTTATAATTAATGAGACCAAAATCCATGAGGTGTATTCTCTGAAATGACATTTTTAGACACCTACCCCAACTTAAATCAACAAATTGGATTTGCTCAACTTTTTGATGAGAGAGAGATTATAAAGATGGGAGTGTGTCAGACTTCGTAGCGCGTATCTGGAATAAAATCTGACTGCTCTTTAAATAGATGAAGTGCAGATTTTCAGAGGCGTCTGTCAGAGCTAGACCCAATAATGACATTTTTAATGCATACTAAGAATACTTTCTGATTATATTTTCCAAGTTACACGGAGAACTTCATCTAAAAATGTACAATCCATGATCCACATTTTGGCCTTTTGTTCCTTGTGGCCTATGTTGTCTGTCTTTTTTGGATCAATACTAGCATGCCGTATGGGGAATCTGTTGTGTAGGTTGTACTGGACACACAAGTGTCGTATGTGCTGGTTTTCGAGGAGTTTTTTTTACACTTCAATCTTCCAATGAATGAATGACAACATACTGTGTAATAAATGTGGTTTGAAAACACCTGAAAAAGAAAATTGAGTATTTGTGACAGTGACAAGAGTCAGCCTTACACTGTGTCAATCCTGCTTTCACCTCAAAAAATAGGTTTATACAACATTGTAGCAGAATTTCTCTGAAATCATTATAGAATACTCTTATTAGGGGTTTTCTTTGTGGTTTACATGGCCACAGAGTTTAAATAAATCTGTTCTGTTCTAAACAAGAAGTATAATTCAATGACCCAACACAAGAAGTACAGTAGAATATGTAATGTTTTTATTTTTACTGTGTGATTTGTGATACAAATTATTTTTTTCTAATAATGATAACAGATGAAATACATGCCAGCAGTACAAAAAAAACAAGATTTTTTCAAGTTAAGCAGAGAAATTAAAGAATATCTGGCTGTTTTCCATTGCACTCTTGTTTCCATCTCATCATTTTACCATAAATGCATCATAGTCACACAGTTCAATGGCTGATAAAACTTTTGGGTCTTTTATGCTCAGATTGTTCCTTAAAAGGTGAACTGTTTGTTTTTGTTTTAATTTCCATTAAATGTCTTTGTACTTCAAAGCTGTTTTATGTGATGTAGGGCAAGGATTTCAGTTTCTTAACATGATCAAGGAAATGGCTGACCAAGCATGAAGGACAACGGTTTATATCACAGATGTTTGTCACTTTGACAGTCTATTACATGTACTATATACACTAAAACATCCTTTTCAGTATACATGATACTTTGCTAGCATACATCGGATTTTGTTTTTCACTTTTGCAGTGTCCTCTGAGCTGCAGCATCATTTAAAAACACAAATGTACACCTCAATGTTTGACTGTGCAAATTTCAACATGTATGTTTGTTGCATCAAATAAACAGGGGTGTTTAGAGTCCTCTAGAGCGTGGCTGGTTTGGCCAAGTTAGCCCTTACTCTTGCTTGATCTACAGCATCTAACATGTTTTTACTGTCCATGGCGAGGGTGTGTGCAGCAGCCAGCATCTGTTTCTTACACTCCTCCTTTAAAGAGGTGATGGCGTTCTGTTGGGCCAGACGCATTTTACTGATGAGCTCTGCCATGTCGTTGTTCAGCAGCTTCTGGGTGCCCTCGATCTGTCATGAATTAAACATACAGGATCAGTAGACCTTTTCCATAAAAGATGGGACAGATTAAGTGGGTTTATGTGACACTTTAAAAACCAAATTATTGCATTAGTCAGACAAAAAGTAGAATTTAAAAGCACTGTTTTGACATGTCACAGTAAGAAAAGTGCCATTGGACAGAAAATGAATACTAAATGAATTGCATTTATCAGGAAATGGGTATATACCAATGTCACAGCAGATGTTTTAGCTTCTTACGTTAAAAAAACACATTGCAGGCATGTGTATAGAAGTAGAATTGTAGTTTTTAATTCATTAAGAAATGGTCAAACCTTGCAACTTGTATAATTTCTGGAGGGTAAAGGGCATAAAAACACAGTGATGCACGTCAATGGAATGCAGCTCTAGTTAATCATTAATTAAACCTGTGTGTTTTCCATGTAAGATTAGTGTCATGCCTTGTCTATAGTAATATGGATATTTTGGGAGAAAAAACTTGTCCACATGTAAACAGCGTTTTAGGTCACAGACTTTTTTTCTGAAGTAAAGGTCTTTACAAACTGTTTTTTTATGTGTCTGTGTGGACAGGGCAAAACAGAGAAATTAGACAATGATGGTCATACATCCCAAAAATAAGCATCTGAAACATCAAATAGACGTCACACTGGTGGATAAGTCAGTGTTTTATCTGTAGTATATCAATATCATCATGGATACATTTGGGAGACATATGTGGCAGTGTTGTGGCAAAAACTATTTAATATGAAGAATTAAGTTCCACAACCCGAGACAATTTTACCTGTCATTGTTTCATAGCTTTATAACAGACTAAATACAATCATCTGAGGGTCCTCAGTTTGCATGGTTGCGTGGTTTACCTGAGCATTTGCAATGTGTTGTAGTCATTTGCATTTAAGTTTATATCTAAAACAAGGTTCATGTGGACAGACGTTTACAGTGAGGATATTTAGAAAAATATCAGGACATCAAACTTATATGGGTTCATATGGGTGTAGCAACAAAGATAAGGTTAAGTCAAAACAGGCTTGTAACGCAATGTTGTACAATGAAATCCAAGTAAATACAGTCACGGGAAAAAATATTAGATCATCAAAAGTCATCAGAAACAATGGTTATGCAATCAAGTCTTAACTCCTGTGTGCATCATATGACTAAAACAGACACAAAAGAAAATATGGAATGCCTAAAAGCACTGTTTTTGGCAGTACAATGCCAAAGATATTGATGTAAGAAGTGAAGTGATTTTGGTTATCATCAAGAAAACATGGAAAAAGGCTAGAAATCAGCTCTGAAATTATCCTTTTATGAGCTATATTTGTTGTTATCGTTATATTTGTCCAAACAAATGTACCTTTAGTTGTACCAGGCATTAAAATGAACAAGAAATTGAAGAAAACAAGGGTGGTCTAATAATTTTTTCCGTGACTGTAGACCCACACACTTTCTAAATCAGGTTCATATGATGTTGAATATCAAACATGGATGTGGTTTGTAAAACTTTTGTGTCATGTATTAGTTAATTATATACTGTCTGCTGCCTTATATACGTTGCTATCTCTGCTGTGGAAAAAAACAATACTTTATAAAATCAGCCCTTTTTCAGTTTACATAGCCTCAATTAGAAAGGAGAACTTGGGATTTTAATTGTCTTTTTGCATTTTTGTGTCAGAAGTATTATAACATTGTTTATTATGAACAAATGTGGGGGGGGGGGGGGGTCGATAAAGTAAGTAAGTAGGTGACATTGAACAAGGTGCAGATGGTATAAAGTACCTCAGTCCTGACAGATTCATGTAAGCTGGGCAGTATGTCATCCACACTGCGGATCAGGTCTCGTAAGGCCATCCCCACCGACTGTGGGCAGAGATCAATGCAGAGAATTAATCAGCTTTATCACTCAGGAAACTCGTCTTCCATTACAATCCATCTGCCATTAAAAATGTCAATAAACAAGCAACAAAGTGTAATGTTAAACAAAATGGAAATCTTTCTCTCAGCTTTCTCCTCAGTTACCTTGACGATGGTAATGTATTGTTCCGGCTGTAGTCCTGGGATGTCGTTCTTGAGCTGGACCACAACTTTGACCAGATCCATGACACAGTGGTACACTTTGTCATCAGTGCGGTCGAGTTCAGCCGTGGGCGCAGGCTAAGAAAGAAGAAATATTACCCTTAAAGACGTTAAATACTAATCTTCGCTGAGCAAAAGGATTAGTAGAAGGTATTATAAATGAATGGTGACCTCTTTACCTTTCAGCTAAAAGGAAAGGCAGTCTTTTCATGTGACTAATTTCAATCTAAATTCTTTTAATGTGAAACTCTAGATCTTTTCAAGGATATTAAAATATTTTAAAATATAAAAACAAATAATTGATATAATTACCTGGGCTGCAAGCCGTGGGGGCTTCTCAGGAGGTGCTGTGGAGCAGAAAGAGGAACAATACAAGAGGGTGAGAAAGACATTAAGCCATGTATGTAATTTTATTTAAAATAAGTAAGAATGAAATGGGAACTGGTGAGTTTGTTTGGGCCTTACCAGAGTCAGCTTCAGGAGGCTAAAAGAGCAAAGAAAGATACATGCCATGAGAATGACATAAACAGAAGCATCTGGTCTATGTGGCAATTCATAGTCAGAAAAGTAAAAAACAAAAAAACAAACAAAAAATAAAGATAATCCAGAACTGTATTAGTCAGAACATGTATTGATATAATATAAAGAGCATAGAAAACGCCTTGCTATACCGAGTTAAATATCTTGTTAAACAGATGCGCTTCCCGTACCTCAATAAATGATTTTCCACACAAAACATAAAAATAATTTAATGTACTACTTTTTGCGGGATTGAAATGAGCACAAAAATATATTTCTCATTCTCTTTTCTTTAAATGCAACAAGAAAATACAGGGAATATGTGCACAGCCTTAAAAGACACACACAAAACTGAACTAAATGGGCTCTAAAGGTTAAAATCAGTATTTAGTGTGTTCAATTAAACCTGGTATAAAACATCAGAAAATTAATGTAATAAATGTCATATTGTCTGAACAAAAGGGTAAAAGACCTTGTTAAGATGTCAAGTGCAAAGGGAGGTCTCATTAACTGCTAATATTTTGGTTTATAGAAGCTGTTTTTTTGCTGAACCTTTTTGTTACCTCCGCCAAGGAGGTTATGTTTTTGCCAGGGTTTGTTTGTCTGTCTGTCTGTCTGTTTGTCTGTCCGTTAGTGTGCAACATAACTCAAAAAGTTGTGGACAGATTTGGATGAAATTTTCAGGGTTTGTTGGAAATGGGATAAGGAAGAAATGATTAAATTTTGGTGGTGATCAGGGGTGGGGGGGCCCACGGGGGGGGCCACTGATCAGCCTTGGTGGAGGTCTGCGCTCTCCGAGTGCTTCTAGTTTTTACTGCTGTACATACTTTACATATATCCAGATTGTTTCTTTATATAGAGACTGAGAAATGCAAGTGTGTGGTCATTAGAAGAATAAACCTAGTGTTGACGTAGAACTTTACACAGTACTGTATGTATGTAAAATTGTTTAGGAATATTGAATTGAGGTGGTAAATATGTTTTTGTTGTTGCTGATTTTTTTCTGTTTATGGTGTGACTGATGCTCGATGCTGTACACATTTCATTTGATGTGTGCAGTGTATTGGGTGAAAAGGATGGGCAAAAAATAAGCTTTTACTTCTAGCCTATTCCGTTTTTGGTTTTTACCTCAGCCAAGTGTAGTGAGGTTATGTTTTCATCAGGGTTTGTCTGTCTGTCTGTCTGTCTGTCTGTCTGTTTGTCTGTTAGCAAGATAACTTAAAAAGTTATGGACGGATTTGGATGAAATTTTCAAGAAATTTTGATATTGGCAGAAGGAACAAATGATTAAATTTTGGTGGTGTTGGGGGGGGGGGGGGGGGGGGGGGCTGATCTGCCTTGGTGGAGGTCTGCGCTCTCCGAATGCTTTTCTAGTTATGTTTTTATCACATACAAATACAGTGTAGTATGTGTGTCCCAGTAGTCTTTTAGTATCTGCATTTCCACATTTCACAGATTGTTCCTTGAATCTGTCATTGACATAATAACCAGACACCTACCTCTGGGCTGGGAAGGCTCTCTGGTCCCATGGGGTCCTGCAAAAGAACAGGCAGGTTCACTTTATAGATTACAGATGTGGACCCTCTCTTTGGAACAGTTATCAGAGGAATATTCAAGTTAAGACTAGCGGGGCGTCTGGAGTGAACGACAGGGCTGACAGTGTTTAACGGAGCCTTGTTTAGCGTGGCCGCCAGGGCCACAGTGAATTCAGGAGCATGGGGATACAGGGACACAGAGAGGGGGTTGGTTAAAGTGAATGATGCTCTGTTTCCCACCAGGAGTTTCTCCTCCTTCTCCAGCCACTTTTTGTCCTCCATCATCTGCTCTTTCTGCTGTCGGAGGGTGTCCTGCAGATGATGCCTCTCCCTCTGCCACAGGCGCTGGGCGTCCTCTCGGCTGTTTGAGTCCATTCGGCTCCAGTCGCTCTCCTACAAATGGCAAAGGTGGGTCAATAACACCCAAAAAACACCTACTGTCATGTACGCAGAGAGGCTTAATCCACCTAATGTGTTTGAAACAGGTTTACATTCTTATTGGTCAAATGTGACTCATGCTTATCATTGAGATGGTGTGTCATTTGGTCCACATTATGTTAAAAATGAAACATCTCAGGAACAGTTTAACAGAATGTAAAAAAAAAAAGTATGGCAGAAAAATGTACTTAGATGCAAGGATGAACAGTTTTGGTATCCAAAGGTCAAGGTCACTGTGATCTCATGTCACAAACATTTACTTGGACAGTGTCTGAGATTCCAAACTAACATGCTAATGATTATTTTTCTTCCGATAATTATGTGATTGTAGAAGCAAGAAACGTGAATATTTGCCAAAGTCTCTGTGAGCTCAACATAACTGATCATCTCTGCATCTTGATGATTTAGACAGATAGAAACATGTGTTGGAGACAGAGGTCTTGGAGCAAAAAGACATCAGTGTCATATGCTCAAGTATGTTTAAAAGCCTCCTTTGTAAACCATTAAAGTAAAAATGATATTTTTTTAAAAAAAAAGAAAAATTACAGTGCCATTGCACAGACGTAACACCATAAATGGAGCATAAAATGTCAAAAATAACAGAAAGCAATGCTTGTTAGACAACAGTGTTTTCCATGAAGACCCCTCAGAGGTTTTTTGAGTGCAAATGGGCACTACCTTGTAATTTTCTATGCAGGAAAAAGCCTGTATTATTGTATGTTTTGTCATCATTTTTTGTCATTCACAATAGCTTGACATTAGAGTGTTTAGGCATAGCCGTTTAAAAACAGAAGAATAAGGATGAAATTGCGTGTCATTGTATTCAAGAGGAAATTATTGAGGATGTAATGACGCTTTGTTTTGATCCGAATAAATTACAGTTATGTTTCACATCTAAACCTTTGACCCGAACACAACAGGAGGGTTGAACCTTTTAAATGAGTGTTAAGTGTTTCTTACCCCCATGCTGCGACGCCGAGGGGATCTGACTGGCACCGCCAAAGTGTTCATGGAGTCCACAGGGGACTGGTATTCACATGGACTGGCCAGGTCAGGTGAGCTGGCACACAGAGCCTCATTCAGCTGCAGAAATATACACACACACACACACAACAATTTCATTAGTGGTCTACAAACTTACAAACCATAACTTGTAAAGATGAATGTACCTGAATGTGTAGTCCAATACTGAGCGTGTTCCCAAACCGTCCTGGTTTCATTCTTGAAGGCTACAGTTATAAAATAATTTATACATATTTGAGAAATGCACTGCCTTGTGTCCTACAGCGACGACTGAATTCAAGAGGCGGACAAAGACTGACCTTAGGAGGAGGTTCATTATAGTTGAACTTGGTGTCGAAAAACTTTGTGGAGCGTAATTTGTCTCGTTCTCGCTCTGTTTCCTGCTCCTTCTCCATCTTGTGGACATCACTGCAAGATTTGAGACAACACATTTGATCAGGTTTTAGTAGAAAAGGCATAAAATGACAACCAATGCGTTCACCACTTAAAAGTTCAGTTTTAATCTGAACACTTTAATCACCCAGTGTGTCATTGCTGCCACCAGGGGTCCAACACAATAAGAAAATAGATTGTTTTGAAGTAGTGTGGAATGATGGGACTTTTGGTTTCTCACTCACTGCAATGAAAATCTACCTGACATATTTACAGATGAGGTAATGTATGAAAATTTTATTTAAATTACATTTTTGGACAAATATTCATGATAAGCCTTTTTGCTCTAATGAAATATCTGCAGGTAACAATTGTAATAAAATGAAACTACATGAAACAGGCCATTACAGTGAATGAAATAGTGGATTTCTCTGTCGGAAAGACTTTAGGGGCTGGCCAAGGAAAGGTTAACATCTAGATCAAAAAATACATTTAAAATCACTTTTTGAAGACTTATATATTCTGAAAATACATTACTTCTAGTGTCCAGGACAAGTTTTATTTTTTAGAAAAATGTTTTGAAAATACTTAGATGGCATTATATTCAGCATAAATTTATTTTTGCATTCTTTGTCTGTCAGTTCTATCCAAAGCATAACTTTGATCCTCTTCCATTGGACCTATATTGTACTTATGATCAGTTGTAAGGTCAATTTAAAAACCTTTTGCTACTCTCTTTACAGTGGTTATAAATATCTAATAAACTGAGATAAATATATTAAAATATAAGGTATTTGACTTTGTAGATATTATATATGCAATGTATATACTAATAAATATGTCGAATAAATGATTGAAGCTTGTAAATAGTCTCCCTTGTCCATCCATTACCCAAACACTTAGCAAAACTCTTACTATTTTATGCTCTTATATATTAAAAAAATACAAACTGTTTACTTTTTTGCAAAATAGACACCCTAGAGGACCAACAGTGAAGATTTTACAGTTTTATGAAAATTTGAACCGTACTTTAAGGCAGGTTTTACAAGGTGGTCAAAAACAGGTGTTAATTTTCTGTCCATACTGAGGGATTTTTACTATTTTTAAGACAGAAAATTAGGTTAAAACCTTTTTTTCAATCACACATCTAAAAGTGCTCATTATCCCTGCAAAATCAGGTATCATTCATCTTTCTACCATAAATAGTAGTGAAAGGGCAAACAAAAATGTGGTAAGGCTGTCCATCTGTTACTGCTTGGCCAGCTCTATTATGTAATCTGAGTAGATGAGTCAGCAAAATATGTCATCGATGGATCATTTTAGATATCTTAAAGTGGAAATATTATTAGTATGACTTCAAAAACTAACTGGTGACAAATAATTCTCCATCATGTTGCAGTAATTTCACTATAAACCCATTATGTGGAGAAAACTACTTCAAAGGCATCATTACCAGAACATCCTACCTGATCTTGATGACCAGTTCAGTAAAGGTGGGTCTTTCTCTGGGGTCATAGGACCAGCAGCGGGTCATGAGCGAGTACAGAGCAGGGGGGCAGTTGTCAGGCTTTGGCAGCCGGATGCCCTGCTCCAGTTGGTTAATTACATCTCTGTTTTCCAGCCAGAAAAATGGTTGCTGCCCGTGACTCATTATCTCCCACACACACACAGCTACGGCGCAAAACAAACAGAGAAACAAACATAGTGTTTGTCAATTAGATGTGAAATCATATAGATCTATATGGAGCCCAAATAAACCCAAGAAGGGAGGCGTCCCAAACTACAAATGCTGATGCAACCTCACCAAACATCCAGACATCACTAGCTGAGGTGAAGCGTCTGAAGTTGATGGATTCTGGAGCCATCCACTTGATTGGCAACCGAGTGACAGAGGCTGCAAGTGATAAACAGGAGTATTTTGTAGTAAAGATACACAGCTTCCCTAACCATATATAGAAAGCACTGTAAATATCATACGTTTGCCTTGTTACAATAGAAATCCTCACTGTAAATAATATATAGATAAACATATATTTTAACCCTTTCATGCACGAATTATGAGAACCTTCATCAAAATGTTTTTCCTGAGTGTTTTTATTCTTCTTTAGGCATGAAAAAAAACAATGCGATTGAAAATTTTCCTCTGAAAAATAAATTACAAAAATAAATGAAATAAAAAATATTTCAAAAAATTTAAAAATACATAAAACAACAATAATGAAAAAAAAAAAATTCTTATGAACCTATTTTTCATGAAGTTGCAAAAATGTCCACTCAGCTGGACACCACACGTTTAATTTTTGACGCACAGAAACATGTATTTACTGATAAATTGTGTGAAAACTATGGGGAGGGCTTGTGATTCTGGGGGTTTATGCTCAGGAGAGGTCTACATAATGTTACCAATTCATGTCAGAAAAGATATGTAATGTCTTAGAACTTTAACAAAGATATGTGTTAAAAAATAATATGATAAAAAGGAAAAAAAAAAAAAGTAAAGAACCACAAAATCCATGAATATACAAGAGAACAGCTGTAGAATAGCGGTCCACTGTAGTGACCAGTATGCATGAAAGGGTTAATAAACCAGTTCTCTGTACACATCTACCCAGTTATTCATATTCATCTTAACTACTATCCACCCATTGTTGTCCTTGTCTCTAGTGGAATGTTTGTTTATATTAGGTCTACGTTTAAGCATGTTTGGGTTTGTGTTGAAATTGTATGTCGTGAGCTAAGAACAACCAAAACCAAAGTCCTTGTATGTGTTCACATACAGTCATGGAAAAAATTATTAGACCACCCTTGTTTTCTTCAATTTCTTGTTCATTTTAATGCCTGGTACAACTAAAGGTACATTTGTTTGGACAAATATAACGATAACAACAAAAATAGCTCATAAGAGTTTAATTTCAGAGCTAATATCTAGCTAATTTTCCATGTTTTCTTGATAATAACCAAAATCACTGAAGTTCTTACATCAATATCTATGGCATTGTACTGACAAAAACAGTGCTTTTAGGCATTCCATGTTTTCTTTTCTGTCTGTTTTAGTCACATGATACACACAGGAGTTAGTACTTGATTGCATAACCATTGTTTTTGATGACTTTTGATGGTCTGATAATTTTTTCCGCAACTGTTGGCCAATAAAGCTGATTCTGATTCCAAAAAAACTAAACTTAACACAAAAATGTGTGCATTTTTGGTTAATATGTGGAATAAAAGAAAAATCACAGACCATCCCTTCATGTGCAAGCAGGCAGCAGCATAGGGCATCATTTTGCAATATAAAGATATGAAATGCATTTAAATATATGTGCTCTGTAAGCTCTTTTCAGTTATTTACTTTCCAAAAGCCTCCTTTACCTTTGTAGTATTCTTCATCCTCTATGTATCTCGACAGACCAAAGTCTCCAAGTTTCACACAGTCTGGACTGGCAACTAACACATTCCGAACCGCAATGTCTCTGTGAAAACATTACATAGTTAACATATAATAGTCTCTCTCTATAACATATATAACTTGCTTATGAACTTGCAAGTATATGTTTTCAGTGTAATAGCATGACAAAATAATACATTATTCATCTCTACTGAAGCCAAATATACCAAAGAAATATTATAATAGGAATATTTTCCACATTGAACAAAACTCATTTCCTTCTGTTTGTGCTTTTATCTTATAGGAAATTCTTCATGGGTAGTATTTTACTGCCTGAGGCTTGTTGAGAATGGACTGAAAATGGTTCTCTCTACCATCAGCTTTTATAAAGAATGTCCTTGTTTGTTGGGGTTATTTGTAGTATTAGTATTCCAAATTTTCAACAACAGGGGGATGTCATGTACCAGAACACACGTAGGACTACAAAAACCACCAATGAGTCATCCGTTCATACAAAAAAATGTTAAAAATGTTACAGCTACAGCAAAAAATGTTTATGCTTTATTGTAAGTTGTTGTTGGCTCCTAAGTGGAGCAAAAGGTTGGAAACTAAACCACAGTTAAGAAAAAAAACAAAACTCTTAGTTGGCCCTGGCCCCAGTCCCAGATAAAGGAGGAGGGTTAGACATAGACTAGCAATTCCACCCCACATAACAGACTTTGATTAAATTTGATATTCTAGCATTTCACAATACAGGAAAAAAAAAGATTTTTGTAATGTGGGTCGAAACAAAGCATTAGTCATAAAGTTATTTTAAAAAGTTATGTGTATATAGCGTATGCTTACTTCTTTAACCATTTTTATGTGATTTTTCACCATTTATTATAATATTATCCTGTGTGTTTTGCATTTTTCAGTGTAAATCATTCATTTTCCAATATTTAATTCATTGATCATGTGAATGTTCACGAAAACTCAGAATAAAGTTGAGGGTTATTGAATCAGAAACAGAAAAAACTAAGAAAAATAGACTTTTCAGCAAACATATCAATAACTGAATATAAAAACAAATGTCTCAATCCACTATTATTTATCAAACTCCATGGGTTTTACTGGTGAATCAATTTTGTAGAAGATGACGGTGTTTCCACTATCACTATGGAGCCTCTGAACGTCCAAATGGGTCATATCTGATTATGATTTAAAGCTGAGAAACTGCATATTACCTCAGTTATGTTCGTGTATTGATAGGATAGTGGATCAACAGGTATTAAACAGTTTAGATCAGTAAATGCTTTAAGTCGTCTGTGGCTGTTTGGGTTTTTATGGGTTAAATCAGTGTCTCTGTAAACGACATTTTATTGTGGAACCAGGTTATTATCTTGAAGATGAACCATATGTTCACTGTGTACTCAACATTTTGACTTGATCCATAAAGGCTTAAAGGATTCTCCCACCTGTGGACCATGTTGACCCCTTCGAGGTAGACGAGGGCTTTGCAGATCTGCAGGCTGAACAGCACTAGAGTTATATTCGTCAGCTTGTCCTGGTTCTGAGTCAGATAATTCCCAAGCTGCAGGGACGTCAACATTTCAATTAGGCAGATGTTCATTTATTAGGATGAGGCAGGAAACACAAGCATGACTCATGAAGCTTTTGGACATGTCAGAACTTCAACTTCAGGGCTGGTCCTTCTAGTGTCATACCTGTTACGCAAATGTTTTCAAACTAAAAGCACATTACGTTATGTACATGATTACAGGATACAAAGATTCTGTAATGCTTGAAATAATCATTAGCACTAACCTCTCCGTACTGATAAAGCTCCATGACAATCCAAACTGGATTCTCCTCTATGATACCAATCAGTTTGACAATGTGAGGATGGTCCAGGTTCTTCATTATTACTGCAAAACAGTGCATAAGCCACTACTGTTATTGTCATAGGTAACCCTTAAACACTTAATTTTTCACTCATCTAACCCCTCCTATGTATTATTTTATCCTTTGTATATTTCAGTGAAAATAAAGTTTTTTTCTGTGTTTAATTTACTGATCATGTAGATTCATAAAAGCTCAAATGTTATTATATCAGAACAGAGAAAAGTGAAGAAAAAGCATGAAAACAAACGTCTACAACTAATGCCATTTGTGAAGCTACATGAGTTTTATGGGTGAATCAATGTTGCAGAAGATGACGGTGTTTCCTCATTCACTACGGAGCCCCTGAACGTCCAAATGGGTCATATGTGATGTCAGTAAAAAGCTGAGAAACTGCATTTTTCCTAAATCATTGAACCAACTCAGTTACTTCTGTGGCAGTTCCAAATAATTTTTTTTCTCTGTATTTAACTTTTCTTAAGCGATTTATCACCAGTTATTGTGACATTTTCCTCTATATTTTGCATTTTTTCAATGAACATCAGGTATTTTCCTGTATTTAATTTACTGATCATGTAAATATTCATAAAAGCTTGGATTAAAATGGAGGGTTTTTACAACAAAAACAGAGAAAACTGAAGAAAAAGTGAGTTTTTCAGCAAAATATATTATTAACTGAGCATAAACCCAGTGTCTTCATCCACTGTCACTGATCCAACTCCATGGGTTTTACTGGTGAATCAATGTTGTAGAAGATGACAGTGTTTCCATGTTCACTACGGAGCCTCTGAATGTCCAAATGGGTCAAATCTGATGACCACGAAAAGACAACAAGCTGCATTTTACACCAATTATTTTCATGCATTGATAGGATTACTGATTCAGAGTGTATTAAACACTGCAGATCAGTATTTGTTTTTTGTCATCAGTGGCTGTTTGGGTCTTTATGGGTTAAATGTTTTGATAGGATAAGAGGCTGAAGAGTTTTTAAACATTTCAGTAGATGTTTCTGGTGGCTTTGGAGGTTTTTAAGGGTTTCACGTGATAACTGTTCCTTTATTTTGTGTAGACATTTTTCTACAAACCTGCTTCACTCATGAACTTCTCCATCACATCTGGTGAGCAGTCTTTGCAGGTCTTCACTGCCACATTCACTCTGTCTCCATTCTGTTAAACAGCAGCAGTGTTAGAGTAAACATTTTACCCTGGCAGCACATTCTGCACACACTCACGCTGTAAAGTAAATACACAGCACAGTATAACAAGATAAACTTACAGCATGTTTATAAACTCCATCGTACACTTCCCCGAAAAAGCCCTCACCGAGAATCCGTCCGAGAACAATGTCATGTCGATCAATCCCATACTTCACAACTAGAATAAAAAACAAACAAACCTTAGTGTCCAACTATGGATCTCTTGGTCATTATTCTATAAAAGCATGTCCAACTTTTCAACAAACCTGATTTTGGCCTTTCATCGAGAATCTCACAGTAGATATCTGAGCCTGAAAATAAAAGAGCAAAACTGTCTAGTCATAAACTGCCAGCCATTCAATTGTTTTTACAGCTTTTTTAAGATAATAATATAGAAAACAGACCGTTAAACAGATAATTTATTATATTTTACAATGGAGTTTAGGAGGGAATATAATTTGAGCTCACCCATGCTGTGTCTCAGGGAGCTGTTGTCTCTGCTACTCCAGAGAAGAGACAGAATGAGAGAAGAACTCTGTCATAAATTTTCCAGTTATTGCTCCTTAGAGCGTTGACAGATTCAATAAAACAACCTCGCTCATCAATAACTCTAACTTTTCATTTCATATTACAACCGAAGGGAAGGAGTAGGTCAAAGTCTGCTGCTGCCCAGAGGGGACACAAATCATCTGTAGTTGTAAAACCCCGAAGCCAAAATCCACTCACCCTGTGGGAATCTCAGGTAAGGAACTTCGCATGTTGGCATCTGTGGATTTATAAAAGCATTAAGAATTACAATTACACCTAAATAATACAATGCATTTCGTGTAGCTTTGTTTATCCCTAAATCCCTATATATTGTGTTTTTTCTCACTTGTACACACCTTTATTTGGTCGATAGATAAGAGAATCATCTGTGTCATTTTCCAAGCGGCAGTAGCCATCAATAAGGTCTATCATGTTTTCACCCATCGGGACCGAGGCCACATTGATTGACAGGCTCTATCAGTAAGGATGAGACAAAGGCAGGATGCTGTGAGCACATGTACCGCTGGGTCAAATTTCCGGCACAAATGCTGTCTGTAATTTCACTAACAGAGCACTGATTAAAACCATAGCACATCAGAGTTAATGTGGGGGGTGTGTACCTGTCTGGCCCCCTCTACGTCCAGGTTTAGGAGAGCTTTTCCATCGCTCTGAGGTAAACATTGTATCCTCTTGATTTGTTTGAAGTCAGCTAGAAACACAGGCTGAGGAACAAAACACACAGATGTAATCAGTAGAAATTTTATTGGGTTGATTATATGACAGGATTTGATACATGGCGGCGTCCACTGTTGGTTTAATCAAGGACAAGAGATGTAAAATGTATTAATCTAAGCAATGGTTGATTACACAAGAGTTGTTATTAGCAATAATGTCTTAGAATTAGATTAGAGGTTAGAGGTCTTACAGCTGAATTCTTCTGTGTGCGCTGGCGAATGCCCCTCCCACCTATGACCAGCTCCACCGACAGACTCCAACCTTGCTGTTTACAAAAGATTTAATGATAACACTTTATAATAAGTGCACACAATGAAGCATTAGTTAAGCATAAACAAATACTGAATTCATTATTTATAAAACATATTTCTGACATGAATACTCATTAGTATATAGTTTATAAGCACAGTTATAAATGTTTTACTCATCATTCATAATCATAATCATTCATCATTCAATCATGCAGTTTGTTTGATAATCCCATGTCCTGTGTCTTTCCTTTGTTAGAATAACTGAGACTTTTGTGAGTCTTTGGGCATTTCCAACTTTTAAACCTCATTTGTAAATGCTTTATATGGCATAGATAGTGCACACTTTAGATGAGCTCACACCATATACTTAATTAATGAGTAATAAGTGCTTTATAACTACCTGAAATAATGAATTCCTGTATTAATAACTGTTTATAGGACATCTACTGGAAAATAAATGTGTGAGTTAGTATAAAATACTCACTAACATATTCACTAACCATTAGCACATGTCTGACGTACTGTACGTGCCAGCATAAATGCACGTCATAACTGGTTTGTAAGTTATGCAATACAAAATTTTTAAATGCTGAATCCATAATTTATGAAGTATGAAAATACAATCATTTAGCACATTGTAGATGAGCTTATAAATGATGAGTAAAACCATTATAACTGCGCTTATAAACCATATATTGAGTATTCATATCAGAAATATGCTTTATAAATAATGAATTCAGTATTTGTTAATGCATAACCAATGCTTCATAGTGTGTACTTATTATAAAGTGTTACCGATTTAATTTATAATATTGATCAGAACATCAGATCACCTTAACTTGATGTGAATAAAACCAGAAATTTAACCCTCAAAGACTTGAAACAGCTGCAGATGAACAAAACCATTTACTGATTTAAAATGTTTAACAACGTTTTAGGCAAGGTTATAATCGTTAACGAAAACGAACGAATGACGAAAACTAAAATTGAAAAAAACATTTTCGTTAACTGAAATAAGTAAAAACTCTAATTAAAAGAAAAAAACGATAACTAACTGAAACTGTATTGTGAGCTTACAAAACTAACTAAAACGTATAAAAATTATGGATAAAATTCCCTTCGTTTTCGTCTTTGTCAATGTCGGATTGATATGAAATTGATTTATTTCGCTCCAGCAGTTTTAGCTAGCAGCACCATACGACACTTCACAGTCCGTCATGTCTGGTCACTGGTGGTTTCCAGTCGTTTTCTGGTCCCCACTCTACCTGGAACATACAGACTAAAGCTGGGACAAAGCAGCACAGTCCTGTCTGGGATTTACTTTAGTGATGAGTGGGGTGGTTTTTTTTTTTTTTTTTTGCGCTCACTGTGTGCGCGTGAGTGACAGAGACAGAGTGGAGCTAAAGGACAGAGTCAGTGTTCAACTAGCATCCAGGTAAAGACTGGAGAGTTTATCACCATGAAAAGGCCTTCCAAGCCCTGAACTGCACAGTTTAGAAGAGGAGAAAAGAGGAGGATGAAATTACATAGGTATGGAACCTGTTAGAATGTTAAAAAAACGTTTGATGTTACTAACTACAGCTAGCTAAACTGAAATGAAGCAAAGTTGGCTAAAATGGAACTGTAGATGATTAAGAGATGAGATATCTGCTAAGGTGTGGTTTACTGATGATGGACTGGGTTATATATGCTTATGTATGTTTCTATTCAGTTTAACTGCTGGTTAGCTGGTTTATGTATGTTTCTATCTGGTTTAACTGCTGGTTAGCTGGTTTATGTATGTTTCTATCTGGTTTAACTGCTGGTTAGCTGGTTTATGTATGTTTCTATTCAGTTTAACTGCAGGTTAGCTGGTTTATGTATGTTTCTATCTGTTTAACTGCTGGTTAGCTGGTTTATGTATGTTTCTATCTGGTTTAACTGCTGGTTAGCTGGTTTATATATGTTTCTATCTAGTTTAACTGCTGGTTAGCTGGTTTATATATGTTTCAATCTGGTTTAACTGCTGGTTAGTTGGTTTATATATGTTTCTATCTGGTTTAACTGCTGGCTGTTTATATATGTTTCTGTCTGGTTTAACTGCTGGTTAGCTGGTTTATATATGTTTCTATGTGGTTTAACTGCTGGTTAGCTGGTTTATATATGTTTCTATCTGGTTTAACTTCTGGCTAACTGCTTATATATGTTTCTATCTGGTTTAACTGCTGGTTAGCTGGGTTATGTATGTTTCTATCTGGTTTAACTTCTGGTTAGCTGGTTTATATATGTTTCTATCTGGTTTAACTTCTGGCTAACTGCTTATATATGTTTCTATCTGGTTTAACTGCTGGCTAACTGCTTATATATGTTTCTATCTGGTTTAACTGCTGGTTAGCTGGTTTATATATGTTTCTATCTGGTTTAACTTCTGGCTAACTGCTTATATATGTTTCTATCTGGTTTAACTGCTGGTTAGCTGGTTTATATATGTTTCTATCTGGTTTAACTGCTGGTTAGCTGGTTTATATGTTTCTATCTGGTTTAACTGCTGGCTGCTTTGTGCATCTCCTCTCACGCTTTGCACATCTTCGCATTGTTTTCACGTAAGTGACGTGTATGGATCGCACCCCCACCCCCCAACCCACTATAGGGAATTTATACATCATAATGTACATGTGTTTGTGTCTCTGCTCAGTCAATGAGCTGCCCTAACCCAACCCCCAAGTAAAGTGTCCAGAGTAACCCGCTGATTCGCACCTCACTAATTTCTTTGAATAGGATGGTGAGGAAGATAAAATATATGATATAACTAAAACTAATACTAAAACTAAACTAAACTAAACTAAAACTAAGCATTTAGAACAAAACGATAACTAATAAAAACTAGCAAACATGCTCTAAAAACTAATTAAAACTAACTGAATTAGCCAAAAAAAGTCAAAACTAAATAAAACTAAACTATAATTAAAAATCCAAAACTATTATAACCTTGGTTTTAGGTACCAGTCTTGTCAATTTATGTAAATAATTCCGATAAAATGCAGTTTCTTAGATTTTTAGCAGCATTAGTAATGACCCATTTAGATATTAGTGAAGACAGAAACACTGACATCTTCTGATTCACCTGTAAAAACCACGTACTTTAAAAATTACAGTGGTTGTAGATACTTGTTTTTGCATTCAGTTAATGATATATTTTGGTGCTTTTGATATAATAACATTTTTATTCACTAAGATTTTATGAACATTTGCATGATCAGTAAATTAAAAATAGGAAAATCCTGACTTTACACTGGAAAATGCTGAGGATTTCAATAATACATGCTGATAAATCCTCATCAAGATTAACTGTAGCAAAAAAATCATCTGGGAGTCACTGCAAAAACAATTCTAGGTCTTTAAGTGTTAAGATTGGAGCTCAGATTATATTTACTGTCACTACTCACCACTAATTCACATGGGAAAACCTCTTCGTCATAGTTGATGAAATCTCTGAGCGTCTCAAAAAACTTGACCATGCAGTCGTCTTCTTTGAGTGTTGCGTATTGTTGAAATGTTTGCTGGATCAACTTCCGGAGGTGCCTTGACTGCATAAAAACAGGGATGAGTTTAAATCATGTTAATACATGATGAAGGCTTAAATATGAGCCGTAACAGATAAGGAATATTTACCTTCATGCTGTTTATCAGCTGCTGAGGGAAAAAAAGGTCCAGACCCACCTCCTTTCTGTAATAGTAACATACATTTCACCATTAAATATAACTATTAGGACTAAACGAACAGATTAAATTAACTCATGTGTTACCCTTAGTTGTTCTTTCATTAAGGGTTTTTATAGCATTCTCTTCCTCTATTATGTTTGAGTTCCTATATAAACATATATGTGACAAATCTATAGATACAGTTAGAATTAACTACATGTTTATTTTGAATTTTCTTTTATATTTGTACTTCTATCATCTATTTCTTCCATTGGTCCTTACTTGTGCTATTTGCAAATGAATATTACAATCAACAATGTTCTTTCAATGCTCTTTCCTTTTCAACTTTATCATAATGGGACGTAATGGATCATGATCCTGATAAAAACTAAAAAAAAAACTAAAATAAAATGAAATAAAACATAACAATTTGGGACCAGATAAGACTGTAAACTTTGAGAGAACAAAGAAAAACAGTATTAAGTGTTTTATTAAGATTATGTGCGGTCCTCAACCATAATGCTTCATGTAACGTTAACAGATTAAAAACTCACTCAAGCAGCTCAAAGTTAGATTTCTTCTCTAAACCTTTTGCGTTCATGTCTTTATAAAACCTCCTGTAAAAAAAAGAAGAAAAAGTAAGAAGCTCAGAATCATTATACAAACAGAATCAACAGTTTAGTCATTGAGGAAAGAATGAAAAGAAAGATGAACGTTGTGATTCACCTGATCTCCAAACAGCCGAGCTGCAGTGCCATCCCATCGCTGACCTTACAGGCATGATATTGCATGTAGTCACTGCGTACCTGAACAAACAACAAATATATTTATATCAATATACTGCAGTCAAAATGCATATATATTTGAACACAACTTGATATAGATTTTCGCAGAAAAAGCTGGTTTCTGCAGATTCCAAGTTGTATTTCAGACTATCCCAGGTCATTCTGAATACAGTTTAAGATCTATTTCATTGAACTTTGATGTTCCTGATGTGAATACAGAACACCGAATGATGGCAGGTATTTGCTGGTGGCTTTTTATTGATTTTCATGTTTTTCTTATTCCCCATGTGAGGCTGATGCCTTTGAGTTATTTTCATCATGCTTCAACTGAGCACTGAATCTGATCAATTTTTAAGCCTTGTCAAAATAATTCTGTATTTAAGAGACTTTAAGGCCTAGAATGCAGACAAAAAGTCAGAGTTCTTAACCCATAAACACCAAAACAGCCTCCGTCTACCAAAACCATCTACTGATGTAAACTGTTCAATATCTGTTGATCCACTAATCCTATAAATACATGTAAATAATCGGTGTAAAATACAGTTTGTCATCTTTTCATGGTCATCAGATATGACCCATTTGGACGTTCAGAGGCTCCATAATGAACGTGGAAACACTGTCATCTTCTACAACATTAATTCACCAGTAAAACTCATGGAGTTGGATCAATGACAGTGGATGAACACATTTGTTTTATTTTCAAATTTGGATAGATTTAACTGAAAAAGTCACTTTTTCTTCAGTTTTCTCTGTTTCTGATATAACATTAATCTGAGCTTTTATTAACATCTGTATGGTCAGTAAATTAAATATGGGAAAATACCTCATTTTTACTAAAAAAACGCAAAATACAGAGGATAATATAATGATAGATGGAGATAAATCACTTAAGAAAGGTTAAATAGAGAGAAAAATTAATTTGGGAACTGACACAATAAGTAACACTGGGTCCTTATGGGTTAAGGATCGACAGAAACCCCAAAAATACAGTGTTGGTTATTACCTGTTGATAGAAATACAGGAATGTTGATCTGTCATCTTGGAATTTTTCCAGGAAATTGACAGGAACATATCTGATACGTAGATCATACCTGTACCAAAAAGCAGCATAAATATCATACAAGTTTGTCAAATACCATGTAGTGTTTTTATGGTGGACATATCAAATCACACTTGACTGTTAAACTCTGGGTTGGTACCTCCACTCAGCTTCCACATGATGGCTCTCGTAGCGCTGCTCCACTTCTCCAACTGTCAGATCTGGATGGAGCCAGTGAAGCTCCTCTGACTTCAGATGCTTTAACAGGAGACCATAACATCCTGCATGTTCGATGTTTGGGCCCAGTCGACCACTAACCAGAATGGAACGGATGATTGCCTGAATGAGACAGAGTCCAAAAACCTTGAATAAAGCCGAATAAGCAATACTACAGCACATTGAGCTTGGTATCTACTTCATGTGTTTTCATACAGATAACACTAAATGGGAGAAAAATGATGTTTGGTGGGCTGACAAATGTTTGGCCAACTTGCATCTTTGTGTAACTTCTCTGGATCAGGTACAAAATAACCACATGCTTCAATCTTGACACTCTCCTTCAGTTGTTATCTAACCTTTTCTAACATTTATAACCAGTTTTCTGACACGTCTACTCCCTTCTTCATATTTTTCATATGATGCTCACCCTAATTTGCCAGGAACTGTCACATTTGACGAGCTTGAAGTTCTTGCCCAGGTTGTTGTTAGTGCAGAAACACACTTTGAGGATCTTCACAGACCCTCCCTCCCCAGTGAAGGGCAATTCAGGGTTGGAGTCTGAGTCGCTGGTTCTTGGACTGGGAACCTTCCAGGCAAGGGTGTCACCGGACATCACCTCATACATTTTTACGGTTGGTTTGGCAGCCTCATAGCGAAATCATCCTTTTAACAGAATAAAAAGGAGAAAGAGATGAAATGTGCAGATTTTATTTAGATGCTGAATGAAAAGAAAGGCAGATCACAGTCTAATTTACATAATCAACATAATAAGGTGCTGGTTTGTAGATTTAATATGAAATGCATATGTGTCATTTACACTGAGGACACTGTGAATATGTCTCCACCACCTTTTAAAATGGTCAGCTCTGTCCCAAATGTATTTCACAAGCATTGATTGAAAATGTCATTTTTGTACCGAGAATGTTAAATAATAAATGGCAATATTTTGTTTAAGGCATATTTCCATAATGAGAAAATCTATAGTGGAATACAATAAAGGTGCATGGTCTGAAATAGGTAACATGAGCTACAGTTCTGTGCAAAAGTAATAGATCACCATTATATTTGACTGTTTTAAAGCAAAGATATGATTATTGCATTACTCTGCCGAACGCTGCCCCATGACTCCCTAACCCCCCCTACGCACATACATGCACATACCCACCAGCCACCCAACAACCCACCACCCCCCTGTCTGTGCATGATACAGATTCTGTATATACATTCTGTACATATTGTAATCATCCCATTTGCACTACTGTACATTATAAACATTTAAGTAGATGTATACTATATAGCATTCATACCACACTTCCTGTATACACTGTATAATATGTATAATACGCTAACATAGGCTTTTTTAACCTGTAATATAAAATATTTAACCACTTCTAAAGCATTTCTGGTTAGATGCAAACTGCATGTTGTTGCTTTGTACTTGTGATGTGTACAATGCCAATAAAGTTGAATCAAATCAAATATATGCCATTCTCAGACTCTATAATACAGATACACCTACTGTTCATATCAGTGAGTCTGATATCGACTCTGTTCTCACGCCCAGAGGAAGGTCAGTTTAAGACATGAAAATTAGATAATATTGGAATATTTATTAGCAAAAATGTCATAACAAAACAACCAGGATATGACGGGAAAATATGTGACATATTAATAACAAAAGCTTCAGAAAAACACTGCTTCTAAGAGTCAAGCATTTAGTATGAGTTCCCTGTGCACTTAACGTGTCTTTACATCTTTTCTAAGTTAAGAGACAATATTATTAGTCTCACAAAATGAACACTATAAGCAAGGAAAAAATAAAGTACAAAAATATATGAAAAATACATAAACCAACACTCACTGAAAATAGTAATCATAAATAAGTACAGAAAAATAAATAAGAGCGAAGAACGAAAAGGATTTACTATAAGGACTGTATCTTGCTGAGAGCCAATAATTGCGCATTTTTCAGACAATATTAGAATTACTGCATTACATTTTCTGGTGCTTCACATCAGTTTTCATTCAACACATGTCAGATGTTTTGATTGTGCATGTGTATCCTGTATTTTTCGGTTGTATCTGAAGAGAAACAACTGAGAAATAAATCTATATGCTCATTTTAGCCTGGCAAAAACAACAAAGTTAACAATGACCTGAGACTTTTTAGTGGTCCACTAGTTAAGAAATAAGATATACAGTGCATTATCTTCACCTCATTTGATTCAGCTGTTTCCATCTGATCATATCTGACATGTTTCTTTCTACAGTAGATGTGATATTAGTGTTTAACTGTCAAAGTTTCAACGATACTTGTGACCTGTATGGATGTGAACTGTATTGTTATTTCCTGTACTATTTCACATTGTCGTTTCCTTTGTCATATCATATTATTCACTTATTACATTCTGTAAAAATGCATCTTCACTTTGTGTTGCAACAGAGTGACATCCTTGCCGGAAAGTACACATTGTTCTGTTCTGGTCCAGCCACATCCTCGTCCTCGTCCTCCACTCATACTACACCTTCTGTGATCTTGTGCCATGTGGCTGCAGTGACTCACATCATTCAAACCTCACATCCAGTGATCACATTCCTTTCTGCCTGTGATATCAAGTGAGGGCCTGAGTGATTCATCGAGTAAAACTGAGACACTGTAGAGACTTGCAACATCTAAACCAACAACAAACCTCTTCAGAGCTGCTTGTTTTAATTCATATAGTAGAGACTTTATTACATAACTGGATCAAGTGCAATGTGGAGGTCATAGCATTCAGGATAACTACAAAAAGGGACAGAAGAAATGCGGAAAACTGCAGTTGAAACCAGTGTAAAACAAACACTAGACAATGATCACATGATGACTAACTGATCCTTATTGTAGCATCTTAGCCTTGGGTTGTTATGCAACATGTTTGGTTTGCAAGAAAGAGCTTTTATGGATGTGAAAGAAGAAAGAATATGTAGGATTGTAGAAAATGTAAGCAACAGTCGCATAAAAGTTACTGTCACACTCTGGCTGAACTTTGACTACACTCAGAAGGGCTGCACTCCACTGATGCATCATATAAAACACCAGGAAAATACACCTAGAGCTGCTTTCATCTCAAAATCCTGCACTCCTGTATTAATATTCTGCTCTCGGTCCAAAAAAAAAAAGAAAAACTCAGGACATGTTGACTCAGCAAACGGTAAGAAGGAGCTAAATCCTCAAAAAAAAAAAAAAAAACACAAAACAAAAAAAACAGCCTATTTCTGCCGGCTACCCACCTCACTACAGCATCCGTCAGCAAAGTGCCCTGTGGCTGCCATAAGGTGTTTTCTCATAAATGAATGCTGTTAGTCCGCTGTGAAGGAGCTGAGTTGCATTAGATTCTCTCAGGGCTTTCGCCGCTGTTGGACAAGGTTGTGTTTTGTTAGCCTGAGGCCATGAATTCCCCAGCAGGGTAGTGTGTGGGTGTGTTTGTGTGCATGTGTGTAGTGAGAGCGGAAGTGAGGAAAAAAAAAAAAAAAAAGAAAAAGAAAAGGGAGAAGATGAGTGTGCAGTGTGGATGGCATGTTGCACCGGTTACCTGAGAGTGGGAGGCCTGATCAGAGGATAAAGTTTAACATTACTTCATATCTGCAGGTTGGGGAGCATTGAGCACATGAATACATTTTTCAGCTTTGGAAAGAGTGACACATCAATCACAGATTTGTGTCGATATTTTTCCAGAGGAGTTTTCCAGGAAAATAACACAAACCCTCAGGATGTCAATGTTAAGTTATGTCTTAGTTACAAAGAAATAGAGTTTTAGAAAAGTAAAGTAAACATGTGAAGCCACAAAGGGACAATGCAGTTGATGAATGACACCATAAATAATACAGGTTATTAAGGCCGACATGTTTCCTCTGTCACTGTTCTGACCTTTAGTTCAGCTCAGATAACAAGTGTGTGAGACCTGCATTCTGTCCAGTTTTAGTGTTTAACACTTGGACACTAAAAACCAGAACAATAAGGCATAGAAAGAGACTGAATCTGATCGGAAGAGGATAAAAAGTGTCAGATGTCAAATGTGTTTCATGTACTGAGTAAACTATGTCTGAAAAAAACAAAACAAACAGAAGATATTGTCAAAAGCTAAGAGCTGACACTGTCTTTTATTTCTAGACGTGTTTTCCTGATTTTTTCCCAGACACTTTCATAAAAACTGCCTCTTAAACCTTGTGTTCAAGCTGTTTTTGCCAATATTAAGTTTTGTAGAAAAGCGCTGTAACCGTGCTGTGGGTTCTTAAAGTGAACAGAAACCAGCAGTTTTTAACCACACTGTCATGCTGGCACTTGAGTTGTTATGGTAACAACTGTTCCAGAGGAAGATTTTTATCGTCAGATGAGCCCATGGTAGAGTGAACTAACTCTTTCAATGCTCTATTGCAACAGAAGTCACAATAAGTAGGAAAGTTCTACATCCAAACATTTGCCAAGACTGAGATTATTCCTGTAGATTTGTGTTTCCTTGAAAATTTGTTTGAATTGCAAGATGTTGAAGGGAAACGTGAATGACAGGGACTGATTTAAGGTGACAGATTGTGACAAATGAGAAAGAAATTCCACAGCAGCTAGTGGAAAACCAGAGAATATATTGGAACGAAAGTGAGAGACTTCCACTGAGTTTAAGATGGAGAACTTGGTCATGATGTAAACACAAAAGAAGAGTTTTTTTTTTCTAATCATTTGAACTATTAGTTTTGCTAAATATGTGTGTTTATATACATTTTTCATTCTAGGCCCTAATCATATGTGTTAATGCAGGTGACAGTCAGCTGTTTTACAAACCTATATAGTCAGTTATGTTTCGTTTCTTCACAAAACTCCTATGTCTCTGCTGTTTTTTTCTCAAAAAAGCAGCACAGTGGTCTGTCCTGACACGCACACAGACAGTATTATAACCATTTCCATCCTGAAGTGTCACCAAATCTGTTACTGCCTTGAAAATAGGCAACATCATTGTTAGAGTTTTGTCAGCAACAACCCTTCAGAAGTCAACACAGAGCTACACACACAGTGTTTTGTATCTGACACCACATTCTTTGTAGGTAACAGGGAAAAAAAGATGAGGTTTTGGAATACTTAGTGCTGCTGCTATAACTGGTCTTTCAACTGCAAATCTTCGCTGACAGATCCCTGAAAAGTGCAACTGTTTGATGAATCCTTGTGTGTTTCTGCTAGGTGCTTGTCAACACAGGCAGGTTCTCAGACAGGCCTGTGTTTTTCTTTTTCTTTTTCTTGCTGAGGGTCTGCATATTGCAACGTAATGACCCCAGGCGCTGGAATGTGGCAAGCTGCTTCTTCACCTGCACAGACATGCTTTCATAAGGAACAAAGTTCTCTCTCTCTCTCTCTCTTTAGAAGAAAATGGCTGTAAGTTTTTCACGTTATGAAGATATAATCAGCTGTTTATGCTGAAAATACAGCTGCACAGCCTCCAAAGCCAAGTTTAACATTTAACATGTTTCTGCAAAAAGGACCAAAAACACCAAAATATATGCTTTGACAAATGAATCCTTATGTCAGTATTTAAAGGTGTAATCTCATGTAGAAGCTGAGTTCAAGTCTTAAGTGTAGGCCGGTCGGTTTATTCTATTATCCTGTACAAATAAGGGCCTAATGCAGCCTTTTGTATTATATGTAAGAGGTTATTCAACTCACCTGAGCAGACGCTGGAAACCACTACTCAGAAATAAACACAAACATATTCATCTGATCTCCTCCATGGTAAATCCTCTAATAATAAAAACTTGATGAAAAAGAAAAGTCTTATTCCCTGCGGAGAGTTGAATCCTGACAGTTTGTCTCTAACACTGTGAGTCGAGCAGAAGGTGGCAGGTGGCCACTCCCTCACCTCTGAAATCCTGCTCTGAGGTGGACCCACTTCACTTCCTCATTGCACTGGTAACCCAGGAGTTTGGCTGAGTGGCCCCTTATCAAACATTGATCGTTTTTATGAGCTATTGTTTGTTGTGGCGGGATATTGTGGCCTATTTGAGGTCTAGAAATGAAGTGTTTTTCAATCTACACTGTTACTTTTTCCATAAAGTTGGAATCAAATATTTTTGCCTCTTCTTATGAAATGTGATTATTAATAATATGATATATATTTGATAGATAAAGTGTAACTGAAACTCAGTATGTAGTCATTGTACCTGGTCAAAGGTGATTACTGATGTGTATACACAGGAATAAAAAGAGAGAGGAATGTGTCTGAAAACAAAATTATTCCAACTTTATGGGCAACAGTGTGGTTCATGACAGCTGTAACATTAGTTGTGTCTCAGTGGAATAAAGCACACTGCACTAGATGAAAAGTTAATGTGGTTAGTTTATTTTCTTATTTATTTTTTGGTAATATTTTGGAGGGACAGTGCACATTAATAAACATCTGTACTGACACAACATAAAGTACAAATATGCCAGATTACAGCTAACCTGACAATTTGCACCCACAGTAACCACAGCAAAAAAGATTATAATTAAAACATATAAATAGAACAATAAAAAAAAAAAAACACAATGAAAGGTTAACAGTTAAAAATAATTGCAAGAAGGGTTTGTTTTCAGACACTGTTTGGCAGACTGTTCCAGTATATAGTTCCCTCTTGGAAAATGTATTTTGTCCAAAGTTGTTTTTTTTTTTTTTTCTATGTGGGACCTTGCAGTCATTCAGTTATTACTTAAAACAGTGGCGCATCAAACATCCACGTGTACTTACAGCATCTGAACACCAGGGGGAGCTGAGAGCTTAAGAATAATGTACACTGACTTTCTTAATGTTATATACTACAACTTGCTTTTACGGTGTTAATTAAAAGTGTATGCACAAACTATGCCAACAATAAAGACTAAGCACTAACATGGATGCATTTGACACCTGTTTAACAGCTTAGCTTTAGACAGAAGAAGTGAAAAACAGGATACAATGATAAGGTTTAGTCTGAAGTTAAATTAAGTGAATTACTCGGAGATAAAACCAGAAAAGCCTTGTAATGATGTTCAATAACTGAAGAGGCTTTAGCCCAGTCACACCTTTTGCTCTTGTGGTTTTCATGTAAGGACATGCATGTGGATGTCCAAATATAACCAGATGCAGACTTGTCACTGGCACCTTTTCTTGACTCTGTCTTCTACTTCATGTCCACATCCAGTGCTTCTCTCTGTGCCAGCTGGGTTTGGAATATCTTTGTGCCACAGTGACAGCTGTGAGGGAGTTCAAGTCTGGGGCAGAACGAGACCAGACCTCACCCACCGTCCAGCAGACCAGAGCAGTGTCAAGGGCAGGAATCTGCAACAGGTGCACGTCCAGCTCACATTAGTATGCACTGAGACAGTAGCAGGCACAGGCACTCAAATGGTAAGCTTAAGGAATTACAATGGTTTCACTGTTCCAGGGCTCTATACGCTCACTAACACAGACTTTTTAAGACGCTCCTGCCCTGAATCACCACCCAAATCATCACCAGCCTCCTCCTCCTACAGTTGTACCCCCACTGGGTGCCAGCTCCCTGTGTGGAGCCATGCCAGTATTTAGAAACATAAACTGGTGGAGCACAGGTGGCTCCATGGCATGCTCATGCATGGTGTCTCTTGCTCCTCTCTCCAGGGACTTTCACAAGCGGTCTGAGGTGATGAGGGAAAAGTATTAGTTATGTTATGGCAGAGAGCAGCAGAGGAGCTAATAATATGATGCAGTGTTATTCTAGTAATGCTGTTGTTGTGGCTTTAAGGTGTTGATAGAATGAAAAGCATTGGAGCAATAATAGGCTGCACATTTATGGGATGTACGATGGTTTAGATGGTTTCTTTCTTTCTTTCTTTCTTTCTTTCTTTCTTCAAAAGTTCAATCACTCATTATTTGATGTATAAGTAATCAATAATATGCAAGTAGGATGTTTAAGTTGTAACTGGTTGTGCTAGAACCAGTTTAAAATATCCATAATCCTGCTTTCATGAAACTGCACTATTTTCATCTTTATATTCTTAAAGGATGTGCTTTCAGTAGGCTAGTTTATTTACTACTGTTGTTTTAAATACTTTTTAAAACTTTAAAACTTATCACAGCGCTTTTAGTTTCACAAAATTTATATATCTTCCTTTTTATTGTTATATGTTTCAATCATTCTGTCATTTTTGTAGTTTATAAACACTTACATTTAATCCAGAATGTTCTACTTTTTTCATCAGAAATGTCATCTTCTGTTACAAGTACATTATAAGTGATTATGTATATTAATCTTATGTATATCATCTAATTAGTTTTTCTTGATTTCAAAGTAAGTGATTTAATTCAACTCAAGTAAAGTGTTATTGCTATGATCATTTGCATATACCACTTTACCAAAGCATAAAATTATGTGACTACACATACAAATACAGTTATGAAATGTAAAAGGAAAAACTATATGTATAAATGCACAACCTACATTAATGCAATTAAAACTTGCCTCACTTTATTATTTTGAGACTACATGAACCTTACTAATTAATTGGTGTTTGAGTAAAATAAAACTGAAATAAAATTCTTTAAATTCGTACATTATTCTGAAAATAGTTATAGTGGCAAGTAATGTCATGACATGTGTCTGACCCTTAGTAGTAACTGTATTGAAGGAAAATTATTTTACTGCAACTAAATTGTTTGTGAGCTAGAATTACTTAGAAGAGTGAAAAAATAGGAACATGAAACATTAGTAATCTTGCTTTAAACCCTAACTGAATATTTCAAAAACTGCAAAGTACAGCATGTTCCCTCATTGTCATTTCATGCCTTTTTTTTTCTCCTCTACCCATGTTATTTCTGTGATTTGACAGCAGTTCTGTCTCCATCCACTAGAGGATTCATTAAACCAAACATGTGATGATACATGAAATATGAAGTGGTGTGTTCTTACCCACTGTTTATTCTACCAGTGTTGTACTCTGGCCCAGACCGTCCTACATCAGTATCTACCCTGAAGGTAAATACTGTGGCTGAACCTGTCGCATTTCAATTTCAACCTATATTTTTAGAAGCGGCTCTTTTATGAGGGATGAAGCGTTGTAAAAGGCTCTGATGACTCCCGCTCCTGTTTAAGCATCCCACCCTGATGACCAGAGTCCCCACCCTAAAGCTCTCTGTGCAAATGGTCCATGTGGAATGCTTTGATCTGATAGGTCTGCCCCCCCCCCCCCACCCCCACCCCTTCCCTCTGTACTCATTTTAGAAAATTTCTCCCCCCCCTTCTGCCTCTTTAATAATGTCTGGAATATTTATCTTTCCCTTAATGGTCATTAAGCCCCACCGACGACCTCTGAGGTCAAACTCATGTTGACATCACTGCTCTGAGTAATCATCAGCTCCGCTTTGCCCTCTGTTTCTCTATTTGCTCACCTTTTGACACGAGGAATGGACACCTGCAAGACAAAGAGAGAGCTGAAGCAGGGGAATTACTTGGTTTGCAGGTGTGTGTGGCTCTCTCCGGAGTTTATGTGTGTATGTCTTGCAGAGGGTGGTCATTGAATCCCATCTAAACTCAGCAGGAGTCCAAGGCACTCACTGAGGTGTGAAGTGGCCTGGGTCAGGAGTGGATTATAAACCTGGCCTGTATTACAATAGAGGTGGGAAGCAGCAGGGACCCCTGCGTTACAGCTTAGCAAACAACACAAAATGCAAAGGGTGGGGGGGGCACCCCCATGGATAGCCTTAAAGGGCCATTTTGAGGAGAGACCTATTGTTTGGAATGATATACAATTAAGCTTCACGGAGAAAACAGTAAAGGTCACAGTGGTGGTTAAATGAGACCTTTTACTAAAAACATCAAAAAACAGCAGGTCATTAAAGACAGGTTAGACTAGTAACAGCACAGGGTAGACCAGGTTGATAACATTATGAAGACACATTTACCTGTTCACACAGACCTGCAAACTGTGTGGAAATTAACTGTTAAGAGGTAATTATCTTACCTGGATCATTTACTGCTGAATATGTGAAATGTGAATAGAAGTAACAACATTTTAATGGAAGTAGTTTATTTGTGTTTTTAAGACCTGAAAATGCTAAATGGTAGACTGAATATCAAAATTATACATACACCAAACATTTAAGCAGACTCATCAGTCATCATATCAGTTTCCTCATTTGCTAAATACATTATATGGACAAAAAAGTATTTGGACACATCATACATCCAGCTTGTAGGAGATCGCACTGACTTGAATTATTATCATGATAAAACTGTTCATGTCAGTTGTTGCCAAATATTATCACACTAAATGTCACATCAATATTTCTTTCAAGTTTAAATTTAAACCAGATGGTTATGTGTCATTTAAAATTATTATTCATAAGTACATGTTTATGTAAATGTATAATTTAAAATAATTTTTAAAAATTCATAAAATGATTATTTATGGCGATAATATGACAACTATAATAATAATAATGGATTTGATTTATATTCTATTAATGCATACTCAAAGCGCATACAATATCAGATCAAATATCAACTATATCAAACTTATTAGAGTTAGACCATTTGAAACAATTGTGATAATTTAAAATATCACTGTTGAATAGGATTAATGAAAAACAAATGGAATCATTTTTTAAGTTCTTTCAAAGACAGTGAATATCATTACTGTTAAAGACCTGGAACTACTTTTGTGCTGACTTTTTATCTAAATTTAATTTTGTCTAGGTAACTTAATACCATTTATTAGAATAATATCCAGTGCATTTTGCATTTTTTCCATGAAAACATGTCATATATTTTATTCACTTATCATGTAGATTTCCATCAAAGCTCAGAGTAATTGGTGAAGTTATTTTATCAAAACAGAGGAACCCGAGGAAAAATGGACTTTTTTCCTCAGAAATAATGTCATTAACAGAACATGAACACAAGTATTTTAACCACTGTCATTTGTCAAACTACATGGGTTTTATTGGTGAATTAATATTGTAGAAGACGATGGTGTTTCCATGTTTACTAGCCTCTAAATATCCAAAGGGGTCTTAGCTGATTGAGGCTGACAAGCTGAGAAACTACATTTTACCTGAATTATTTACATGTATTAATAGGATCAGTGGTTCAGAAGTTATCACATATTTCATCAGTAGATGCTAGTAGTTACTGTTTAGGTCTTAAAGGGTCAAACCCAAAGATTAAATAAAAATGATACATGTGTTATTGTTATATTTTACAGCTCGGCACCTGTTAGCAATGACACACCTGTATTCCATGTGTCCCAGTACTTTTGTCCATATAGTGTACCACCTGACTTAAAACATCTATCTTAAAAACCTAAAAATAGCTCCAAAAAGGCTGTTCAGAACTGACAGAAACTGCAGATTTGGCTTTTTTCCTTTAACATTTGATTTTATAGCCATATGAAAGCAGCTTTGACATGAAACTGTGTCATTACAGTTAAACATAAGCTCTAAGTCAGAAGTTAAACATGGCTTTACTCGACAGCCAGTGAAAGTGATGTCAGTTTGTTGACTTGAAGGATTTTTGTGGGATGACTTGCACTTGAGTGAGGTTTAAATTCCAGATCATACACCTGTTAAAATGCCAGTATGTAAAGTTATTTTTGGTGTGGTAACTTCATTTAAGAATCTGCCTACACAACGTAAACGCCTCATTCAGACCTTTATTTTCCTTTCCAGTGGCTCCTTAAGGTCAGTGCTTTTTTATTATGTTTGAGGTTAGATCAGGCAGAAAAATAGGATTTATGCATCAAATGAACAAGTACGTCATTGTGTGTAGTTCTGTCCATTTTATTCTAGTTGGTGGATCTTTTTATAATACTTTAGAAGTGATATGATGACAAATTTACCTGTCACCCCACTGCTCCTTTGACACAGATTAACACAGGCATTTAAGGCATGGGGTGTCATCAGGACTGAGTATATTCAGGGAGTGTTAGGACACATACAAAGGCCAGTGATGGCATGGCTGGCATGCTTCAGTGGCTTTTACTACCGTCAGCTGGCGAGGGCCTCAGATGGTGTAATAACATGACAGAGGTCAGATCCAGCAGTGACACTTGATGAACACAGGAGCACGGACCTAATGGGTGGGGGATGAATGTGTTTGACGATTTATGACCATTTGTTCACGATGAACAACTGGAAATTAGGTTGATGAGGTCAGTTTAATGACAAAGAACAGTTTAACAACTACATGACTAAGGCTGAACATGATATCAACCCATGAAGACCCAAACATCCACTGGTGGCCAAAACCATCTGTTGATCTAAAATGTTTAATAACTTCTGATCCACTAATCCTATCAATACATGTAAATAATTGGTGTAAAATACAGTTCATCATCTTTTCATGGTCATCAGATAGGATGTGTAGTGAATGTGGAAACACTGTCATTTTCTACAACATTGATTCACTAGTAAAACCCATTGAGTTTAATAAATGACAGTGGATGGTTACATTGGGTTTATGTTCAGTTAATGATTTATTTTGCTGAAAAACTCACTTTTCCTTCAGTTTTTTTCTGTTTTTAATGTAATAACCCTCAACTTTAATCTGAGCGTTTATGAACATCTACATGATCAGTAAATGAAATATAGGAAAATACCTGATGTTCATTGAAAAAATGCAAAATATAGACGAAAATGTCACAATAAATGGTGATAAATCCCTTAAGAAAAGTTAAATATAGAGAAAAAAATTATTTGGAACTGCCACAAAAGGAACACTGGGTCTTTATGGGTTAAATAATTTTGGAAAAATGCAGTTTCTCAGCTTTTTACTGACATCAGATATGAACCAATAACAGTGGATGGATACATTTGGTTTATGTTCAATTAAATATATACACTGTCCAGCCAAAAAAAAAGTCACACATTCAATATCTGACTGCACCACCTTTGGTTTTGATTACGGGAGACATTCCCTGGCTTAAACTAAGCCAATAGTTCAGATCCTCCCATGGGTAAGTACTGCAATGGTTAATAATGTTTCAGCTGTAACAGGTTATTTAACTCTAACTGATTCAGTAAGTATCCTCTCATGTCTTTAATGTAAAAAAATATTGAACAATGCCAGGATTCATCAGGGTCATCAGGCTTGAAGTTGTAACAGAATGGTTCAGGGAGAATGAGACATCATTTTCACACATGGATGAGCCACCATAAAGTCCAGACTCTAATTTAGGATGTGATGAAGACTTGATGCAGCTGTCCGATTCTCCATCATCAATAATCAGACATTAATGTAACTACGGATGAAAAAAAAATATAATGAACCTTACTGTGACACAACATAAGCATTATGTGGCAACAAAAAGATGTGGCAGTGAATGTCTCCTGTAATCAAAACCAAAGGTGGGGCAGTCAAATATTGCATGTATGACTTTTATTTTGGCTGGGCAGGGTATTTTACAAAAAAAGTCAGTTTTTCCTCAGTTTTTTTCAGTTTTGATATAATAACCTTTGAATTTATTCTGAGCTTTTATGAACATCTACCTGATCAGTGAATTAAATATAGGAAAATACATGATTTACACTGAAAAACTCAAAATAAAGAGGATAATGTTGCAATAAATGGTGATAAATCACTTAAGAAAGATAAACTATAGAGAAAAATTAACTTGGGAACTGCCACAAAAGTACCAATGGGTCTTTGTGAGTTAATGTGAGATTTTTTAATAAATGTGATCACAGAAGAGAATATGAGCAGGCTGCATTGAAATTATACTGCAGTAGATGCTAAAGTGTTAAGTTTTGTTTAGTTATACATGGGATGTATTCATTAGGGCATCATTTAAATACCATGTATGTAAATGTACTCTCTAGGTGAGTTTTAATGTGTCCTCTCATGTCCAGGAACCACAGACGCATATTAGATTGCAACTATGTGCATGAAATAAAATAATAAACTTAAAAAAAAAAAAAGCCACACTGCTGATGTCATGTCACAACATGTATTTCCATCCATATTTCCATTAATTTTTCACCAAGATCTTGTATTGATGATGGAGAGTTGAACCATATTCTCTATGTGGCTCAGGTCTGGATGGATTAGACTCCAATGTGGAGGCCAATCCATGTTTCAAAATGATGTCTCATGCTCCCTGAACAACTCTTTTACAATTTGATCCTGATGAATCCTGGTTTTGTCATCTTGGAATATATCTGTGTCATCAGGGGTGAATAAATTCCCTGATGTTCAGACCTGGTCATTCCGTATATTCAGGTTCTGCTGACTTCATGTTATAGATGCATAACGTTAGGTCAAGGTCAAGGTATACTTTATTGTCCCTGAGGGGCAATTTGTTCTACAGCCAGCAGTTTCACACGAACAACAAACCAACAATAAATACAATAAATAATCCATTAATTACTGAACATTACTGAACCTAGACCTGATCAGATGAACCAAACCCAGATCACAGGCTCTAGGCATGATGGGTAATCACTTCATCCTGGACTCAGCAGACCACATGACCCTTTTCCATTGAAATAGAGTCTAATCTTTCGACTCCCTACAAACTGGTGGTTGTTTAAGAAATGAGAAGCTACTCACTGCATCAGTTAAAGAACTTGTTGCTGCTGAAACATATCGATCACAACAGAAGGATCTGAACTATCTGCTGGGTCAAATCCAGGTGGCAGCTTTTTTGGCTGGACTATATATACAGTATAGCCACACATAGTCTTCTGTTGTATTTACACATAAATATCAAAATTTAAATATTATCTGCGGTCAATAACTTTATTATATACTTCCTCTGAAAACTTATTTAACTTATTTTTATTCTTAATGTTTTTATGTTTTAGATGATCAGAGATTTTGTACAGATTGTAAAGCCCTTTGGGGCAAATTTGTGATATATAATTCCAGAAATGACTTTTTTGCAACTGGATATTTTGTACAGAAGTGTTGAAGCTTTCTGCACATATTTTCTTCATTTTGCCTCATTTTGATATCAGTTTCACTCCTATGACAGCAGTCTACAAGTGTTCAGAAATTATCTGCCTCAGACCTAAAACAAGCTAAAACTTAAATGCTTAGATATTTTGAATTGGAAAAGAGTGAACAAAGGTGGTTGTTGGTAAATGTTTTCAAGATGTGACATATGATGTATGATGGTGTTACTATAGACCTACATACACAAGTTTCTGTATATCTTGCATAATAGATGTATGAATCTTAGATGGAATCTGAAAGATGAATGTATTCTAATGTGCAGTGTTTGGTAACTTTTGACCCAGTGCAATATGTTGACAAATATATCCAACTTGCACTTTTGACTTAATTTTTCCAAATCTGGTAAAGTTTCAGTTCTTTAATTGAATGGACTGTGAGTGGTTTAACTATTTAATGTGGTTATTTATTTAATTATTTTTTAAGAAATCAGAATTCCAACTTTTTCTTTACATACTGCTAACCCCACATTTGGCCTATTGGGATATACAGTCACTGCATTTGTACCACTTAAACATTTCATTCATCTTAATGTGATAATCGTGTGGGTAAAATGGATTAGAACATATGGATGAACTGCCCTTTTTACATTAGTCGAAACATCTTCCCTATGCAACATACTTAACATTTGATTAGGCACAGATCAGCCATCAAAAATATGTCCTTGTCTGTATTTATAAACAAAATATTGCATGGTAGGTAAAGGCAAATTGACATTATAGGGGCAGATAACACAAATATATACATTTTTTAATTCATAGTTTCCAGTCATTCAGAGTTTTTGATCACACCAATGTGGCAAATCTACATTTCTCTGACAAATCCTTTTGAGATGCTTCTATTGTTTGAGTCCATTTAAATTAACTCACAGCATTGTTCTCATTTATTTAGTTTTAATGGATGCTTCAGATTTGAATTATGATGCTTTTTTGCACCACACATCAAGTTTCATTCACCTCTCTGGGTTCGATGATATTTGGATTTCACAGATAAATATCAGAACTATTTGCATGGGTAAGGAGGTGGGTTGCAAATTTGACATTCAGTGTAAAAACATCAATGTGTGATTTTTATCTGTTAGACTGATTATGTACAGTAGTCCTAAAAAACATGTGCAAGGCAGCCAGGCTTGCAAAATTGAGACATGGTTTTATTATCTGAAAAAAAAAAGATCTATCTAATGACTTCTTTACTAAATAGAGCAAATTCCAGTGCCTTAATAACATCTGTTATTGAAGCGTGTTTTGACAGTACAGAGGAATGAAAGGGGTACAGACAAACATCCTCTAATGCTCGTGTCTCTTTTGAAAATGCTTTCCTGTACACGCTCTCACACGCCTGCATGCACATGCACACAAACAAACACTCCCTCACCACATCCAACGTCGGAGAGACAGAACAGAGGGGGGAGGGGCAGAAAGAGGATGATGTCACCTCTGTAGACAGCTAAGCAGAGGCTTGAGATAATGGTGACATTTCAGGGAAGGTGATGTCATTCTTCCACTGCCCCCTCCCCTCCTGCTTGCCTCTTCCTCCCCCCTGTTCTTTCCTCTCCTGTCCTCCCCTCCTCCTCCTCCCTCCTCATCGTCGGTGCAGGTGGCTGGCCAGCCTCTTTGAATCCCAGCGCAGGAGAATTAGCTTTTCAATAGGCACAGAGTATGCAGGCAATGTGAACCCAGCCCCCCGTGCTGTGCTCATGACTGTGATGTGTGAGACTCTTAATGTGTGTGGGTGTAATGTGGGTGTGTTGTGTTTCAATGTGGGTGTTATGTGTTTTAATCTGTGGGGGTGTGTGTGTATGCTAGGATATGGCTGAATTCACTTTTTCGCTGTTTCACTATCAATTTTCTGTCCACATGTAGATGAGTCGACTTTATTTCAGTGGCGCTTGTGATCAATTTAAGTGTTTATCTACTGTGTGTGTGTGTGTGTGTGTGTGTGTGTGTGTGTGTGTGTGTTAGTGTGTGCACAGGCCTGCCAGGCGTCTGTGCGCATGCATGTGTATGTAGATAGGATTTCTGCCCTCCATCCCTGTTTCCCACTGAGACCAATCAAGCAGAGAGCTGCCAGGCTGCAGGGCTGCTTGGCATGGTGTCTTTTAGCAGCCTCCTCACCCTCAGGATCTGCTCATTTAAGGTTTCCCTGACTTCACAAAACCCCTCAGAAATGTATTTTTTTATGTATTGTAGTCAGTGGTCAGGACTTAAGTGATTTCTTCCCCTCTAGTCTTCTTCAGGCTGGAAAAAATGTGCATTCAGTGTGATATGTTCATTCAAAACACTAGAAACCTCCAACATAACTAGTGTCTTCACTGATAGGAAAAGACAACTCCACTTTACAGAAAGTTTAATCCGAAGACTTACCACATTTGCATATTATGGAGATTTAGTTTAACCTACTTCAGCGCACCGGGCTGATTGCCAGAGATAGTGATGCTTCAAAGCCCAAAGGCTGTTGTACCTCTAGTCTCAATGCTGAGCTTGAGGCTGCTCACCGTCAGTATTTTTATCCCTGAAAACTCACCGCTAGTGTGCTGCACTTTCACTCTGCCAACTTCTGGTATGCTGTCTTTCTTCCCCTGTTGAGAGGACTCAAAGCAGTGTGTGTGAGCTGTAAACAAGTTCCCACCCCCCACCCACACCGCCACACACACACACACACACACACATACACTCAGACTGTATCTGGGCAAAAAGACCTTTCTGAAACCATAAGCATCTGTCTCATCATATGATTGCATTTCATATGTCACACACTTGAATCACGGGGCACAGAAGGCTTCCCTTCACACCTAGAGGAAGTCAGCCAGAAACCAGAGCACATGTTACGACTGCTGAAAGAACAACTGTCCACAAATGTGTGCGCAATATGAACATGAGCAATAACTCGGCAGCATGGCAGCTAAACACTGCTGAATTACAACAGATGCCTCACTATTATTCATCCTTTACAGACTGAAGCTGTGAAAATATATTATCTACCAGTATTTTCTTCTCGGTATTAACATAGTTCTTTTGAGGTGACTTGATATGAATTGTAGTACAGATGTAGAATTAAATCAGCAGTGAGATATAACAATGAAGTGGAAATATTGGGTTCAAGTCGGTGACACGGTATACACTGAATAAGAATTTAGCAAGACTGGATTTACAGTATATATTCAAAGAGCAGAAAGTTCTATTCAAAGCGTTTTTAATGGAATTTTGTTTGCAATTTAGCGAGGTGTCAAAGAGCTTCAGCATACTTCATAGAATCCTTTTTGCAAGAAGCTGGCAAATCGAACACATTCTCTCCTACACAGTCTTTTTAAACCTCATTTGACCCAGTGTTATGTGATTTTTCACTACTATAGAAAGAGACGCACCTGAACATAGCGTGGGAGAAAAAGTAAATTACTGAATGATGACATGTAATATGATGTTTGCGTGTTTGCAGTCGTGTTGACGGATGAAAAGCTTTTTCTTTTTCAGGGCTGAGGATTCATAGTAAAGAAGACACAGTGAAAATATTTACTGTGTTGAGTGAAAGGAGATTGCTTTTTTGGAGTGTTGACAGACTGTGAGGGTTAAAAACATTCAGAATGAAGTGCAGAAGAGGCTGCTGATGTGTGGCGTGCAATAACCTTTTCTATTATGCGACTCCTTCACCATTCCACCTCACGGCGTTGCACCCTGGGGATCTTCATTCAATCCTGAAAAGCGAAGCTATGTTGATATACATCATTTTCAGTTGGATTGCCTCACCTGATGTGTGAAAATGATGTTGGTGACTAACGGGATGTAACATCAATTATTGAAACCTTTAATATACTGCACACGCTCTTGAGGTATGAATACTGAATCATTCATAACTTGGTGGCTTTTGACACGTATAGTCTCACTCATAGACTCATATAACAGACTCAGTCAAAGTGACACCTGTGAGAATGACATGATATGGAGGAAATGAAAGAGATGTGACACGTGATGGAAAGTTGTTTTAATTTACCAAAACAACAAACAGGTGCACTTGCACATGGATTACCTTGTATCCCAGCTCGGTAAATACACACCCTCAGATGTAATGACAGATGGCATTTTCAGTCCGTGATACACTGGTGATCTTGAATGGAGTTTCCCCAAGGATGCAGTGCTGTCAGGCTGATGGACTCATTAGACATGCATCAATGTGTGTACAGGAGAAGGCCTGTTTTGATCACCCCTGGGCTGTTTGTGACACACTTTTCCTGTGCTGGATGGATAATCGAAACACTAATTAAGATGTAGACATATTCTGAGGTGCCACTCCGCTACCTAATACTAAAAACTCTCAGGTTTCATGCTCTTAGTTCCGCATTAATAGGGAGCAGTGCAGGTACAGAGCATCAGTTGAAGTCACTGAACAGAAAAAAAGGCTAGTGCTTTTTAATAGGACAAGCCTGAGAAAGTTTCACATAATGGATTTATTTAAGGTTGTTATATAATTCATTAACATTTAATAGACCAGTAGTTAGTCATTAATACAAACTAGGTTATGATAAATCTCCCCTGCTGATATATGGTTCTTTCCCTGCTCATTTAATTCATCTTAATGGTTCATTAAAACGTCCTTTTTTTTTAACATCTTACTTGTATTATTAACTCCAGACAGGATAGCAGTGACAAAGTGTCAACGCCGTTAACAAAGGTTCAAGGATGTCTCGTTTTATAATAAGCCTGGCACTAAATATTCATAATGTTAATATATAAATAATGGAGATATAAATGGCTTATTTTAACCTAAGCTCCACTTGTGTATGTGATGGACAGGTCAGAAAAAAGCCACTAAGTGCTTATAATTAGGTGTTATTTTGTCAAGGTAGTCAAGAATTTTCATGCTCACTTTTATGGAATGAGCCTTACTGATATGCTCTGTTAAGCAGGAATTAATTAGTCAAGTATGTCAAATAGACTAAGCCAAATTAAGTGTTAAAAATGTCTGATAGCCACGGTGGGTCTCTGTAAAGGTCCCATCCAGACTGAACAACCAAAGCGCTAGCATTCCTGACCTGGACTTCCCCTGAACAAGTTGACAACATGCAACAAAAATGTAGTGATGCACTGGTTTAGTACCTCATGACCATTGTTGACCATCTGGGCTGTGTCCTTTTCTGTGAAGCCCCTTCATACATACATGTTTATGCACTACAGGTGGTAGTTCCCAAGGGGTCACGGGGGCCCGGAGGGAGCCCATAGAAGAGCCGCTTAGGGGATGACATCACTTAATCCTGATGTGTCAACACCCCGATCACCGCAGGAGCAGAGGCTGTGCACTCAGAGGTTTGTGTGTGTGTGTGTGTGTGTGTTGGCATCTGATGATTCGGTGCATAGGATCTGAACCGGGTGTCACTGTTTTCCACGGCTGCCCCAAACTCCAGTCCACCCACCTAAAAGAGTGAGGCGAAAGTTTTTGCAGCTATTTTTGTCCGCCCGCATGCCTCTCCTCTGACTTTCTTCTGAGCAAACATTCATTTCCTCTGCTAATTCAGGGTGAGGACCTCAACGCTGAGGTTCTAAAAATGGCAGGTCTGTCAACCTAAAGGGCTTTTGAGGAAAAAAACGATGTCAGTTTATAAAGGTTGTGGCTGTCTTTGATGCCCAGATGAATGGATGGGGTTGACTTTTTGGAAGGAATGCATCATAAAAAACCTTGTTACTCAAAATACTCCATCATGAAAATGAAGTCGAAGAGGAGATTTAACCCATAAAGACCCAAACAGCCACCAGCGACCAAAATCATCCACTGATCTTAAATATTGAATACTTGTTGATCCACTAATCCTATCAATACATGAAAATAATTGGTGTAAAATGCAGTTTGTCATCTTTTCATGGTCATCAGCTATGACCAATTTGGACGTACAGAGGCTCTGTAGTGAACGTGGAAACACTGTCATCTTCTACAACATTGATTCACCAGTAAAACCCATGAAGTTTGATAAATGACAGAAGTTGTAGATGCTTGTTTTTATGTTCAATGATTGAAATTCTAGCTGAAAATGTCACTTTTTTTATCAGTTTTTTCTGTTGTAAAATATAATCTTTAAAAATACTCTGACTTTTCATGACATGATCAGTAAATTAAATACGTGAAAATACCAGATTTACACTGAAAAATGTAAAATACAGAGGATAATATTGTAATAAAGGGTAGTAGTAGTAGTAGTAGTAGTAGTGGTAGTAGTAATTTATTCATCTATTTAACAAAACATGATATATACATACATACAGTTTGGATTTCTATATTAAACATGGGCGAAAAGGTGTAGGCAGAAGCAATAGCTTATTTTTGCCTATCCTATTTACAAGAAGGAAAGTTGCAGAAACAAAACAAGATGGCACAGTTTTAAACAATAATATAGATAAACAAATAATATAATCTAGGCAAAATCTTAGATTTATACAGATAATTGGCTTAGTTTATCCCAATATTTTATATTTGTTGAATACCTTAGTTTTAAACATCCTTTTAAATGTGGTGACTGATGTGCATATTTATAATTCTTTATCAAGGTGATAAATCGCTTGAGAGAGGAATTGATTCTAGGCAGAGGACCAGCTATATTCAGTCTGTACTAACTGTAGCAAAACCCACTTCTCACTTGTTGCTTAAATTAGTCAAACAGCTCTGCTAAAGAACATGATGATCATCTACTTCCACGTGCATTGCTTTCCAAACAGGCTAAATTACCATCGAAAGCACTATTTGCTCACTTCCTCACTTGGTTTGTGGGATGTAGACTCTAAAAAAATGCAAGTTCTTCAGGTTTGTGGTGATCTGATGTACTGAGAGAAGGGTGCAGGGTTTCTGATCGCATACCAGGAGCGACCAGCACACAAACAAGGTCAAAGGTCATCTGATGCGTGTGAACCTCCCAATCCTTCTCCAACTTAGATCACACCGACTTAAGTCGTGGATTTGTGGCTGTCAGATGAGACTAAATGAACGACTGAATGGTACTTCACAAAGACCTACTTACGACAAGGTTAAATCATGTTTGTTTATTTCTCTATTAAACATTTTATAGTGTTTACAATAAAACCTGCACAGTAACAGCAGGCATTGTCTGGACCCACCGCTTTTAACCCTCAGAGGTAGCAAAACTGTGCTTTGCGTAAAAGACAGTGTAATTAAGCAATGGTGTCACCCGTAACATAACCCTTTTCATGGGTTGTTTACATGGCTTCTTTTGATCTCACACCAGTTGTGCTTGGTCGTGTATGTAGCGAGGGGTGGGGCACATGAAAACCATTCAAGGAACTGTATGCAAAATGAGGCATGAATGTTGTAGCATAAAAGCCTCACACACAGGCTAATGTAGTTTACTTCAATGCATGCTGTGACACGTTGCATGAACTGGCTTGATGGTGGATAATGGCTGTCAAAATCATAGCTTATAAAACAGAATAGCTCTTGGGCGTTATTTTTTATGACATGCATGAAATGTATTCATGAAATGTAATCTAATGATGTTACAGTGTGAATGCTACAGTGTTGATATATGACAACTGCAAAATTTATAGGCAGTGATGGGAGTAACTGTATGCTTGTGTCTAGAATACAAAATATGAGCAGCATGTGGTAATGAGAATACACCAATATGAATCAATAGAATGCTAATAGTGATTACTTCTAAAAAAGCTGTTTTGTTAAAAAGCGTCACAACTTGATCCTAAGCTCAAAAACACCCAAAACATCCAACCCATTTTGGGCACCTTCTAAAAACAAAGCAAGGTAAAATCAATGTGGAGAGTATCAAAATTACAAGACTTCCACAACAACTAATGGTGGTTGGTTTCCAGTGAACTGACTATCTGCTATAGCTTTTCACATTTATGTAAAAAAAAAAAAAATGTCTTATATCTTCTTATCTTTTCCCATTTTTTCTCCTTTGCGAAAACAGAAAAGTTAAAAACATTTCTGGTGCTGCTATTTAAGAGAATTGCTATTTATTCGCCGTTCTTTGCTTCACACTGATTTCATTTTTGCATACACTCCATTATATATTACATTGCTAAACCAATTAGTAATAAATATTCATATCCTCAGATTTAATTTACAAAATATTTAAAATACTTCATTCACATGTAGTAATCTGTTGATTCATCAATAACATTTTAAAGCATGCATTCTCTGATCTGAGGTAAAAATGGATTTATGTGACCTTCTGTATAGAAGGTAACAAATACACACTTCTCATTTCTCCTTGGTTTTTAATAACATCTAGATGAAAACAGAAAGTCCCCAAAACTCCTACTTTTTCATGGCAACCACAGAGGAAATGAGGTCATCAAGTCTGTTGAGTGACTATACTGACCATTGAACACATGATATCATTGTGGCTTTGGTTGTCTTGGCGCCTGTGCAGAGCGTGTTTTGAGATAATTTGGTCTTTGTGACATACTATAGGTCACTATAGGACAATTACTTTCATTTATTCTTTCCAACCTAGGAATGACTCTACATGATGCTCTTTATTAAGAACTGGGAACTACCTCTTAACTACACTCTGTGTGAACCCTTTGTATGTCAGTCACAGGTTACTGTCTGCATTGTGTGCATGCTGTTGATAGTTTCAGAAGTCATTTTGTTCCTATGTCTTCTCTGCCTGCATAATAAATAAATGAATTCAGTCTCTCCCTCTCTTTGCTTTTAAGATATTCTACCAATCTCTTGCTCATCTTTTATGAGAAACACTGAGATGTTCACTCACTCTGTCCTTATTGCACCCAGATATGTTCTTCCTCTCCTTCACTGCTAAAAAGCAGAGGCAGTCATGCTGACAGTTGCCTCTCTTCAAAGCTTCTTTAATGGAACGTCAATTCCCACTTCCCCTGGGACAGTGACTGGGGGAAGATGAGGAGACTGTGTGACTGCTGGCTATAGGACCAGCCAGCTGCAACTCATATCCACTATGCCAGAGTCTGCTCATCCTCTCTCAAGTAGGCAGAGACATATTCGCCTTTGTGAACTCCTGGTTTTAAGGCATGGCTGTCACAGTGATGTCTAACTGTGTGAGCGCTCCTGGATGATGATCGTTTGATCTGCATGAAAACGCTCTGAGCACAAGACAATGTCTCCAGCCATTACTGCTAGTTAGGTGCCTACCTGGTATATTCTATTATTAACCAGGCAGAGAAGAAATGGTGCAATTAAAAATTTCTTCCCTGGAAACATCTTCATAAATTTTTGATGCCGTTTCTTGAAACTCCTCAGACAAGTTCTGATTTCAGCTCATTAAGATGTCATATTTTATGCTTGTGCTTGAGCACAAGTGGCGTCCTCTATTGCCTTCATTGTACTGATGTTAAACTATAACCAGTGTGCATCCCCAACTCCTGTTGCTCTTCTCAGGACTGACATGACCTAAGGTGACATACATCACAATCCTAATGTGTTCGCAGTATTTCTGGGGAAGGTAATATTTGGACTGTTATAACTGTTCCTCCCTCATGCTGTGAATCCAGACCAAACCCGTCATTCCACTGACTGTGAGCTGCAAGAATGTGCTGGTCGTCAAAGGCAGGTGGTCCCAACCAAAGGTGTGTTTGTCAAACTCTGTTTGAAATGAAGCCACATCTGTCTAAACTGTACAAGGGGTATTATGGTACCAGCACCACTCTGGTGCACAGACTGCCAACATCTGCTGCCCATGTGCTGTTTGCAGCAGTGACAGGGAATTGTGCAAGGCTCAGTCACCCAAAAAGCAAAAGCCCTTGGGAAAAAGGAAGGAAGCCAAAGTAAAGACATTAAAATTCATTTACAGCTCAGTCATGCAACCTCCTCCTTCTTTCATAAATTGACCTGAAAATAGAATTTCCCAAGCATAAAATTCCTCTGTGGTAGCTGGTTCATTTCTCAACACCGATTGACAAATTTCAGCAGAGCTGCTGCTCAGAGGTACAAAACGATATTCGTTCTGTGGGGCAAATAACATTTGAGGTGTGAAACATGGTGGGTGTTAGTTTAACAGGTTTACATCATAACTCCACTGCACACTGCCTGAGCCACTGGGTAATATCTGTCTAATTAGGACAGCGTTAAAATAAATCAAAACATGCCTGGGACTGACACAGCTTGGTTACAGCAAACGTCTCTCCCTTTCCTTCCTCAGTACTCTGTAGCTCTTAATTTTGAGGAAGATGGTGGAACTAAGGGCTCATGCTGTGTGCCTTCATGGCTCACTCAAGTGCCACTGCTTTAATGTGAGGAGCGCTTGCGACTGTGGGTATGGGCAAAGTATGTCCTCAGATCTTCAGAGGCGCCGCCAGATCAGAGGGCGGCTGTCACACCTCCAGGCAATCTCCAGCAGCAAAGAGGAGATCCTTCAGAGCCGCTGACCCCCCAGAGATACAGCAGGCCTGCCCAGGAAGCTGCACTTGTGTGAAAGATTTCAAAGAAAGCAAAGGCTGCCCAATTGATTTTCGTAACTCCGCCTCTAACCCATGTCAAAGAGGAGATGCTAAGAAATCCTAGTTCTTTAATGTCTGCTAATCCAAGACAGAACAATTGATTTAGTTGATAAATGTTTTTTGGAGAAGTTTCTATATAGGTCAAGGCTGCATAAAAAATGAGCAGCAATTAAAAGCCCAATGTTCACATCATTTGTATGATTTAAAATTCTCTTTTCATGAAAACTAGTTTCAGTTTTTAATTATACCATAATAACAACCATGCATTTGGTGTGTCAAGATGATACGAATGGAACTAAGTAGGATTTCTAGATTTCTTTTAGTATGAATGAAATTGCATGTTAATCCTTTCCTTGGCATTTCCTGCTAAAGTATATATTTGCATAATAATACTACATCCTGTAGAAGCAAAACTAAGAGGAAGTGAGTTTCGAGGGAGAGAGAGCGGATTTCGGTGTCTATTCACAGACCTGTCCAACATCTTTCATTTTTTTCTCCTCTGCCTGCCAGTCCTTTCCAGTTTTGCTTAAAATTCTGAATGCACACTGTTTTCATGGAGACAATACCTTTATGTTTTATTTCCTGGAATTATTCCCTTTGGCTGTGAAGCCTGGTTTGGCGCTTTGCTGTATCCAATTAGCTTCACAGAGACAGCAGAGGTGATCCTCTACAGGCCAAACAAAAAAAGTTGAATAGGTCATTTCACGGATGAGCACAGCGTCGTCCTCCCCCTCCGAAGAAACTCAAGGATGCTTAAATCCCTGAAGCCTGGGAGGGATGACGTAATGCTAAACGTTAAATCTCCAAAATCATGACACATATTGGCTTCTGAGGCTGCTGAAAGATGGAGCCGAGTATCGAATGAAGGGGATTTACGATGCCTTAAAACACAACTTTAAATTAGGTGAGTCATCGGATGCCCCGGGCCAATTGGAAAGACCCTCAAGGGTTGTTTGTCTTCAAGTCACCCCCTCTGACATTAATGAGATCCTGGTACAAAGAGAAGATGCCTGACCTTTAACAAGTTAAATAAAGGTCTATACGGGAAATAAAACAGATCCGACCCTGTTTTTGCAACTGTGCAATATATGCTGACAATTCAACTATAAAGATCAAACCTTCTGATGTCTCTTGTTTTATGATATAGGCCACATCCTGCTTTAATCTCAACTGTACACATGTTAAATAGCTAATATTCATTTTGACAATAGGTATATGGTTTTAACTCACATCTAAGTCTTTACAAAAGTACATTCCCTAAGAGACATCCTCCTGTGATATCTGCTAAATGCAATGTGATCTTTATGTCATAATTCCTCAGGCTACCAGTGGCCCAGGGGATTCCTAATATGATTTCATTTGGGGAATAAAGTCTGGTTGGATCACATACTGCGCATTATGCATACTAACTAAATCAAACACTCAACAGAATACAGTTAGAGCAGAATAAATGGGGGTTTCCAGTAAAAACTGAACTTTTTGGGTCAGCAAAATTCAACAGCTTTTGTGTGACATGTTTTCAGCAAGAACTTCTTTCCTGCGACACCTGAAAAGCCTTTGTGGTAGTGCATAAATAATACAGTACAAACTAGTCTATTGCACCATTAAAGACCTTGAAAATACTTATTAGCTCCAAATCACAACTTCAAATGAAACAAACACTGCTTCCTACAGCGTCGCATTTATTGTTAAAAGTGAAAACAAATTCCCTAATATATATTCAGTTTATCTTCCAATCCAAGTAAACTCATTTGTTAGGGAGCTGTGAGCAATTTCTGTGCTGGATGGTAATGTTGTTTTTACTAATCATAGCGGCATAATATTCCTGCCTGAGTGAGTTTTTGCCTGCAGTTATGTTAAATTAGACAGTATGCGTGGCATGCTACATTCGCAGAATTATTTGAGTCCGTTTCTCCCCCAACTCATTAACTATTCAATGTGAACTCCTGATCCTGCAGGGTATTGACATTAATTCCCCACACTACTAGAGCAGGCAGTTTGGAATGTTTAAAAAGACTCTAAACCTTGCCCGGTCTCACTTCAAGAAATAAAATAGCCAAAAAAAAAAGAAAAAAGGTTTTTCAAAACAAACTTAACCATTTGCTAATTTGTGTGTTTCCAACTTGCCCGGAGAACAGCCCTGTCAAATGTTGCATTATTAAGTGAAAAGCTAATTACGCCTTTCACTGGCCCGTGTCCATTACAAGTAAGACAATAACAAGCTCATCAGTGGTGACAATGGGAAGAGCACTTGTGTTGTTTAACAAGTTGTTGATCACAAGCTGTAATCCGGCGCTGACATGATGAGGTAGACTTGTTACTAGGATCTTGTTCTGCTCCTGCCTGTCTAAACCAATCCCATTTCAGCGCTGTAGTCTTTGCCTTGACCTTGGGCAGTGGATTTCCTTGAGGGCAGGGTGGCCACTCTGGAAGTTGAACGAACAGGGGTAAGGGTGGAGGAAACAGACGAGCTAATGCTGAGGCAGGCAGAGAAATGTATGAATGACTGCAAAGAAGACAGCATCAAGCCAATCAGAGCAAAGAGGAAATCTGTGAGCCAATCGCAGGCTGCTTTTCTTCTCTCCCTCCAGCGTCTCCCTGACTTCTTCTCCTGACTGTTACCAGGTCACTGTGCCTGCCCGTGCTTCTGAATAATCTGTTTCATTGGGTCAGTGTGCCTCTCACAACGCGCCTGACTGGCTGGTTGGGTAAACGCGGTTGCTAGGGAGCGTGGCCAATCAGAGCAAAGCGGAAGTTTCCCCTCGGTTTCTAGGCAGGTTTCACGTGCTGTAGATGTTTTGGCGGGAGAGTGGGAGAGCTAAAGCGGGAGGGGCGGCTGCAGAGTGAAGTGGAGCATGTGATTGTGTGTGTGTGTGCTTGTGTAAGTGCATGTTTGTGGGCGCGTGTTCACTTTGCCCTGCCTCTTGCTTTCTGATGCAACATCGAACCGTGTCTCCTGGGCTACTAGGGGACCTTGTTATGTTTTTTTTTTCTTCCTGTCCTCGCAGGAAACGAGAACCAATTGCTGTGCTGTTGCCATCGGAGCGGGGAGGTTTGTTTTTCCTCCACTTTCATCCCTGGTACCTCCCCATCGACAGTTACCGTAGAAACAAGAGCAACTCCAACTCTATTTCCATCCATGTCTCCTTCCTTCAATGATTTATCATCGCTTTCTTTTTTTAATCTGCTGCTCAGCACCTACCTACCAACACTTTAACAGCCAATCAAGTATTTAGAAAACTGTGTGACATCTTTTAAGAGGTACTGTATAAAAGCAAACATGAAGAACTGCAGTGGTACATGCTGAGGCATATCTTGCGCACTGGCACCTGAACTTTTTGAGCTATCAGAGTTCAAAACATGTCAGCATAGCAAGCAAACAAGATTAACAATTTCAGTGTTTAGCAGAGCAACTTGGACACCCCCACCCAAAAAACAAACACAGGCATATCTCACACCAACATGTTATATTCTTCCCCCTTCAATCCCACTGTCTACCAAGGGGAGCAGTTCATCGCATTTGATTCAGGCTTCCCAAAATCCCATTATTGCAGCTTGATTGCACACCGAGTAACAAGAATTAAACACAAAAGCAGTAAGTGAGTGGACAGACAACCACTGTGCTCTTTAAAACACAGCATGGAGCCATAAGGAACTTCAAACATGTCCATTTATCTGCTCAGCAACCCTGTCTGTCACATATTATGTTATGTTATAAGCAAATTCATTTTTTTTATAAATGTAATCATGCACATTTAACATAATATTCATAATAATGACCAAAATTTAGATGGTGGTAAATTCTTCACAGAGAACCAGATCAGCTGGTTTTGATGACAACGTTCTTTTTATTTTTTTTATTACTCGTTATTACATTAGGGTCATGTTGACTAGAAGACACGAGGGTTTGGTTTAATACAGAAAAAAATCAGCAAGATATGAAGATGTGATGAGAAAGGTTCACATATTTATTAACATTTAAACCAAACCACAGTCTTTTCCTAACCTGAACCAAAATGCATTAAAGCTTAAATCTAAACTGTTGGGATGAAATTGGATCATCCATAACATGATCACCATGCTCAGGCTATTATTAGAAGTACACTTTCTATATGTATGATGTAATATTTTAATTTAACATCTAATGACAACCGTGACAACAGTTTTACAGGATTTGACACATGGGATTATTAAGAGATAACTGCTGATAATACCAACCTTATTACTTGTTTGTGTGTTGTGTGTGCATTTTTAGCCTTTACTCCCAATCGCAATTTCTGGTATTCAATAATTAACATCAGGATTAGCATTAGCATTCAATACAAGAAACTTAGAGCCTAGTGCATGTAGTGTTGTTATTGTGCACTGTTACATACATGCAATAAAGTACTAGAGATAAGTTAGTGAGTATGGCCTGTTAATCAGTATAGATTCTAGAAATTCTTGGTGCTCACAGAACTTGACTCTGATTATGGCTCAGAGCTAATATTGATGTTCTTAAATGAAATTACTGACTCTGAGGAAAAACAATTGCCCCAAAAAAAACAATTTAATCCACTCAAGATTTTACTTATACAATTAGTTTGATATTTAGTTCCAAATTTATTTACGAATTTTTTGATGTAGATATTCAGAGGTTTCAATTTTAATCTGAAACGTGAAGCTTCATGGTTTTGTCACATTGTTCTGTATATATCTGGTATGCTTAGATTTGGTTTCATATTGCAATTTTGGGAATGGACCAATACGTCCTGTTGTCTTCATCATCATCTGTGTGTGCTACGTCTTTTGTATGTGGTCCCTGAACTTGGCATGTTTATGTCACTTTTAACTTCTTGATTATTTTTGCAATGTTAACCTTGTGTAACTTTCTACGTCTAGTCCGAAAGTTCAATTTTTCCAGTAAACGTTCATACTGTACAGAAACCAGTTTGATCTTGATCAAGAATGTGGTTTGAAATTAAATGGGAAAGTCTTTAATTCTCATAGACTGAAGCTGAAGGGTTATCCAGTTAATACATTTCTGGGTTTCAGGTCAAAAAGATTATATTCCCAACAGTTTTTTTTTTTTTCTTTTCACTTCCTGCTCCAACTTTTTGCAGGGCACACTGCCACAAATGTCACATTCAAAGAGAAAGTGTTGAGGACTTTGTTTATATACTTGCAGATATATTGGGAGTCAAGACTTCCTGGGTTTACAGTACTGAAACTATTTCACAACACAGACTGTGGCTCTACACTATAGCAATAACACCTGCAAATTGGATCTAAGAATCGTCTCTGAGGTTGCACAGGTGTCACCGAACTGCCAGTCTGTCTGACAAATAGTTTGTTTACACACTGAGCTGCTGCCGCCGCCACTGCTCAATAATGAGTAAATGTTCATTCACGTTATGCCGTCACAGTTGGAAACAAGTAAAGACGAACCCAAAAAGACAAAGAAACAAATTAATTTCCATTTCATTCAAGACATGCCCACTATATCTGCTGTGGCTTACATTTAATTCTTGGCATTAAAGTGGTGTCAGAATTCACAGAATCAGAGGGAAGAGCTTCCCTCGGGTGGTTCTGGGCTTCAAATGTGTTACCTTTGGATGAACTCTGAGGGAGCCGCATTCATTGGCTGAGTCCCTGCAGTACCTATGGTTAAAATCAAGAGGTGTTGACAGAGTAGGCAGAGGGAGGAGGTGTGCAGGCGGACAGAGGTTTCCAATAATCTGCGAAAACTTGGCATCTCTGTCACGTAATTTCACAATCAATTTATGTGAAAAACACGCTCCTAAAGCAGGGATTTAGGTAGATAATTAAATGGCAAGGGGATTTTAACCATAAAATTGTGATGTGTGCTGTTCAGGCAGATGCACTAGCAGAGTTGTTTGGTTGCGGAACAGATTGAAAAATGGAGACAAAGCGTCTGGGTGTCAGGCACTATTAGGGAAAAGCCACAAAACAAATTTTATAATTATGCAGCAAACTTTGAAAAATTTCAACATCCAGAGCCTTATCACCTCTTCTGGCAGCGTGTAGTCAGAAATAACTCACAGTGGAGAATTTTTGACTGCCTCACTGGGGAAAATTGCTCAGACAAAAATGGGCTGGGACACATTGTCTGCCACTGCGCCTGACACATTAGAGGTACTGGAAGTTTCAGTTTAGATGACAAGTTCTGAGTTCAGCGCCAACACAAAGGCTGTTTTCCCTCTTCAAAGAGGTTGAAGCAGAGCACTTGAAAGTAAAAGACAGCAAATGACTTAAAACTGTGCATGAGATTGCACAATGCATGACGTTTCTGTTTCTAAATCTCTTGCATTGACAGCACATCATGTTATGTTCGCGGTAAAAACAGAGTAAAAAAAAAAAATCTGATTTGCAACACAAATGTGGTTAACAGCTCTGTGTTCAAAAGACAACAAAACATCACCGTATCACAGATAAAACCTACTGTATACCCCAGAGTCCACTGGCAATGAGATAACTGACTGTGATTGAAATTCACAACTCCTGGAGCTATTGTTTGGGAACACTAATTAGTTATTGATAGAGGGAACACAGAGGGAAAAAACGATGAATTGCTTATAGGGCATTGGATTTTTTAATTTCTTTGTTTTTCAAATGCAGCACACTGTGGACTAATTAATTTTGAAAGGTTTTACCTCAGAAAAATGGCTCAAAATGCTTGAATATTACATCAAACTGCAGAAAAGCTGATGTTTTTCACTTTTCAATTCCAGTGGGATTTCTTTTAGTTTTTCCACTTATTTTTTCCTTCAAAAGGTAATACAATAATGAGGTGTTTATTATTAATTATTCCCATATCTCTGCTCTGTCTTGCAGATTCCACGTAGGTGAACATCAGCAGATAACAAACTAAATGCAGCTTGTGTCGCCACTTGCTCACTGAGTTCATCTATGTGAGAAAACAACAGTAATTCAAGGCAATTATTTTTGTACAACACAGTGACTCTGCTAAATGCTACTAAGGGAGTTTAACACATGTTAGATTCTGAGGATTTTATTTATGTGGCTGTATGCCGTCAGATTTCTGGCAGAAACTTCAGTCAAGCCACTCCTGAACAAAATAATTGAAACATGGTGTTAGTTTTGTCAATTTCTATGCATGCAATCTGCTTGTATGTTCATTGATTGACGGCTGATGGGCTTTATTGACCCCCACCTCCCTAAACAAGAGAGCAGGCAGAGAGAAGAGAAGGGAGAAGAGGGAGGGAGGGAAAAAAAACACCCTTTCTCTTCTAAAATTTGGGTGGGGTCCTTACACTGCAGGATTGGAGTGGATGGGGGGTTGGGAGCCGTCATCCAGCAGCTTAAACAGGGCTGAGCAAGAGGTTGTTTGCTTGTATTTGAAAGCTGCCAACAAACTGTGCACGGGAATTTGGTGAAAAGTTGACAAGATCGCACTTCACACATTAGTAGCTGCACAACAAAGAAGTAGGGCAGTGTGAAAACATAACATCTTGCTGACCAACACTCCGCACGCAAAGCAACAGCATCCGCTTTCATCTAGAAATTGTCTCCTGGGAAAAATCTGACTCACACGATGGATCAAATACTCTCACTCGACTTGCCCGGTTGTTTTGCACTCAGTAACCCCTTTTTACAGATCAGGCTTGATTTCACTGTAGCCTGTGTAGCCTCTTTTTTTTCCTCCTCCTCTTTTAAGTGATGCCATGTGTGGGCGTACCCCCACCCTGCAATAAGGGTCACCAGTCATGGCTGCTGTTTATTCCACTGTCACAGTACATCTATCAGGAGTGGACACCATCGTCAACAATAGAAGCCCTTAGGGGCTGAACTGAAAATGGCTCAGTGTTTGTATCAGTGCAGCATCAAGCTATTGTTGGACAGGATGCATTTAAGGACATGTTATGGGTCTGAAGTAACATTTGTTTTACACATTTTGACATAAAGCAGAGAATATCAACCGAGCAACCCAAACACTATCAACTAGGATGCATTTAAGGACATGTTATGGGTCTGAAGTAACATTTGTTTAACACATTTTGACATAAAACAGAGAATATCAACAAAGCAACCCAAACACTGTCAACTACGATGCATTCAAGGACATGTTATGGGTCTGAAGTAATATTTGTTTTATACACTTTGACATAAAGCAGAGAATATCAACAAAGCAACCCAAACACTGTCAACTAGGATGTATTTAAGGACATGTTATGGGTCTGAAGTAACAGTTGTACTCTGCATGTTTTGCCATCAAACAGACAATATCAACAAGGCTGAAGTATTGTTGACCAGGATGCATTTAAGGACACGTTATGAGTCTGAGGTAACATTTGTACAGTACATATTTTGACATAAAACAAAGAATATCAAGAGAGCTACAGTAATATTATCAGCCAGGATGCATTTAACCCTTTAAACCCTAAAGTCTAAAATGGTCCGCCTGAACATTTTTTTCTTATTTTGACTATAAAAAGTTTATTAAATATGTTGTGTGTGAGTTCATTTGCCCATTTTTCCAGAGCACTTTTTCCCCTTAGATCTTTCAAAATAAAATCTAGCAATTATTTATTCAATTTCATGTTATAATTCTGCCTAAATGGCTTCTTCTCTAGCTTCTAGTACAGATGTGAGTGAAATTACCATAACGGCCCAGTAAAACCTACAAAGCACAACGTCTCAGGTTTCAGAAAACATTGGAAATGTTCCAACTGCACAAACAGTGAAAGAGTTACAGCCATCCAAACTGTGTCAGCGATGACACGCCAGGTTTTAAAGAGTTAAAGACATGCTGTAAGTCTTAAATACCATTTGTATAACACAAACTTTGACTTAAAACAGCGAATATCAAGACGGACACGGAAATATTGTTACCAGGACGCATTTAAGTACGAGTTATGAGTTTTCAGTCCCATTTGTTTTACACATTTTGGCATGAAACTACACATAACAAACCAGGCTACTGAAATATTGTTAATTAGGATGCATTTAAGGACAGGTTATGAGTTTTCAGTCCCATTTGTTTTACATATTTTGGCATAAAACTACAAATAACAAACAAGGCTACTGAAATATTGTTAACTAGGATGCATTTAAGGACAGGTTATGAGTTTTCAGTCCCATTTGTTTTACACATTTTGGCATAAAACTACAAATAACAAACAAGGCTACTGAAACATTAACTAGGATGCATTTAAGTATGTGTTATGAATTTTTAGTCCCATGTGTTTAACACATTTTAGCATAAAACTACAAATAACAAACAAGGCTACTGAAATATTGTTAACTAGGATACATTTAAGGACATGTTATGGGTCTGAAGTAACATTTGTGTTAGACATTTTGACATAAAACAGAGAATTTGAAGAGGGACACTGAAATACTGTTTACCAGGATGCGTTTAAGGGCATGTATAAGTCTTATTGCACACATTTGACCAAAAAGACAATACTTTCAGCAAGGATTTAATTCTTATACTATGGATTTGGCATATTTTGACAGAATGTTATCCCATATCAGACCCACTAAAACACCCATATGACAGTTAAATGTGTGAATCCGGTTGTTGCTTTCACGGTCCACAACCCCCCATTTCACCGACCCCCAGCAGTTGGGTGGGTTCACGTTTCTCCATCCCCGCAGCAGCCGCTCCCAATCAGCTGAGCAGAGCGCGGAAAGCAGTCACATGTCTTATCTCGGTTTGTGTTTTTCCCCCTCCACGTGTCAAGATACACGAAGCAGAAGGCGGGACCAAAACAAAGCGTGTGATTGGTCGACTCCGTGTCACCAGCTTATGGTTGCGAGGAGGACTGTCCTCTTAAAGGGCCACACACAATATTTTTATCTCAACAACAATACAAGCAACTAAACATCTATAGAGATCAATTAAAGGATGGAAGTCTGTGTAAATGCGGAGTGCATTCAAGAATAAACCTCAAATGACAAAAATACGGATTAATTTGGAAAATCATCATGTCTACATCTCTGTATATTGCATTAATGTAAGTAAAACATCTACTTTTTTGTGTTGTTTTTATTCCCATTTTATGCTGTTAAGGAATATTCGTAATGCTTTTTCTTTTATTATGTGCTTACACGTATGATTTGACTGTTGCATGGTGCTTTGCAGATATTCAATCCAATGCGTAATCTTCCTCAAGGCTGCAGCTGCATATTTGTGTATTGTGCATCAGTTAAAATGCATAAATAATGTCAGTATAACAAAAAAAGCTGCAGCCCATGGTAATAACTCATTGGTCGCTATCTGCAGTGGGTGTCTTTGTTTTGCTTTTATTGACATTTTGTTATTAATGCATGTGAAATACTTGAAAAAACAGGGATTTAAGGCAATGCTTTGTCACTTTTACAGGCCAAAAGCTAAAGTGAAGTGAATGCAGTGTGGTGTATTTGCATAACACTGTGGATCTGGCTCCTTTCACATTATCACAATGGGCGGGTCCCGGTCATCGGGGCGGACCGTTTTGACACAGGGAAAAAACACACACACAAGCCCGCTCTAGTCAGCAAACATCCACGAGTGGTTGAACGCGGAGAGGGATACGAGTCGCATCACCACAGTCCGTAGGAAACAAGTGAACACCAAGTTGTCAAGATACCACCGATCACCACGGAAAGCGCTTTCGCTGGCGGTGAGTTGATAGGATCCGAGCCGTGTGCGTGTCCGTGGGAGTTTGTCAACAAATGTGCGGGGCGGGCAGCTTGGGCATGCCCGGGCAGAGACAGGGATGAGCGGACCCACCAGGCTTTGGCATATGGAGAAGGGAATTTATAGATATGTGTCTGTCCGGTTCGTCTGATCTGATCTGATGTGAGAGCGTTTTCTTGGGGCTGGTTCGGTTCGTCTCCACCCGGGTCTGGTCTGGTCTGGTCTGGATGCTCCGTGTCCCGGCCGATGGTGGTCGGTCCGTGCGTAACACCCCCATCGGTGTGTATTGTTAATTAATTAATTATTTTTTTTCTCTTTTTTAACATCTCCACTGATGGATATTGTAGTGTTGAAGCGTGGTTTGTGTGACATTGTTATTCTGGTTGTTAAAATTACACGCGTGTTTCTGTGTCACGGTGTTGTCAGTCTGTCTCTATTATCTCAGAGCTTGTTTTGAGGAAGATGTGTCAGGGAAGTAAAGAGAAAGTGTAAAAAAAAAAAAAACACAAAACATGTGAGCAGCTGAGATCGGTTTCACTATCAGACGCTCGTGAAAAGCCGCTACTTTATTTCATTGTTTTGACTGAAGTTGTCGACACTTTTTAAGACGAAAAAAAAACAGCAATCTAACAGTGGTTGTTCTTATTTTTAATGTATATCTCAACAGCATGTAAGCTTGTGCTATAGAGGATGTCTTTATAAGTTGTCACTTTATGGCCTCGGTGATCAGCGGTCGGACACACCGCCCGTACGCGCACCGCTGCCCCGGGTTTCGCGCTCTTGACGCGGGTAAAGACGCAGCGCCTCCCCGGTGGTCCCATGGAGCACGCATAAAATGACAACCTAAATGTTAAACACATGAAACTACACCTCGAATCGTGTAAAGTTGATGTGTTTGCTTTCAATCCGGTGGTGAAGTTGGTTGCCTCATCATGGCATAATTACCTAAGTCATATTTTTTCAGAACATGATGCAAAATGATGTAGCAGTAGTAGTTAAGAGAGTTAAGTTATGGAGATTTGGCCTAAAATATGACTTAAGTAACTATACTATGAGGATAACAATAGAAAATCCTGCATAATTAATGAAAACTTTAAAAATATGAATCTAAATCATTGATCCTCCTCTTGATTTTTCCATCTAAATGAGGACTCCTGGCTGTCACTTCACCACCTATGTCCACATGACATGCATTTGTAGTTACCTCAAAGCAGAAGGTGAACTTTCAGCCGAGCTCACCTTGTTTGCACTCCTTCAGAGCTGTGCATGGATCAGAGCCCAGTGCCCGGATGGTGCAGCAGAGGGAGCCACTTTGTGCTGCAGCTTTGAGCCCCTGACCAGCACTGTGGTGACTGCCAGGCCTCCCTGCCGCCTCAGGCAGTGTGTATCTGTGTGCATGTCCTTCTGTGTCTTCCTGTCTATGTTTGGTTTTTATGTGTCTGACACTCTGGTAGTCTTGCCAGTCCTCTGTCGACTGCCAGTAGAAATTCAAGATAGGGCTGCCACTGACACAAGTGCAGGCAAAGCTTACTATGTAATTGCAGGTGCCTTTACAGCTTTTATTGCAGTATTGTGCTGCTGGAGAAGGTGTTATTGCATGTTACAGCTGTGCTGCACTCTGGCACTGCAAATACAAACATAAATGTGCAGTGGAGAAAGTGACTCAACTTTACAATAGGGTAAACCACAGGATATCAATGTTGCAAACAGCCACTTTTCATGGCAAAAGTGGACACTAATGATGTGATTTGGCTTCTAATACTCACATATTCTATAAGTAGAAATGGCTTTACATACAGAACTGAATTGACTCAATTTAATGACACTTTAACACTTTCACATCGATGTATGCAACAGCCACTGACTTCGTAAACAAACGCAATATCATTGTATCCAGTTTCAGCTTTTGACAGGCAAGCTAGCCCACTTGTCTCCACTTACACAACAAAAGGAAAAGAGAGAAACCCTCAACAACAAGATGAAACAGTGGTTCAGATTGTGGCGTCTGGCCAACAAGGAAGAGGGCGCGAGTGTTTGCGTTGAGCAGGCACAGTTGAGGATGGAGTGAAACTCGTTATCTTCCCTTCTGTCCCCATGAAACGGCTGCTGCTGCTGCACATGACAGTCTAGCCAGAAGTTTGGTTTCACTGAGGTTTCACTCATACACACCAGCTGCTGTGTGTGTGTGTGCATGTGTGTGTGTGCTGATAGTGTAGACAGGCAGGTATCCAGTCTTCTGTGGTTGAGGGAACTAGCAGGTTTTAAAGTTGAGCAGCAGGATTGTGCAGGAGGAGTTTAATTCCCCACTGTGTTCTGCTCTGTGGCACATTGTTCCAGATTAAGGTAATTCTTAGGGGAAAAATGCCTCTTGGGTGCATCTTTTGGCGCTCAATTACAGTTTGGCTCCTTATCAGAAACAGTTTAGGAAAATCTGTTGCGGGAGGATGGCAGATCTGGCGTGGTATATTCAGCCGCCCACTCCGTCCCGTCTACACTGGGTGATTCCATAGGTTTTGCAACATAATAAAAAGAGAGAGATCATCGCTTTAGCTGCATATAAAAGTCTAAACATTTGGAGCTACTTTGGCAGAGCTCACTGTGCTCCTGGGACAATCCATCTTTGCTTGTTTGTTTTCAGTATTACCTCACGCAGCATAAGCCTCTTACTGGGCATTACAGTGACTAATGAGTTATTTTCATTTAATGTAGACAGGCTGAGATAATTTTCCATCTGCCAGAGGGCAAAGTTTCCACTGATAACAATATGATATTTGGCAGTTTTGTATTGAAACAAATCATAGCCAAATAACTGGGGGAGTGCAAAGCAGAGATCCTAAACAGGTGTGGGTGGGACACAGTACTGCAAATACATCTAATATTTATTTACACTGGAAAAATATATTGTAATATGTTTTGTTTATGTTTACGCATTTGGCAGACGCTTTTTTCCAAAGCGACTTACAGGGGAAAACCAATTAAATCACTCAATCAGTCAAATTTTATTTATATGTCTTATATTTTTTAATGTTTTCATCTGGTGTGTTTGCATTCGTTTTAGGGAGTTTACCGCTGAGGCGTCGGATGGATGATGAGGAGGAGGACATGTCACGGCCCATCTCACAACTCTGGGGAACGCCCTTCAGGGACATCAAATACGAGGATCGAACCACACAGATGGCGGCTGGACAGGCCCTCGCTGCCGTCACTGCCGCTGTGCCCACGTCGCAGAGCCACAACAACAACAGCATCAGCATCAACACGCTGCCCTGCAGTTTGCACTGGCAGCCACGCATACCTTTTCACGGTAAGGGGAAGGGAGACTTCAACAGAACTGATGTGGGCTTAGATTAGTTGGTGGCTGTATTTTTCCTCGTAAATGTTTACAGATTCAGATGTGACCATGTGAGAAATCTGACTGCAAGACAAATGGAGTTCCACACAGAAAAAGGCTGAGAAGTTAATTTTCTCCAGCAGGGAAATCCCCACTTCATATAATATGTGACCCAAGATATATTCTTGGAAACAGTTTATTTACACATTAGACTTTCATCTCTTTGAATATTTAATCAACTAAAATTTAATAAATGCTAATCACATTATAGCTTCAGTAGTGCTAGAATGTCTGTGCATTTTAAAATAACACTTGTGCACACACAGTGGTCTATACCTACACCAATATGTCGATCAGCTTTTAATTCAATATTGTTTTTGTATGTCTAATTAAATCAATGTGACATCCCCCTAATTGAATTGAACGAATGTTGAAGTAGAATGTTGTTTGTTTGTTGACTCAGTGTCAGTCTGTGAGAGCTTCGTATTGTTTGGCCATTTAAAGTCATCAATACACAAATACCGCTGTCTGTTATTACCTTGTCGTTCATTGTAATCTCAGCAGTAATGGATGTCATGCACTTGGCTCGGTGCCACCCCTTCTCTTAAATACCGTCCAGGGAGCTCAGTTTCTTAGAGATATGGGACGGGACAGCAGAGCGTTCTTCACACATGAAAATTGTTTTTCCCTCCAAGTGGCATGACTGCATGCTAGAGGCAACAAGTAAACTCGATGACACAGCTCACAAAAAGACGACGGTTCACTGAGGCTGTTGTTGATTTAATAGGGTGTTTGAGTTTTCCACCTACCGATACTCTCCCTCTTTCCTATTTGTGGGCTTTCCAGTTGTACTTTGAGCGCCTACCTTGTAATTTGTTCATCTATGAGACGATACGATAAAACCTGTTTGTTTTTGCAGGCATTTTGGCAGCAGGAAAGGAGAGAGTACATATTTGACTGCTAGACACAGCTGTGTTTGTGGCTGTTAATAGTACTAGTAAATCTTGATAGTTTGGCTTATCTTAAGACTGTCTGCAAGTGTGTTTCACTGTCTGGTCTAAGATCTCCCATGAAAACGTCAGTGTTTGGTGAAGCGAAACATCTAACACGACTGGTAGAAACAGCATTTTTTCACTTTTATGGACAAATGTACACTGAAAATCACAAAAGATTTTATAGATCCAATGACAGCCTTGAGTTTCCTTTTAGGTAACGCTGGATTACGTGCACATTTCCCTGCTCGATTTGAGCCTATGGAGGACCGGGGAGAGAGGCAGATTGAAGAGGAGGAGGAAGAGCGCAGAGAGGAGGAGGAAGATAACAGGGTGGCGGAGAGGAATGAGGAGCAGGCGGGAGTGAGCGTCGAGGCGCAAATTGGCCGCAAACTTCGAGAGATTGGAGACAAATTCCAGCAGGATCATGTTGAACTGGTAAGCGTTAGATCTAAGTGTGAATCAGATCGTAAATGACGTCCTACATCAAACAAGAACAAGTGGATAGATAAGTGGGTTTACAGTATCAGCCAACTAAATACTGCAATTTTACATTTCATCGACACATTAGCAGATGAGATTGTGCCATAGCATTGTGCAAATCTAACACAATAGCCTCTTGTTTGAGTACTTTGTGTCGAATATTTATGCACGTCAGCTTTTACTTGATCGGTGATGAGGTTCGATGCTATCTTGGGCCAATTTGTGGCTCACTCTTGGAAAGAAAGCAACCAAGCATTTTGCCAGCTGGGTTGGCCACAACCCACTGTGGATAAAAATAGCCCGTGCAGTGATTCAGCCACTTTCTTGGTCACACTGAAAAAATTAAATCCTAAATCACTAATACAGCAACTTATATTAAGATACTGAAGGTAAGAAGCTGGAATTTAGGAATCCAGTGTCACAGTGTAATCTCTCCAGATGAATCAGATAATTTAATACTGATGTTTAGTTTTGATAAGGTTATCTAATGTAAGGATAAACCCCAGGAGACAGATAAACAGCAGCGATTCCTCAAGAATAGCAGAAGTATTTAAGTCGACTTTGTTATTATTATTATTTTATCTGATCTGGACTTTGAATGCGACAAACATGACAACGTGTTCCACTTCAAATGCGACACACAAACCTGTCTGTTGTCCTTTGGCAGGGCTTCGTATCATACTGATCTTGATAACAGGTCAGAGGGTTCAGTGTATCAGCTCTTGAAAAGCAGTTACATGTCTGACTGAGAGCTCACATTAGTCACATGATCATGACCTCTGTTAATAATAAGTACAAATATAGTGGGGAGGGGTTTGTTTTAGTCTCTTATCTGCTGCAGTGGCTGTTTTGCTGTGGGGGGGGTCTGTGTAGACAAGAAGGTGTGGTCTTGTAGAGAAGTTCAATGTTTGATTAAGGGAGGAGGGAGTTGATGAAAAAGCTGTATTTATGTGAAAGGAAGAAAAAAGGAAGATAGAAAAAAGAGAAAAAAAAAAGAAAAAGTTTTACTTATGTTGGAGAGCAGGTGTGACGGATATGACTGTCATGAACAGGACTGAGCAGTACATCTGTGTCTGGGTAGAGTTGGACGGCTGAGTATATACAAGTCTAAAAATAGACTCTGACTCACACACTTATAGACGCAACCAGTAACATGACAGCTACCCACAATACCTCAGTTGTCCTGCTGACTGCCTCAGCAAACGTTTATGAGTGTGTATATGTGTGTGTGTGTGTGTGTGTGTTTGGTTTGTGTGTAAAACTGTGCGACAGTGAGATAAGAGAGAAAATTTTTCTTTTTTGTCTAGACGCTCGAGTCGGTTTTATCCTGCAGGATATGATATTGCTGTCGGTGGAATATTCCAAAGACAGAACAATCACAAGATATCCAATCATTTCATCGCATGACATCTGCGCTATTGTTAGACTTTTTTCACTCGCTTCTCTGAGCAGAAGTTTGCGGTGCGGGCAAATGTGTGGGTTTTTTGTTTATGTGAAGTAGATTTTGGTTTCTTATCCATTTGTTTATACTACTTTTGGTTCCCATTTCAACGATAGTCCTTCCTTTAATATGCAGGCGAGTAGTTAAGATGCACATTGTCAGTTTTCCTAATCGTTTGAGTGCGTGAACCTAAAAAGAGCAAACAAAATACAACCCATTCTCACAACACGTAAATGAGAGCAGAAAGATGAGCCTCATGTGGAACAAACCAGAGTACTGTTTAAATAAGCTCAGCACTGTAGAATTAAATCAATTAAGGGCAATTAGGGTAACATTTAGTGGTGCTGGTTCAATTCAGTTCAGTCTGCTTGTTCTGCATCAAATAGCCTGTGGCAGGCTCTGATTGCAGGCTGGTAGAGACCTTGATGGGGAGAGCAGAGAGAGAGATTGTAACAAGAATGCTTATGCAACGGGCTGCAATATCGGTGCACGGCTCTTCAGAAAGCCAGTGGGAGCTGTGCAGGATCAGAGAGGAGGGAGGGGAGGGGTATGAGGAGATTGTAGACCGCAAAAGGATCCCCTTCATCTGTCTGCGTTCGATGAGGGCTGCACACCCCCGATAGAAAACGACGAGGGGAGCCAGGAGGAGGCGACTCCATAGGAGGGAGCAGTATCAGTTTCCTTTGCTGCGTTTTGATAATTATTGAGCTGACATCGCTATTAGGAGAGAGCCGTGATGAAATAGGCCGAGCGCTCTCTGAAAGCATTTCACTTTGAGGTGCTTGTTTAGAAGTCAACAGCGCAACAGCTAATAAGAGTGACTCGCTCAAACCCCAGAGAGTCAGATCGAGGGATTTTAATGAGATGAATGGGTGCTCCCCGGGGTTGGAGAATGTCCTGGTGTCGGGTAGTCGGCCAGCGGAGTTCATTACATCAGGTCATTTTCTTCCTTACATCATGCCTTTGTCTGAGAGCAAGTGTTTACAAGTGCGACAGTTGCAACAGACCCTCCGGTAAGCGATGTTACACCTGATGTCTTCAGCGGTGGCGGTGGCGTCAGGCAGGGCGTGTGTTTGCTTGAAAGCAGCTCATGTTGTGGAAACATTGAGCCCAGATCATGGGGTTTATCACAGTTCATGTGGTGTGGATAGATTGTGACAACTGATCTAAGAGTTTTTCTATCCTGTGTCAACCTCTGAACTTCCATCGGGTCACAGCCGACACATCTGTGGGTTACATCTGAGTCATGTTTAACCTGGGGCGGTATAGACTGTGTGTTAGCCACGTGTAAACACACAAACCAGAAGATCTAGCCTTTTCAAACAAACAGAACATCCATCATGACTGCTCCTTAACCCGTTATCGGGAAAGTGACTGTTTTTGGTCATTTCTGCACACATTACAAGACAGTGACAGCGACAGTTACAATGAGGACAGTGAGGCAACAATCTGAGATCACATGTGGCCTTCAGGGTCTGTAAGGTCCACCTCTGCATGAACAGTGAGGGTACCTGCTTTGTTAGGTACCATGAAGTAATGGTACTAATGTAAGGAATGATGTTTAAAGGGATAATGTGGATGTGGACAGGGGTCTGGATTAGCATTTATGTTGTTGGAATGTTCTAATGTTCTAAAATACATGCTCCTTTCACCTTACATGGGTTTTTCTTGTATTTTTTTATGTACTTCATGGATTTTTTAAAAAAATTTGATTTCTTTTTTTTTTTACCACCAAATATGGTATTTTCATTAACTGTGATTTTCTACATAAAAAAAAAAAAACAAAAAAAATCACAAAAGTAATAAAGTCTTGTTATGTCCTCCAACCACACACTGAGGTTGAAATTTCAGAGAAGTTCTATGAATGACCTATAAAGGGTTAACACGTCCATTTTTTTCTCTTTTGTGTCTTTTTACAGTTCATGAGACACCAGAGACAAAACCTGCCTGCCTGGATGCGCCTTACATTAGCCCTGTTCGGCTTTCTGTTTCCAAGAGAAGCTCTCATCCCCCGCCTGAGAGGAGAGCACAGATGAAGGGACTTCCTGCTGGCCCTCGCCTCGGCCCTTGTTTTTCTCCCCCAGCGGAGTCAAGGGACCAGACTTTTAGAGATGGCACTGTAAGATGAAACACGGGTTTGGATTTTGTTTCATTTTCAAATTGAATATGAAGATGAGATGAAGAAAACACTGGTCACCGCTGGACGGAGACTGATAAACTTTTTTCTTTTTTTTTTTCTTTTTTTGATCTTTTGGTTTTTTTTGGGTTTTTCGCCTCCAAGAAGAAGCCATTGAGTTTGAAGAGATATTTTCGAAATATTTGTAAGATTACCTATTTTGTACAGTAAACTGCTCTTTTTATTTGGTATTTCAAGTCTTGAAGGACCTCCATCAGTCCAGGGAATGCCTTATTCTCTCCTGCCACAGTTCAACTCTTGTGCATCGAGGAAATTGTAAGAAAAAGATACATTAATGATTAGGCCATTTTCCGACGCCAGACTGTGGACATGGACATTTCTGTGCTAAAGTTATTGACTTAAAACCTTGAGGACTTGAGGCATACTCCTAATTTATTGTCATAAAATACAACAGGCCCAGTACTTATCCTTTACTGTCTGACACTGGCTACTTTGAGAATGATATCACAGCGATGTTACACACTGGTGTTGCGCTGTTGGTCAGTTTAGATCTGTGTGTTACCAGCTTCCACTGTAGACATAGGCTGTCATCCATGAACACATCCCACCTCCAGAACCACTCATCCTGTCAGAGGTGGACTATCAACCCACTGTGTAGATTCAGATACTGTTGACTGAAACCATAAATGCATGTATGCTTGGATTTCGGTGTACTGCAGAAACCACCATATTTCAGTTCATGATCAGGTGTTTGTGGATTTGTGTGCTTTACTGTTCTCGAAATCTGCAGTAATTGTGAAACCAAATAAGCACAAACAAAGTTGAAAACTAGTCCCACCTGTGGGATTATTACGATCAGGGAACTAGAAACAATCAGACGGCTGAAAAGTTGGATCAATGTCATCATTTTCTAAAAGCTTTTCAGGATTTTTTTATGTTTTTTTTCCGTCACTGGCTGGGTTGACAATCGCAACTTTTGCCCTTTGCTGCATTGTGGGTCGCCTGTGAAAGAGATTTTTAATCAACATTCTCGGGGTGAGCAATATTCAAGCCAGTGAGAGGTAAAATCTTAGGGATGCATTTGCAATCAGACCGACATCCGTGAAAGGACAATTCCCGATCAATAAATGGCAGTGTTCTCAATGAAATACGCTTCTTTAAAAACATCTCGTTACAGAAATGCTTTCAGTTACAGTTTATATCCTCATATCTCGAGCGCTGGTTCAAAGCCCAAGTGCGTGAATGATACATCTCGAGTTCCAAATCAACCTCATGTTTTAAGTGCTTCTTCTCACCAGACTGCCAGTGGTACATTCAGCTTCACTCACAACTTAGTAAGAAGAGTTTTGTATAGTTTGGACAATGTATTAACACACAGACACAGAAGAGTTTATATGTGCGGCAACTGCCTCGGTAGTGCAGCGACACAGCCACTGTTTCTCAATGTAAGGTTTAACAAGGAAAAGGAAGTTAAAAAACAACCTTAAAGATTCATGAGTATAGTTGTATTATTTCAGTCTGTTCTAGATTCATGAACTTACGAAGACACTGATGGGTTTTTTTTCCTTTATGTTTTCTTCAGGGAGTAGTTAACAACCTGATGGTTTTCGTAAACGACTGAGGCCTCGGTTCAGGACCTGATAATCAATGCAGTAGACGACGCAGAACAAGCAGACACGTTCCTTTAGGAGACATTTTCCAAAGTATTTTCACTCCACATCAGCATGTTTAAGTGTGTTACAGTTAGTCAGGAGGGTTGTTTTGACTACTAAGTAGCTGAACCAAAAGTTTGTTTCCTGCAAACACTGAACGCTGAGCCAATTGCGATAGATGTGACACACTCTCTGGTCTCCAGTCCGAAGCTTTGCGCTCTCACTCTTTTCCACTGTGTCATGTTTAACTACTCCCTGTGCTTTTATCGAGAACAAGTTTGATTTTGTTTGGTTTCTTTGAGATAATTTATTCTAATTTATTTTGTGTATATTTGCTCAGTGCTACTGTATAGATGCTATCTCAGTGTGTACAGTCATTTTCTTCTCATTGTTGATGTGCATTCAGTAGTGTGATTGATGCCTGTGTGTGGGGAGGTTGGACTAAAGCCATGTGCCTCGTGCGGCCTCACGCTAAATGAGTGTGAGTCTTTACAAATCACGTGAACAACAGACAATCAAATGTATAAAACGTGCCTTGTGAATAACAGACCTGCCACATCATCATCATCAACACTTGGCATAATAGTATCCGAAAGTCACTGGTCACGGCTCTTGTTTCACTTGGGCTCTGTGAGATCAAACTCTGATACCTTTCGGCACAAACAGAACATCAATGTTCGTTGTGCCCGGAAATGAACGAACAGAAAATAACCGCCCGTTTGATTCTCACATCAGTTCACGAGGCACAGGCTCAACCTTTGACATCTCTCAGCACAAATGGCGAGTTTCACCATGTAAAACCTTCTTAATATCAGAAGACTGTTTGCAATCAATGTGCACTGTAAAAAAAAAAAACAACAATTTTTTACCTGTATACTGTATTTTGCGCCTCTCTCTTTCTACTCCTGTGCTGAACTTCCCCTCTAGATTCTTGAATCTTTCTAAGATCTGTGATATATGCTGGATCGGCCTGGCTTGTCTGGGTTTCTGTGCTTTATTATCTGCAATCTAGCAGGGCTGTGGGTTTACATTTAAAGGAGGAATGAGCCACCGTGGTGCCCAGTATTATTTGTAGGTGAGATGGGTTGAACAGTCACGCAGTAGGAGTTGATCCGACTTTACCAACCGCTGCTCCAACCCTGACTCAAGTGAAACATTTGTTATATGTTCAACCTTCAGTGTCTTTAATATCAAATTTCTTCGATCGGTTTTTTGAATATCCAAGAAGGAGTGCATCTTTACTGTCAAGTGCTGTGATTTGGTGTTTTTTATACATTAGACATGAATTTGACACAGCTATTGTTGCTAACTTTATAAAAAAACAATTTTTTGCAAAAATTTTTCCATACCTTTTTGTAAGAAGACGATGAAAGACGTACAACAACACAACTCTTTTTTTTTGCTTTTCTATGATTGCTTTTTTTCAATGTTGTGGCATCTTTTAATATTAGATATTGCCAAGTCTGCTGTGTCACTCTCAGTTCAAGGGCTTTTTTCAATATATGTATATGGAGTAAAAGTGCATGTCCAACATTCCTTAAAAAAAATCTGTATCTTAAAGGTTTGAATGTAATTTAATGGAGTGAAAAACCACAATATCTCTTTTAATACTGAACAGTGGAACTTATTTCAGACTGCCGTGCTGCGTGCGCTGGGAGTTTGTATTGTCTTCACATTGCTTTCTTTACATTCAGAGTGGTCTCAAGGATTTCACATTCATGTGTCCTATGAAGTGAGACCCAGTCCAGATGTAGCAGTTTTGTTAAAGCATTGGCTGTGTTATCTTTGGGACTGCTCTGTGTCTTCTGCACAGACGGCGCAGGACATGGAGGGACGGACGAAACAGGAGGATGGGGGGTGTTTGTTCTTTTTTCTAGTGCAATATGCTGTACATAAGAGCTTGACTCTCAAAATCTTACATTTTCTCTTAATTTCTTTTGTTGTTAAATGGGTACATTTGCTGTTTTTTTCATTAAAACTTTATTGACAATTGAAAAGCCTTGTTTATGTCTTGTTTATGGACACATGTAACATGTACATGTGACAAGCACGTCTATAGTTTATTTTCAAGCTGGTTAACACACTGAATGTGTATATAATTGCAGTCATTGCAACAGACATTGTGGTTTCCATATAACTGACAAGTTTCCTAGGAATGATAATTTTTGCATTTGATTTCCACTCAAAAGGCTTCTTTATTAAATTACATGTTGCAACACATTTTATTTTCATCTAACACTGCCTCTCTTTAAATTTAATTATTGCACTTTTTACTACATTCCTCTGTTTGACCTTAAAGTCAAGTTTTATTTCACCTTAAATAGAGGCTGATTTAGTTCTTCATTTACACAGACAAATCAGAAATGTCAACTTACAGTGAAAACCTAAGAATCTTGTTTTACTTCTTTTCTAATCAACATAAAAACAGCCTTAAAATGAACTTGAAATACGCTTGGATTGTCAACAGCCTTGAACAATCCACCACTATAAAGGAGATCCTCCACTGCTTAAGGAGAATGTTTTATCTAATCAGTTCTACAATTACCAAGATATTGCAACAAATAAAAACATGAATCAAATTATTTTTACATCTGTTGCAGACAGACAAGCTTTGCAAACTGCAAGTGATATCAACCCCAAAAATCCACAGAATAATTCTTACTTCTAAGATGAGAAACTAGTGTTTTAGCCCCTCTGAAAGTCCCTAAAAAGAAAATTTAACTTGAACAATAGAAGTGTTTCATAAGCCCTGGAGGCAGGAGGAGCTCATCGCTGAGTTTTTTTTACATGCTCTGCCCTCTGGGGGAAAGGTGCAGCCTTACATAAGTGTGATTCACTTCTCCGTCACTGGGCTTTTTTAACACTGTTCCTCAGGCTGTTGCTTTGTGCAGACAGAGCAAAGGGGGTTAATGGAGTGTATACATATGTGTTTAAAAGGGACTAGAGGCTGAGACACATGGCATAGGGAAAGCAGAGTATTTAGAGTTTCAGAAGTGGACTGAGCTGAGGATGGGGAAGATATTAACGCGTCGCAGTTTTGGAAAACAAGTGTTTTACTACATACTGAGCTGATACCACTTGATATTATAATGTTTTAAAGCAGTTGTAACTGTCACCTTCGGGTCATTTCCCCTGTGTTTACTGATCACAGGTAGTATGCACTTTTTTCTGCTTTTCTAAAATTGAATTGAATTGAATGTAAGTCCTTGTATGTTAAAGTACAGGAACACAAATCACTTACCGACATGCTGCCTTCTTTTCATTTGCATAGAACACGATGTACTGTACCTACATTACAAGACAAAGAGCTAATTTTGGATTGTCAAGGTTCTTCAAAGAATAATGTCTCACACTTTTCTAAGAACAGGCATTCAATGAGACACTGATATGTTTCTTCTCATGTACAATTTCATGATCTAAAAAATGTAAAACACTGTACTTGTGCCCAAGCAGTAACACATCTATAAGCTTTTCTTCTCCTTTGTGTGCATTACAAGCAGACCGGTGAACACAGCCTGTTGTGTTATTTTCATTTTTATAGTGGCTCTATGACTCCTTGTCTCATTCAGTCATATTCGTGTAGTGTTAGAGAATACATGCAGCAGGTTAACACTGAAGCCTAAGTCCCAGAATGCATTGCTTGCATAGCAGGGTAGAGGTTTTAACCACAAAACAGGCCCTGTTTCCTTCTACTCTAAACTCCCACCAGCTGAAGTGAAAGCCTCATCCCTTGGGACTGCTGGTAAATACAGACAAGTGTGAGTATGAGCATTTCAGTGTGTGCTGTGTGTCTTCAGGGAGAAAAAAAAACTGCGGAGGGGGGGGTTGGCGAGGGCTTGCTTGGCTCAGCACTTTTTCGCACACAGCCCTGACAAAGGCCTCTCTGTTCTTCTGGCCAGTTGCTCAGGGAGACGCCCTCATGATAGCCCGGTGCCTATCTCAAGGGTCACGCCTCGACTTCAGCAGAGAAGCTCCAGTCCCTGGTTCTTTTTGTTTACCTCTGCCTCACTGGGTGCTCTGAAAATGAACCCTTTAGTGTGCGTCTGTGTTTGTGGTATAATGGGACCATGAAGGAAATACTCTTCTTCTATTGTCACACAGCAGGTTTAAACATTTATCAGCGTAACATATGGTACATATTTTACCATCCTTTTTCTTTGCTCAGCTTCATGTTGTATTTGTTCTGTTCTGCCGCGAACAAAGACTTACATGTGCCTTGTTTACGAATCCACAGAACAATCTCCTGAGAGGTATTATGGAGTGATGACATTTCAATTATCACCTTCGGAAAGCATTCTGTGCCTCGGAGATGCTGTCAGGGAAACAGGTCAAAGTGTGCGTCTTCATGTACCCAGCGTGGCGGAAACATCCATTTTTACCAAATGAAGTCATTGATCAACATTGTTTGAGTAGAACTTACTTTTGATTGCAGCTGTCTTAAAACTTTATGAGTCTACTGAGCACTAGCTGTAGCTAAACTGGTTCCAGGCATGAAACTGGACTGTTATCGTGCTGTGCCACATCATAATTTCCTAATTTGTCTTATTCATTTTCAAATGTGAGAATTTTACACATACTAAAGCATTTGTTCAACCAGATGATCCTTTCTGTTTCCATTCATTTAAGGTTTATTCTAGTTTATAACAGTAAATAAGTGTAATACCCATAGACTGAGTAGAATTAGTTGACAGAGGAACCATTGTTTTGAAGCCAGGAGTTTGGAATTTGATCAGGATGTTGGCTTTTTGGAGTTTGAAGTGAGCATATTTGGACAAAAGGGATGGAACTACAGGAGCCTGAGGGATCATGGGTAACCCAACGCTACGTGCTAGCTTACCGAGTCAGTAAAATGGTAAAACTGGTATGGGGCTGCCATGGCTCAGATGGTAGAGTGGGGTAGAGTCTAATAACCAAAGGGTTGGCAGTTCGAATCCCGCTCTGTCCATGTGCTGTTGTGTCCTTGGGCAAGACACTTCACCCTCCTTGCCTCCAGTGCTGCTACTCACACTGGTGTATGAATGTGTATGAATGTTTGGTGGTGGTCGGAGGGGCTGTAGGCACGGATTGGCAGCCACGCTTCCGTCAGTCTGCCCCAGGGCACCTGTGGCTATAGATGTAGTTTACCAGCACCAGAGGGGGAATGTGAGAGTGAATGAATAATGGATCCTCTGTACGTGCTTTGAGTATGCGTTCATAGCAAAGCGCTCTATAAATCTAATCCATTATTATTATTATTATTATTATTATTATTATTATTAGACATTTTCAAGTCTTGTTGATGGTAACTATTAACCACAACTGCAGCTGAGTTGTGTATCAGGAAAAATTATATGTTTTATTAAATAAACTAACACTCTGAAGGTATGACTCAGGCGGTGAGTGAGCTGTCAAACAGGTCCGTTAGTCCAAGTCCAACATGGCTGACATCCAACCCTTTTATTCAACTTGAGATCTGAATAATGGAGGACAAATTTACAGAATGACCAACAGATTACAAGATCCAAATAAAACAAATGTGACCTGAATGATCCTGGAAAAAAAGGTAACTTAGTGAGAGACGTTCAGTGTAAATCTGTGGGAGTCGAGGCTGTCACCGTTAGATACTTCTACATTGGCTTCATTTCAGTCAATGTACTGTTGATATCATATACTGTGAAACTGAGTAATTTTCTGAGATGATCATTGATGAAACAATCAAAAACCTCTTTCAATCACAACCTTATGTGCTGTTACTTTTACCTACAGTTGAGGTTATAAGATTATATACAGTTCACCTTGGCTAATTGCGCTTTATCTTTTCACACACTTCATTTCAATATTTTCCTGTTTTTATTTTATTTTTTTATTTACTCAACTATATTATTTTAGTTGAAAATAACTAAATGTAGCTTTTATTTATTGCATTATGTTTTCATAGGGATATATGTGAGACTCCTGTATCCGGGCAGCCATGGCTCAGATGGTAGAGCAGGTCGTCCAGTAGTTGGTGGTTTGAATCCCACTCTGTCCCAGTCATGTGCTGTTGTGTCCTTGGGCAAGACACTTCACTTCACAGACACTTCACTTCAGTGCTGCTATTCACACTGGTGTATGAATGGGTATGAATGTTTGGTGGTGGTCAGAGGGGCCGTAGGCGCGAATTGGCAGCCACACTTCTGTCAGCCTGCCCCAGGGCAGCTGTGGGTACAAATGTAGTTTACCAGCACCAGAGGTGATTGTGCATGCTTTGAGTATGCATTCATTGAAAAGCGCTATATAAATCTACTCCATTAGAAGTCTTTCATTGTGTAAGAATTGGTGGCATTATTATTAGAGCTGAACTGTGTGGAACCTACTCCATCTGTAGAAATAAAGCACTCCTTCTAAGGTCACAAAAATCACAGTTCTTTTTTTTGATTGCCAAAGTTCTTTCCTAACTGAGTAAAAATCAAAAGAAAAGTGAAATAAATGTAGCACAGTATTGATTATTCATCCTCTGCATTTAGATTCCACTAAAAGCCCTCAAAATCTTACACACTGAACCTTTAATATTGCTCTTTTAACACAACAAAAGGAACATTTAAGAGGAAAAAATAATAATTTGGCAATATATTATTCAATAGGTGTGGTTCCATCCTCTGTGGAAATAAACTTCCCGTCCACAGAGAATAGGTCCTGTTGCTCTGAATGGGCACACATGTCAGGTGTAGCGCTTTAGCAGCTTGTTGGGTCAAAACACGTTGGTGCAGCTGCAGCTGAGGATGGGCTCTGGGGAATAGCATGACTTCCTTCATAAATCAGACTTAGTCAGCGGTAGTGTTAACTGACCAAAAGATCCAAGCACCTATACAGTACCGGTGTATTAGAAGTCATGCCATTTTTACATCTCTAAGTAAATGTTAAGTATGAAAAAAAAAAAACTTAAAAATGAAATTATTGTCCTGCCTTTTTGCAGCTCCATAAACTGAAATCATCTTGTTGTTCAAGGACACTTGCAGGCACAGCAGAGTGGATTTCTGCCAACGCTGAGTTTAGGGCATGAGCGTGGGTTTTTCTAACTGTTGTTTCCCTCCTGTTTTAAAGACACACTCACCACCTTATTATCAAATCCAAACCTGCAGGATCATAACTTGCTGCATCATGACAAAAAGAAACCATCTGCAAAATGCAAAAAGTAGCCATGGGTCACAATTTCACCATGAGTAGCTGTTGCTAATTGGCGTCAGTGTTCCTCAGTTACCTGGCTCCGTTGTGACTGAGACACGCTGCCTTCACTTTACAACCGCAGCCCCTCGTATACACACCGCACCACCAAATAAGGGCGGGGAGCAGCCAATCCATCTCCTTGGGTAATAAAAGTTAAATGCACCCTGTGAGTCCAGACGTGCCTCCAGGGGGAACTCGGTGCAATAGGCGTCCACTATTGTCTGTGTCATCTCAGGCCTGTATCAGGGGAGGATTAACGACTGAGATGATAAGTGGGTATTTATATGGTGGTGACTGCTGTCTAATTCAAGACATATGAGTGGTAGAGGCCTGCAGCAGATAGCCCAACAGCCTCTGGAGACTCCAAAAACCCTGCTGTGTTTGGGTTATTTCTGTAGTTTTGAAACAACACGATAATAGCCAATGAAAAAATTACGACTGATGTTCTGTGCTACACAAGTATGACGTATTGTTGTCACTTCTGTTTATATAACAGAGTCTGTGTACTGTCTTTTTAACAAATTAAATCTCACAAAAACCCTTCTTGGATGGGTGTTGCTGTTTTCAGTTAATCCATGTACATTACAGCTGTCCCAATCAAAACACACATAAATAATGAATAATTAATGAGAATTTAGACTTTTTTTTGGTTAAAGAACCACAAAAAACATAATCCTAGAGTGCAGTATTTGAAATGTGTGAAGTTTTTAACAGTCTGTTGTTTACTGTGGTATTAGTGAGCCCCTCAGTAGCAGATGGTCCAGAGTGTGTTGTCTAGACTGTAACATACAAATGTAGTGCAATAGTAAAATATCCTCCTACTCAGGCTTTAAGTATTCAAATGTTTCCACGATCATTACATGTTTATCTGACTCCTTTTTAGTGTCCAAATATAAGATTCCATTTGCATGTGATCCTCGCTCTTTCAGGTATGTTCTCTCTTCTGATTCATGTAGCAAATCTCTGGTGTGTCCATTCCCGGAAAGTTTGGTTTATGACATCTGCCTGCTGCGTGAGGGTCAAACACAGATGATTGTGTTTGTTGACTCTGCAAACAACCATGAATACTTCCAGAAACCCGAGTTGGTGGCAGTATCAGTTTGCACAGTGACATAATAACTCGGTCACACAACACCCTCTGCATCACATACATGTTTGATAAGTAACTAATTGTAAAAAAAAAAAAAAATCAGCTCAGTAACAGTATCCCACCAGCAGTCAGTTCTTTGGAAACAGACGTGATGAATTAGCTTTTTAAAAGAAAGAAACAGTAATGTGTGTATTCACAGACATGAATTATATGCAGGTAGTGAAAACACCACATAGATCTTGCAGAGCTTTCAAGTGGTGCATGTAGACAGACAAGATATTTATAGAAAGCATAAGCCTCATGGAAATGATAGAGTAGAGGATGAGAACAAAGGCACTGACATGCTGACTTATTGCAGGATAAACAAAAATCCACAGTGTCTCTCTAGTGCATACGGTGTGTTTTTCATGAACACTCCTCTAATGTAAAGTATAGTGCCATATGTACATAAGATCATTACTAGAACAAAGTATGCCTGTGTTTTTGTATGAAAGCCATGTTTTCTATGATCAGTCTTTGATTTAGATGATGTTGTGTTTATCAGAGTTGAAAATACTTGGTTATTTGTAATGTTTAGTCCATACGTTTGTTGAATGTTATTTTCTAAAATACAGTACACAATAGGGCTTGCTGTATCGATCTAAATATCAATAGTATCGATATCAAGGTGAGTATTGATATTGGATCAATACTGGCATGATGAGATCGATACTTTTGTTGGCATTTCTCTTCTATACATCCAGCAAATTAGTTGAATGTCCTCAGAGTTTATGCATCTGTCTATGCAAACAGTGCACCTCTCTCTCTCTCTCTCTGCTGCTGCTCTCTCAGGCGCACTTTGCCCCTCTTGCTCTGCCGGTGAGCGGAGAGTCAGAGCACTGACTGAGAGCAGCCAGTGATGGTGGAGAGAAAGGGAAGTACTGAGTGGAGCTTATCCACTGCAGCTGACAGGGAAACTGCTACATGTGATGTGTGCAATAAAGTCATTCACCAGTGTGGTAACACCAAAAATTTACAAGGGGAAACATTGAATTATTTTTATACTGTTAAATTGTTTTATATTGTTGTTAGTTAATAAAAAAAAAAAAATCATGTTTATTTGCCTAAAATCTTTGTCCTGTGTTTTATCATAGTTATAATTGACTTACTAAAGGCAAAAATCCCAAAATTATTCAATGATCATGACATTTCAAGTAAAAAGTATCAGTATCTGTATCAGTGATACTAGCGCCGTATTTGCTTGATATCAGATCAATACCAAAATTCCCAGTATTGCCCACCCCTAACGCAAAACATTACTTTTTCTGGATGGATCAGACTTTCAGGCCAATTTAAGGAAGTTACAAAACACTAAGAACTAGAAGACAGAATAAAACATTAGCTGTGGAGATGAATAATCCTGCATTGGGTGACTGTTTTGTTAGCGTTCTCCTCCTTTCTGCTGTTTGTGTTTGACTGCTTTGAAGATTCCTCTTGTCTTGTGGAAGAACAACAACCTCTGAGCTGCAGCTACACACTGAAAATGAAAAGTTTTGACATGCATCTTTTTATGTGGCATTGGTCATTTTAATATCCCCACAGCTTGCTTCCCTTGCTTCTTTTTTGCTTGTTTCTTGTGTAAATGTTCCACCAAAACAGTGTCTGCTGCTCAACATGACAGCAGTTTGTTTAAAGAAGTACAAAAGAGAGTTCTTTTCATGTTCCAGAATAATGGTGGATGGTGCCAGACATACTGAGCCCCGATTATGTGCATCACACACAAGTGTCGTTGGGAAAGTAAGTCAGCTTGATGATCATAATCATAATGGTAAATGAGTTAAATTCAACACAAAGTAAAGCCACAATACTCACCATTAACACCACGGGCAATACAAAATACATTTATGAGCGTTTTCCATGTTACAATAAGTCTCAATGAGCTCAAAGGTGTGGTGGTTGAATGGATTTATTCCTGGACTCCCTGTGGAAGGTGGGTTTGGATCTATGTGTTGTTTTTTGATGGAGGGCATCAATGAGCAATTGTGCTTTAGACACCTAAATGGTCTGAACTGACCCTGCAGACATGTCTCCAGGACTAGAACAGCTGTAGCGATGAGTCTGACTGTGGAAGATCATGAAAAATGTAGAAGAATCTTTATTTATCAGTATATTTTGCATGCAGACATACAATACAACTGAAATTCACACATGTATGTATTTAACACATCACTAGCTGAAACACCACACACTACAGACTAGGAGCATTGGGCTGCCATGTCAGGTGCCATTGGAGCAAAGTGAGGGTTGAGCACCTTGCTCAAGAGCACACCAGCCAACAGTTTCTCTGTTGGTCAATGGAATTGAACTCACAGTGTACAACATTATAAATAATGAACTCTCTGAACTCTCTGTAATTTGATAACTATTTTCCTCACATCCTTTTGTCACCATCAGGTTTATTCTTCAGACTTTACAAAGGTTGACAAAGAAACTACCCTCCCCCCCCGCCCCCTTTTCCACACATGCGCTGACCCTGTTATAAATAAGCCTCAGTTTATTTAATAATGCGTGGAATATCTCTTTAATGACATTTATGATGGTATAGTGTTCCAGATGCTTTCTAAACATATCATGCATTACATGTTTTCAGTCTTAAAGGCCTCTTTCATCACGCAGCTCTTTGCCCTGCTTTATAAACACTGATAAAACACAATAACTTGGCTGAGGAAGAGTTCCCAGTTTCTCCTCCCAGGCTCTTTAACTCTCTTTTCCTACACATTCCCATGAGGCTTGAAGTCATATTTCATATCCGTTTATTGCTCTAACTTAGAAGAGTGTCCAATTCGTTTTCTTTTAAGTTTACAATGGACTTCTTAAGGCCACAGTTAATGCAGGGACCTTCGATTTTTTCAGGGCACTCAGAGGAAATTATACTTGGGCTGAGTAATTGTAATGAAAACACTGGACGGGAAGGGATCTGTGTTTTAAGGGAAGAAATAATGACTGCTCACGTTGTTTGCCCTTCACATAATATTACAGTAATAATAGACCTTTACTGTTCTAGATGGCAAATGAGGAAAGGTACTAAGAAAGAAATAACAATAATCATAATTAAGTAGCCAGTCAGTTTACAAAAACAAAACAAACACTCCAATATTCATCAAATGAAAAGCAAGAAAGAGTGATAAGAAAATCAAACATGTTTTACTATTTAAGGCTTTGCCTACAACCTGCATTCCCTCTAGTTTTATTATTTTATATAAATTATGACATGGATTATGTGTCAAAATTATTATAGAAGTTATCATCATTGTTTTTGTCTGTTGTAATTGTCTGTCTGTCCGTCTGCCTGTCTGTCTGTCTGTCTGTCTGGTGGATCATGCAAAAACTACTGCACTATTTTCTAACTAAACCACCATGAAACTTGGCAGAAGGACAGAACATGGCTCAAGGATAAAACCCATAACTTTTGCTACATTTACACTCTGTTCATATTTCCCACTCGAAAACTCAAGCTTCTGATAAACTTTATGACTGAGTCAGTCATTGAGACTGTAGTAAACAGCGGTGCAGACTGTGACTTTGCTGCCTGATTAAATCTTATATCCATTCCTTGTGTCCACCTATATACCTGACCTTCCATAACCCCTTTTCCACAGCAGGATCTTTACCCAGGATTTTGAAAAACCTCAGTGCATTTCTACAGAAATTACATGGGTAAAAAAAATGTTCCCTGAAAAAACTTCTTAGTGGACTTGGACTAGGACTTGGACTTGGACTAGGGTTGGACTTTTCAGATTCCCTTGAATTCTTGAGGGGCGGGGCTGTGTACTGAAGAATGCTGATTAGTAGAACACACTAGCAGCATTCCCACAGTTTGCGTTCACCCACAATGTCTAAGCTTGTGCATGGCTGCAAACGTGTTCATTTCATTTCTGTGTTTTGATCACTTGGAAAATGGAGCAAAAGAAGAGAAGCTACAATAAGTGGACAGATGATGAGGTCCATTTGCAGAATCCACTCTTTTCAGCATTATAGCGTACTCGCACCCACAATGGATTGCAATTATCTGTCTGTCCGTCTGAATATGCTGTGGATAATAAGCCTGGACCTCATTGAACATATTTACTAAATGTACTCAAAAGAAATTCAGCTTGACTTCACTTCAGTGGCTCAAAGCACAACGACTGGGCTTGATTAGAATATAATAGAGAATACAGTGGAAGTATCACACCCTCTGTTATATCCTAAGGGACCAAACTTAAGAAACAAAATAAATGGCGGTCAATGATGAGAGAAATAACCTTTTAATCCTGGTTCAATTGTGCCTTCATTTACACATATGTCAGTTTAAAAGATAGATATCTGAACCAAGAAAGTCATGGTTTGTGGTTAAAGATGGTACAGAAACATTTAGTTTTGTGTCTCAGCGTATGTGATACACATCATCAACACTAAAGCCGCTACCTTGTTTGCATATTTCACTTCAAACTTTGAGGGCAAGTTAAAAAGTATAAAAAAATGTGAAAATCAGTCTGATGATGATGAAGCTGCACTGACATCTTCAACAGCTCTGAACAAACTGTGAAGAGAGACAGTTCCAATGTCAACACCATCCCATCCTTCTGGTTTGTAATAATAATAATAATAATAATAATAATAATAATAATAATAATAATAATAATAATAATAACTTTATTTATGTAGCACCTTTAAAAACTGAGTTTACAAAGTGCTTTGACAGGCAAAGCAAGAAGGCACAACAGCAGAATAAAAACATAGAAAACAACACAATACAATAAAAGAGATAAGTACAGCAAACATGAAGACATGACTAACTTTGAATGTATCATAGTGGAGAGGGTAGAAATGACATAACATGATGCTGTCAGATCAATGCAAAATGAAGGAATGGAATAAAACAACATCATGTATGTCAATATAAATGAATAACTAAAACAGGGTAAAATTAAATATTCATCATTAATAACAATAAAAAGAGACAACATCACATAAAGGCAAGTCTATAAAAATGCATTTTAAGAAGTCTTTGTAGTCTTTGTATTAACATACAGGGGTTAGACAAAATAATGGAAACACCTTAAAAAATCAACAAAATATAATTTAATATGGTGTAGGTCCGCCTTTTGCGGCAATTACAGCCTCAATTCTCCGAGGTATTGATTCATACAACTTGTGAATTGTTTCCAAAGGAATTTTAAGCCATTCTTCAGTTAGAATACCCTCCAACTCTTTTAGAGACGATGGCGGTGGAAATCGACGTCTTACTTGAATCTCTAAAACTGACCATAAATGCTCAATAATGTTGAGGTCTGGGGACTATGCCAGCCATACGAGATGCTCAACTTCATTAGAATGTTCCTCATGCCATTCTTTAACAATTCTAGCTGTATGGATTGGGGCATTATCATCTTGAGGTGAAGGTGTTTCCATTATTTTGTCCAACCCCTGTATATTTCGAGTCTAATGCTTCACCAATCATCAAAAGAATTAAATGGTTCATAAAATGAAAGGATAAGGTCCTGTGAAGAAAAAAAACTGGAATGGGCTGGACTTTGGCTCTTAATAGTGCAGCTGTTGTGTGATGGTTTTTGGACAGAAAATCAGATTGTAGTGTTTATTTCAATCACTAAACAGTAAAATCAGTATCCTCATCATGCATGTGAGACAAGACTTTCTGAAACTCAAAAGTAACTGTCATTGATCTGAGACTAAAAGCTGTACAAGTGTTGAAACAGGAGAAAGTCCCAAAGAGGTCACAAGTTCATACATACTGTTATTAGCACCAGGTTTCCTCCTGAACACAAGCTCAGATGTTTTGTGTGTTCGCACCCCTCAGCAGTTGTTGCCCTGCTCTGCAGCTGGAGGAGCAGGGGTAGGAGCATTGTTTAGTGTGTTAACACAGTCTCTCCCACTGAGGTAAAAATAGTTCCCAGCTCTATTCTCTCTCAGCAGAGCCAGCGATGCCTCAGCCAAAAACAATATTTGGGCATGGCAGCAGATGTCCCCAAACAGGCCCAGTAGGACAGGCCAGAGAGGAGAACTTTTGGCATCGCCTGACTCTAGGGAGAGGAGCAAAAACACTGGAAACAATGTTTATGAAGATACTTGAGAGAAGACATAAGTGCCTGCTTGTAGTCACTCAATAGGGGCCTCAAGTTCATAGATGATGAAGAACCTGAAAATGAAGTGGTGAATTATTCACAGTGTTTGCCAGATTTCTGATTGTAGGTATCTGCTTTCAGTCACAGTGGATATTTGGTCTTTGAAAACAGCCCTCATTTTTGTTTTGTGTTTGCCTTTGGGTTTGCATTATGGGATATTTGTAGAAAATTACAGGAAATGAGAGCTAATGCATGCCTCTTAGACACGGGTAGTCTGGTCATCTATTACTGCTATTTGCTGCTCCTTTAGCATAAAAATCACATTTGCAGTCATGTTGCTGTACACGGTAAATGTTCATTTTTCACACATTTAATGGAAATATAATGGTTGAGCATCTGATGAGTAACATATGGAAAGTATCATAAGTACACACATTTGACCTACAATGTGTTGGACAAGAGAAAGACAAGAAAATCTCTTTATCTCCAATGTGTACTCATAATTTATTATATAAGACAAAAGAAAAAGTATCAGATTTTCAATTAATTTGCTGGAGCTGTACATTAGATCTGCTGCAGCATCTACAGCCCAGTTAAGACCAAAGACTCATGATGAGACAAGATGAAAACTTAGTCAGAGAAGGTCTGACAACCTAAAAGTTCAGTGAGTTTCTTGTTGAAGTCGAGTATCTTCTAGTGACGAAAGGTCTTTAGAAAATAAGTGGAATTGGTTCAGGATTTCACCAGAAGAAAAGCGGTGAATAACACTACACTTCTTGGTGACAGGTAAGCTATTTTCCACATAAACTGAGAAGAACAAACACTACCTCGAAACCAGTCACTTGTGATCTGAGTTGAGTCAAGGTTGAGTTGAACTGAAACAGACCATTTCACACCAACTTTTCACTATAATATTCTAACATGGTTTCATCTCATTGCTGATCTTTGGTCTGAAATGAGTTTAAAGCCAAGGTCAAAAGATGAGATATGAGTCAGACTCCAACCTGAGCTGACTAATGTAGGGCATCGGTTCATGTCAGGGCAACAATGTCATATCTGGGACGCCTCATGACATCCCGACAGAAAGTCTAGCATATCATTTTTTTTTTTTTTTTGTTACTGTGCCTCCAGGTCTTCTTGAAGGATTGACAACACATGCTGTCCTCTTTGTGCAACCCAAGAACGGCTCCAAAGCCTTTGTTTTTCCAACACAAAACCACCAGTATCAAAGAGTATATTAGCATCACTGTAAAGTCTTACCTGGTTTTATATACACCTGTTTGGATGCTAGTGTGGGGTTATCAGCTTCACCTCTGCTTATGAAAAAAAGAATAACATAGATGCTGCTGGTAAATGTATGTAAAAAGTCACTCACAACATTTAGTATCTTTAGCACCATTTAGCAAATATAATTTGTCTCATCATTCACTTACAATAAGTCAGAATGTCCACAAAACTGGTCATTGGAACCAAGAAAATTATTGGTTAAATTATAAACCCACAGACTACACAGTCCAGTTCTAAGGCATCCACAGAGTATATCTCTTGTTTTACCATTGGAAACAGCTAAATCAAAGAGTATTACAACCAGTATGATGTTCAGTCCCAGTCATTCATTCAGCTACTGCAGATAGGACAAGGTAGAAGGGGGGGATACAAATCACTTTTATGTCCAACTTTAAGCTGCGTATGATTTTCGTCACCAATTTTCATCAGATCTGTAAAACCCGAGTCGTAGCCTGAGTATCACGAATCCTTAAGTCTCTCCGTGTTTACGCACCTGAATCTCTTCCCTCACGGTGAACAATTTCGAAGTTACTCCTCCATAAACAATCCATTGGTTTACAAACATGGCTGGTAGGTCACTTGGGCATTTTTGGATATTTGTCGCGACGTCCAGTGTGGGAAGCGGAGCTCCACGCAGCTGCAACAAACATGGAAACAGCTTTTTTGCATCTTGCTACTGCAGCTGCGTGGAGCGCCGCTTCCCACAATGTACATCGCGACAAATTTCTGAAAATGCCCAAGTGACCTACCAGCTCTGTTTGTCACGGAAAGACTACAGAATCGTGATACTTAGGCTATGACTCAGGTTTTACAGATCTGATGAAAATTTGGTGACAAAAGTCATACGCAGCTTTAAGTCACAATTTTGAGGATTTGAACAGTGATGAAAGACTCCTCAAGACTTAAGCTTGAAGTGTTTTAATTGATAAGTCAGTATTTATAGACACTACAACCACTGGAATAGTTGGAAGACATTCTCATGGATTGATGTGAGCATAAAACAATGACAGGAGATGAAGTATTAGATCATTTATTGCAGTGAAAGTACTAGTACACACTGTGAAAATACTGTGAAAAACTTCTATTTAATATTTGTTTGTGTTGGGAAACTCTGACTCCTGTTTTCACTTTGGAGTTGTTTATACCTATAGGGTCATGTATTCATTTCAAAGCACAGCTCTCCTTTGTTCATTTTGGCGTTTAATCAGCGGCTCATCTTTTCCTGTAACAGATCATCAGACGTTCATATGACTCGACTCATTTCTTGTTTGGCTTTTAACAGGAACTTGATAGGATTTTCAGCACAGAAATGTAGGAATTACTTGTTGCTTACACATGCGTGACTTACTGCCACATCTGTGAAAAGGTGATATCCAGTTAAACTCCATCTGCTTTCACGGTATGCAGTCACATTCTTTTTTTTTTATACATGTATGTATATAAGTTCATCCACCATTTGTCATGGGTTTTCTCATGACTTCAGAGGACACTTCAACACCCCTATGAGCTGTAATGCTGATTTTCCATCTCAATCAGCAGTAGCAGTGAGAGAGAAACTTATCCCACCTCTGGAGACCAGCAGACAATGGCCCTCACATCAGTTTTTACACCCCTTTCTCTACTGCACTAACAAACTGTGACCTGGACCTGGCACTGTGACATGGCAGCGAGTCAAATCGACAAGCTAAGAGACATGAGCGCTACATGATCCTGTTTTATTCTGGCAAGCTTATAAGGCCTCCGACACCACTGCCAAAATGCAAAGACAACAGGGACTGTTGGCTTTATTTTGCTTGAGCAGTTAAGGATATAATATCTAATGTCTCCTTTTTCATGCACAATATTTAGGGCTATTGGTATTCTCAAATAAACACCTTAAGAGGACCTATTTTGCTAATTTATAGGTTGATAATTTGATTTCAGGGATGCGTTAGATTGGATTATGTTTCATGTTCCAAAAATGTGATTTTTCTCATATTGTACACATCTGTTCACCCCTTTTTCGCTCCTTTTTTTTGCTGTCTTTACAAGCTGCATCTTTGTCTCTAAATGTGATTTTTTCTCATTTTGTACACATCTTTTCACCCCTTTTAATCTCCTTTTTTTGCTGTCTTTACAAGCTGCATCTTTGTCTCTAAATGTGATTTTTTTTCTCATTTTGTACACCTCTTTTCACCCCTTTTTATCTCATTTTTTGTTTGTTTTTTTTGCTGTCTTTACAAGCTGCATCCAAATGTTGCAATATGTTGCCTGGCTTCTTTGTCTCTAAATGTGATTTTTCTCATATTGTGCACCTCTTCTCACCTGTTTTTATCTCCTTTTTTTTTGCTTTCTTTAAAAGCTGCTTCCAAAATGTTTTAATACGTTGGTCTGGTGTCTTTGTCTCTAAATACAGTAAAAACACCTGAGTACACCCCTGTTGGCTTAAAGTGAGCCCGTTTTGTAACACGGCTTTGCGTGACATCAACAAGGATAATAAGGTTGTTTTTCAGTCATTAACAGATCTAACCAGCCTAACCAGAATTACATGAGGGTGTATGTGGAGTTAAAAAAAAAAAAATGACAATATGACATCACATTGTACGGGGATCTTGTTGAGCAAGATTTCAGCACAAAGCCATACCAGCATAGGTGGTTTTACTTGACAGTAGTTACATTTAATTACACACCATAAAAGACAAAACACAGTTCTCTCATTGCACAGCTGTGGCCCACCGTCAGGAGAAAGGTAGAAGGAAAAGAGGCGATGGAGCACTGTTCATTGTCACAGCTCTGCCTTGTTGTTTACACTCCTTCATGTTCCCGTCAGCCCGAGGCTTTTTATCATGTCGTGGCACGTGAGCTACAGCTGAGAAGTCCTTTCTCTATCTGAGGAAAAGGCCACTTGGCTGCTGCTGAGTGAAGGTGAGGAAGGAAACGGTGACAGAACGGTGCAGCATTTGACTTCCTCTGATAAAGCTGGCTCAGAATTAGAACACGGAATCAGGGATAAAGCTTGTAAAATAGACTGAAAACTGCAAAATACATCCACTACATCCTCCTGAGACCCAGCAATGCATTATTGTCCTCTGCAGGGGACAAGAGTCTCAAATCTTACTTGAAAAAAACAAACAGACAAAAAACATGGAGCAAAACACTGCCCATTGCAAAGGATATTCCGTTGAAAAAAATGTACCTGAAAAAACTGTTGCATCATGCTGTGTCCAATCAAGACAATTATTTAATATAAAAAAGCTAAATCCTTCACTTTCCTGGGTCTCAGGAGGATATACAAAAAACATTTCATCTAGTTGCTTTCTGCTTATGAATAACGTGACTAACTGACTTAGCTGGAATCCATGCGTCTCACAAACAGCGTAGTATTAAGACTAAGTTCCCATGATTTCAGTTGTCTGTGATGAACATGCTAATTCCAGTACTCAAGAAATGTCCGAGATTCAGACAGCCCAAATGCAGGCTTTAGTGTGACACATTAGTATTAGCTTTTATCCTGTTTCAACAGGCTGCGTAACTGGTGTATCTGTCTTTTCTTTAAAATCCACAAGCTGAGAAAACATCCTTGTTATGATCTCTGCGAGTCAGAGCCATTAACAGTGACCTGGACTCATACAGTCCAGCCTCTAACCCTGATGCTTACGGTCACATCGTGGGCTCTGGTTTATTTCAGGGAGACACTGTAGTTTGGGCTGCCTCTGGAGGACACAACATCTGGATTTTTGCTCTTAATGGGCTTTGCCAAATAGTAAAAGCGCTGAGTATGATGGACTGTGTCTACTCGCAAACCAAAGCTGGAGTCAAGTGGACATGAGGGATGAAAAGTGAGTTTGAGACAGAATTTGCTGTAAATGTAGTTTAAGAAATAATGCAAAAGGATCATTTGTTTGAAAGAAAGTGTGACTGATACTAATGTTGATGTTTTTCTGCTTCATACTTTGAACAGTACATTAAAAAAAACACTCAAACTTTGGTATTTTCTACATAAATAAATGACTTCAGTTACAGATAAAAGCCATCAATTGAAACTCATGTCTTGTCTGATTCATGTAATTTTAGAGTTGGATTGGAATTTACAAAAGGCATGACCTATATGGAAACTGTGACAAAACCACAGTTAATAATAAAAGTGTTTTATTGGTAAAAGTCGCCAGTTTATTTACATGTCGTCGATGTGGAGGTCTGTAAACGGGGTCATGCAAATGATTCATAAACACAGTTTTATGGAGGAAAAACCTTTATTATTAGTGCTTTAATTTTCACTTGCAACAGGGGTTATGATTGGGGTTAAGGTGATCTTTTCAAATGTTCCTCATATTAGTTGAAGCTGCAATAAGTATTTTCTGACCACTAGGGGCAGATTATTGCCCACATGTCAAAACATTTACTCATCTGCCGGCACTTAAAAGGGGAATATCATTTTTTTAACCAACAAGGCAGGACCTGAACTTGAATTTAAGTTTGCATATATCTATTTAAAGGTAAAATATATATAGATATCGAGTTTGTTTTTTTTTGTTTTTTTTGGAATTTGACATTGTGATTGATGGAGTACTTCTTGTATAAAAAGCTAAATGAGCCTCCTGCATATACAGTCCAAAATCTCAACAGAAGGTTTGTTTACAGAAATACTAATAATGTCATGTTCAGGATGTGTTTTCATACTTCTTTACTGAGTGTCAGACAAGAAAACCTCGTGTCAGACAGTGACGACTGCTCCTAACCTTGTGGTTTATGATATGATATTTTCAAGGGCATATAAATAAGTACATGTTCCTATAAACACACTGATGCAGATAATGGTGTCAACCACCAAAGTAGAGCCTCCTCTTTATAGTAAGGTTTTTGATGTCAGGTCTTATTTTCTTAATAAAACCTGTGTATCTGTGCATCATCAAATCAGCTGTGACTGTACATGCACTTTATCCATCTGCAATACTGTAAATTGTTTGTATATACTAGAACTGCTTTTTTATTTCCTCTTGAGATCCAGGAAAGTAAAAGTTGTGACTTTTAATTTTACATAAAATAATTGCCTTGATTGGAAACAACTTGATGCAGTGTTTTTTTAAGATGCTTTATGTATGTGTATGTATGTATGCATGCATGCATACATGCATGCATGTATGTATGTGTGTAACCGGTGGTGTCGGACTCTGCGTTGTGTTCTTTTTCTCTTTTAATGATGAGACCCGCACGTGTGTGTCTTTGGAGATAGTCTCCGTTTATTGATCTGACAAAATGATAAAACATAACCTCCGGTCAGTACCCCATGTAAAGCGCACTCCTCTCCCACAGAAAACCGGAACAAAAGGGAGGGCGCAAAATACATTGAATTATTAAAACAAAATACAACATACCTGACAAAATGATAAAACATAACCTCCGGTCAGTACCCCATGTAAAGCGCACTCCTGCACAAACCAAATAATAAAGAAACATGTTTAAATACATTATAAGTGCCTAATACAGCCTAAACTAGCTGGTTCATGTAAAAAAAAATTAAATTAACAAAGGTTAAACCAAAAATTTCTACGAACTACATGGCTGCTTACCTCTCCCACAGAAAACCGGAACAAAAGGGAGGAGGCAAAGGCGCGAAAACTCAAGTTATAGTGCGCAGCGTTACACTGTAAACGGTTCGATGGGGAACAGACCAAAACAAAAAGTTCCACACACACTGATCCGGAGGCCCACAATGTCAGGTACTAAACCAAAAGAAATTAAAATAAAATGCACAGATTTTGTGTAATTATAACAATACACAATATAATGTACCCACATTGCTGCTAGATTATTGACCCTGTTACATGTGTGCATGTATGTATGTATGTATTTATTTAATATTTTTTGCAGTAGGTTTAGTATTCGCTGTAGGTACAAAAATCTGCTATGATTTCACTATACATTGTACTACACTGCAAAAAAAGGTGTGTCTAAAAACAAGATAAAAACACTAAATCTACGAAAAAAGGTTCTCAAAACAAGTGAAATAACTGTCTGTGCAACAAGATAATTTCACTTGACGAGATTTCTTGAATTAAAATAGTTAAATCTAGAAATAAGCATGTCAACAGATGTATGAACACTTAAAAGAAGAAATTAACTCTTAAAACAAGATAAATTATCTAACACTTCTAAATCTAAGTTTTTGTTGTTTTTTTTATCTTGGTAAGAACCAAATAATTTGCAGTGTATGTATTACAGTGCATGTGAAAAATAAACTTATCTTATCTGTTATATGTTAATGCTGAGAATATGCGTCTAAGTTATTTCTGGCATTCCCTGTCATAGCTGTCAAAATGTCATCTCTATTAATGTTTTATATATTAGAAGGTTAAGTTTAGGTTTTTTGTTTTGGGTCGATTTGCACTGACTGCACCGACTGTCCTGACACTGAGCGATGGGGAGCTTGTCCATTTTGGCACAGGCTTAATTTCGTGTGGAGAACATTAAACTTCTGGTTGCTCAGCAGTGCAGAGGGAAATAGCGTTTGGCTGCAGAGACACTTACAAAAGGCCAAAAGGGGAGCTGAGCAGAGCACACACAAACATGAGTAATGACATCCAGCTGTTGGCGCACAACACACACTCCTTTATACACTCAGTGAAGCCGTACAATTCAGTAGCCTGTAGGTCAGTTTAGTCAAGACACAACAGTTTTACACCTTTGGAGATTGAGACCATGCAAAATTCTGTGTGACTGTAAAGGCTTATGCAGTCAGCTCACACTTTTTTAAGTCTTTACGCTACTGCTCACAATGCGCATGAAAGGATTTTTGCAAATGCACATGCCGCAGCTTGACACATCTGGTTAAACGCTGTGGCTGATGAGGTTTTTGTGTAGAGCAGTTTGTTTGGCCTGTGTGTAGCAGCTAATTCTCATACTTACTGAAAGCACACCTAAATGCATTGCGCTTTTGTTTTGATGACTCAGGTTTCAGTTGTGCTATCACAAATAGTAGCAGGCCACCAAAAAGTCAAACATTAACTAATTGCAGCATTTTTTATTTATTGTTGAGTTAAAAGAAGGCAATGAAAGTGTATTAAATATTCTTGCAAACTACAAATGAGCTTTATTTTTTTGATCAGAAAACTCACCCAACCTGGTTTGAAGAAGACCTTAAACATGTGCACAGGGGACTTTCCATGTTATCTTGTGTCGTTTTTGAGAAATGACATCACTTTCCACTGTGAGTATCATTAAACAGAGATACTTCTATCACTGCACGACATCTCCACAGCTGTCTTTATTGCTTTTTGATTTCTTCTCTACCGTTGGTACATCTCATTTCTCACAACATTGACTTCCTGACTGTTTTGTATTCAGTGGTGGCTGGTGATAAGCAAGATGAGGGGATGCAAGTCAGTTATGAGCTTGTATTTTGATGTGTCAGTCAGTTGATATCACTGGTCTACATTTTTTTTAAATACTCATCTCCCTTTGAGATTAAATGTGCTAACTCCTACATACTTTAATCAGTTGAATTGGGAAACAAATGACAAAAGTGCTGGTTTGCTGATTTTTCAATGTATATGGAAAAGTGTTATTATACATATATATTGGTTTATGTGCATTTATACAATAGATTTACAAACCTTCCACTTGAAAGAACCTGTATAGTGAATGTACTGTGAAGTGCAGACAGTGTTTTGAAATAGATCTGGTCACTCTGAGGCAAACGTTCCTTTTGAGTAAAATCCATTCTCTCATTATCTCTCAAAATTTCACATTTTGACCTAAGACATTTTTCTCTATTAGTAACTCACTCTTGGTAAAGTTTAACTACTTTTATTCTGGAGGCAGTTTAGTGAACTGTATGCACTGATGTGGCAAACGCCCACTGATCTTAAAATAAATGTTGACTTAATTGCAGAGCACATAACAAATGAAATATACACTATATATGATTTTTTTTCTGTAATTATTGTGTCTAAAAGACTTTCTTCACCAGCTGTCACTGTTTGTTTTAACACAAGAAATGTTCAAGATAATTTCTGATAAACTGATTTTTTAAGCTGTGGGAGGTTTCTTACCCCTAGTCTATGCTTGTTTGAGTGTGCATTTTTTCAAACGGAGATAGTGAGAAACATTTAAACTGTAACAATAGTCATGAGGGGACAAAAGTATGAAAATTACACCCATGCTGACTAAAACTATCCCATTGGACAGCTGCTGAAAAGTGAGAAAGGCCCTTTGGAGAGGCCAACAGTTCATCACAGGACACATCATCTTCTTGGGTGTATTACAGCCGTTAAGTGCCAGTAACGAGGCTAAAGACATCATTAATCATAGTTTGCCTGTCAAAGCAAGCCTTAATTTACAGTGTAACCATATAAAACTAGTGACATTAAGTATGTATGAGACTGAGGTTTGGTTTAGATAATATAATCCCCCCTGTGTATACAGTAAAAAAAAAATATTACAATCAGGTGGAGAAGCTGTCAGACTTTACAGTCCGGTTGTGCTAAATGTATATATTTAATTTCACGGCGGCAGCATGTCCTGAAACATATTCAGGATTTACATTTAAAAAGCACTTCATTTCTGATACCGCGCCTCAAATAAAGAGTTATAATGTTAGTGTCAGCTCAGGGCCAGGGGAAACTCTCTGGGGGTTGGGGCACCAGCTGTGTCCCCCAGACCAGGCCCACATCTCAGTTGGGAATTTGTTTTTTTAATAAGCTGACAGTAAAACATAGAGACTCTGTAACCTGAGATCAGAGATGGAGGGAGTGAGACGGAGGGAGGGGGGCACAGAAAAACAAATCCTTCTAGTGCTGCCAGTTTGTGTTACAGATAACTTCACGTTCGTACTTGGAAAGAAGAAGGGAGTGGCTTTCAAAGAATATACGATGTGTCTGAACATAGTCGTAACTGCTATCACCACATCAGAGTAGAAAGCCAGCAACAATTGCATAAGTACGCTGCATCATGTTTACAGGGTTCAACAGCATAGCATTAAAAGCATTTGTGTTTAAAATACTCACATTTATATTAGGATTTTTTGTCAGCACTTTACATATTAAAGGAGTTATACTACAGGAGCGGGAAAAAATTGTTAGACCACCCCTTGTTTTCTTCAATTTCTTGTTCATTTTATTGCCAGGTACAACTAAAGGTACATTTGTTTGGATAAATATAATGATAACAACAAAAATAGCTCATAATAGTTTAATTTCATAGCTGATACTAGTAATTTTCCATGGTTTTCTTGATAAAAAACAAAATCACTTTAGTTCTTAAATCAATATCTATGGCATTGTACAGACAAAAACAGTGCTTTTAGGCACTCCATGTTTTTTTTTTTGTTTTGGTCACATGATACATACAGGAGTTAGTACTTGATTGCATAACCATTGTTTTTGATGACTTTTGATGGTCTAATATTTTTTTCTGTGACTGTATATATAGTATAATCCCTCATAGCTCACAAAAAGAGGGGGAAAACACATACCAGAACGCATTTATGGCTGCTAAAACCACCAACAAATCAGTATCCACAGACTATCACTCACTGAATAAAGTATAAAGCTCACTGTTTACACACATCTTTATTAATGTATCATCAAGTTTTCTTCTTCAGACTAAAACTCATATTCAGTTATTAAGACAGACAGTCAAAAAAGTAATTTTTTAGGGGTTCTAAATTCGAACTCATCACTTCCTGATGCTTTGGCCAAAACTACTGTGGCGTTTTTTTGTTTTTCATCATCCTGAGAGACTGTCAGGGTAACTCACTACTCCCTCTAGTGGTCACATAAATCCGATAATTCATAATATTCAGTATGTCCAGTTCATATCTCTACACACTGGCATCTTTGGCATAACTTCAGAGCTTTATTCTAAACACTCTAATGAAAAGTTTAGGTTTTTTTTTTTAACATTTTAAAGAAGAAATACTAAATACAGCCTCTTTAACCATTAACTATATATTATATGAATAAAAGTATTGGGACACATTGACTTCAGGTATTTCAGTGCTAACAGGAGGCCAGGCTAATATGATTTTATATTGCAATGAATACCACCACAATAAATATTTTTATTTTGTGTTAAGGAGAATTTTGTTTACATTGTCTTTTTTTTCTTTATTAAAATTGTTTTAAATGCCCTGCATACCACAAGTAATCATCTGGTTTCGTCAAATCTCAACCAGGAAGAAAATCAAGCTTTAAACTTAAAAGAAATATTGATTTTACATGTATCGCAATAATTATTGACATCCCAAAAGTATGGGAAGGAGAAGCCCTATAAGCTGTTTGTGTGATCTGTCCTGGTCCATATAGCTGCTTAAATGAACAATAACTTTTTATTAGCCATGACAAATCACTTCTTAATGCTTTACTCTGCATGACTATATTTTACAACTACAAGGCCATTAACTCACAGTTTTCCCCTCAATAACCTTCTAATTATTGGTTATTGATAGAAACAAATTAAATTGTTGATCACGAATTATGATCTTAATATGTCTTGCTCAGTCTGGGCCTCAGGGGAATAACTGTTCATATGGTAGAACCAGTACTAATAAGTACCAATAAGCTGTGAGCAAAGCTTACTTCAATATTTCCTTCAACAACCTTTTGGTCTGTATTTATTGATAAAGAAAAATATCCTTGTGTATGAATTAAAATCTTACTATGAATGGCTCAGTATAGGCATTGTCTCTTCTTAAGCACTTACATATGGTCTATTATCATCTAACATCTAAAAGCACTACAAGTGTTAATTGCATCAAAAATAGCTCTAAATGAATTCTTTGTAAATCAGAAAATGTTTCCATTAACATGAGGTCTCTTTTCTAAGTAATTCATTTGTACTGGTGCTATAACAGGAACAACAACCATTCTCTGTAAAAACTGCATCAAGCAAAGCACATTAAGATTGTAATTCACATACAACCACTGTCTTTATAAGCGTCAATGAAGGGCAGTTAGGAGGGAAAACAATGGAACAGTCTATTAATGGCCTAGTAGTTGTGGAATACAGTCCTACTGAACAAGGCATTCATAAGTGCTTTAGAATAAACAGGTTTGCCACCAATATGTAAGCTAATAAGAAGCCAGTTTATAGTGAATATGTGTACCTAAATATAAAGTCTGACAAGAGATTCACCTCATCTGCTGTTCATTTTTCTCATGACCAGCTGTAACCCTGTGCTTGACCTCCATGACCCTCTGACCTACATCTCAACCTGCAGACAAGAAAAAAAAAAAAATCTGGCAATACCCAACCCATTAGTACCACTAAGAAACTTAACACCAAACAACATATTGTTGGTGACAGACAATAAAAAGATTGGGAATTTAGTCTGCCGCACACTCAAAATTCAGCTAACACTAACCAAAACAAAGGGGGATATCCTGTTTTCCCAGAGCCCACTCTTCCTAGAATAGCACAGCATGGCAGGGAAATTGTTATCGCTTCTATCACAGACCACATTTTAATGGTCTATGTGGTAAGGAAACATCCCTGATTGTTTTCTCGCAGGCTTCCTTTTGGACTTGGGGCCAGTGTGGCTGAGAGGGGTCGGTATGCATGCTCACCTCATTAAGACACCATACCATCATCAGTATTTTCAGTCAATATCACATAGACCCCTCCTCCAACCTTATCTTCTGCTGTTGGGACATGTGGATGATGGTGTATTGTACGAACATGTAAGCTCAGACACACTCCTAGCACAATCTAATCAGTTTTACTGCTGCAGTGGCGTGTGTACAACAATATCTGATAAGGTTGCCTCTGCAGGAGCAATGTTTCAGACATTGTAAATAAATAGTGAAGTGATACATGAAGTGACATGCCCCATGTGCTCATACAGGCAATATCTTTCCAAGAATCCCATGCATTTACATGCAAGGCACATTGCTTACATTAAGATAGGGTTTATGAATCATAAACAGACAAACAGGCACACACACATACACACGAGACACATTCACACCATCAGTTACACCCCTATCTGTGTCACTCCCATGAGTGTGCCACTTCTCATATACACTAACTGATAGCATGGTATGTGAAAGTATCACAAGCTCATAACAAGCAGATTTACACAGCAGCTGCTGCTCCCCTCATGTGTGCTGCTGGCACGCCTTACTCCATAAGTAAACCCACGCTCCAGGTATTTGAGACATGCGATTTAGCCCAAGGCAGGGGCATTGTGCACTTGTGCACAGGTCAAGGCAAACTTCAGCACAGGTCAAAAAGTCAGCAATTTGAACAGTGAGGTCGAAACTTTCAGTTGGAGGGCAGGTTGAGCAAAAGGTTTGGTATGGGATGTTTCTTCCCTGAAGAGGGGCTTTGTTCTCTTTAGCCTAATCTGTATATGAGCTGCCAAAATGAAGATGTGTTTGTGGGCCTATTTTGTTTTAAAATTTTTACAATATGCTAGTGTTTGGCTCATCTGGGTCATGGTAAATGTGGTAGTGTTATGATATTTGCCCTGTAGTCTAGATGATGCCAAACTGGATTGTTTCCAATTCAGTGTCCAAACCCAAACACCGAGGTCAACACATACTGAGTTTCACTTGTATTTCAAACACGGCACAATGTGCTTTGACTGATTTGTCAAATCAAACACAATAGAAACTAGATGCCGTCATGTAATTACATTTAAAGCCCTCTTTTACAATGTTAAAAAGTCAGAAATGTTGTTTGGATCTTAGTATCCTTCCACTGAATTTCATGAAAATCAGTGCAGTAGTTTGTGTGTAACCTGTTGATAGACAAACACAGAAACAAACACAAACAGATGCAGGCAATTATATTAGCTCTTTGGCAGAGGTAAAAATAGAAGAACGCTGGAAGCAGACAACAAGCAATAACAAGTGAAACACTTTAGTTCATTTCCCGAAGCAAAACTATGCCCCAGTCATTTTGGTGTGTAATGCTTTTCAGCCGCACCTAAGCGGAGTCCTTTATGTATGATTCATGTATTATGTACATAATAATCTTTGTTACACAGAACGTATTTCTCAGAGTAAAGCTGAGAACCCAGATGAATGACACAATGACAGTGAGTAAACATCAGTGCATACAGCTTATGTTTGTATAAACTGGTTGAACTGTAAATTTACAGAACATTAGAGATTTCAAAGTAAATACAACACTTTTAATGCTATTGGCTGTTAATGCAAACAGCACGGTCTTCCCTCCCTGTTTTGACTCAAGGTCATTCTGGTGAAGCAGCAGTGACACCGAATGCACAGCATAGTGAAAGATGTACACCTGTCTCACTAACTGTCGGGGGCAACTGTCGAGGACAGACGGTCGTGGGAAAAACTGGAGTGTGCTCTGCTGTGATGTTTTGTTAGTCATGTCAGCTGAGTGAAGGGATGAATTGCCAGCTGAGGGATCTGAGCTATATTTACAGTGGAGTGGGGTACTTGACTTGCCAAATGTCTCCAAAGATCTCTGTGATTTATTGTGAATCATATTTTTAGAAGAGCTAATTTATTTATAGAGGAACATCATCTCAGATTTTTCTAATTTTTCAGCTCTTGTGGGATCATTATGTGATTATACATTAATTATACGATGGAGACTTTAAAAAAAAACAACTCTTATTTTAAGAAAAGAAAAAGGCAAAGTTCTGAGTGTATGAATTTGGGTTTATTAAGAGATATAGAAAGACACAAAGAATTATGTGTTTTCTTACATTTTATGGGCACTTCTAAAAAATATTAGTCATGACTCATCAGTTTTGCACAATCAAACAGCCAATTGTAGATCTCTTTTTTTGATGACAGCATTGTTTTTGCTGTGGTTCAAAGGAGGACATCTGACACGATTGGCACACCACGTCTCACACTTCACCCACGCTGTCTGAACTTGGACGGTGGAGTCAGGCTGCACGTGGTCAGGTCTGCCACCGCAAATTGTTTACATCTCAGCGGTGACATGTGATTATAAGGGACTCCTTGAAGATATGAAAAGCCTTTCACGTTAACCATCCTAAAAACACGATGTGGTTTTTCGGATCAGATAAAAGTGTGTGTGTTCTGACATCAGTGAGTGACTGCTTTAGAAAGTGAAGTTCACTGTTCTCCAGTTGTGTAGTATAGTCATTTAAACTATAGTCAATTCACTGGTTTTATACTCATTATGAGGAAAAACATGAAAATTAAACCATTTTGACATATCAAATCTGGAAAAAGAGGCAGACAGCTAATCCATCACTTTTTCCGGTCTCGCCTTTCCTATATGCAGCACACAAAAGATTGTCATTGTCAGATACATAAGCCTACTTTGTTTCTATGAGGGTTGGTGCTATCTGCAGTGATGTGCAAAAGCCACCTTTTGCTTTGTTGTTTTTGCAAAGTTGAAATGAGCATACATGTTTCTTTCTCATTCTCTTTTCTTCAGATGCAACAAGAAAATACAGGAAATATGTGCACAGCCTTAAAAGACACAAAAAACTGAATTTAATGGGTTCTAGAGGTTAAAGTCACCATTTAGTGTGACCCCTGACCCCGTGACAAGAAGCAGCACAAACAATTAGAAACATCTGACATGTGTTGAATGAAACCCGGAATAAAACATCAGAAAATTAATGAAATAAATTGCATGTTGTCTGAATAAAAGAAGTTTAAAAAAATATGCCATATTTAAAGGGAGGTCAAATACTATCACTTTAGTTCGTAGAAGCTTTTTTTTTCTCCATGAACTTCCATGAACATACTTCCCATATATCCAGATAAAATCTTAATACAGAGACTGAGAAATACGTGTGTGTTCATTATAGCTTTACTAAACCAACAAACCTAATGTTGGATCAGGGCTTTTGCACAGTACTGTAAAATAAGGGCTGATTTTGTGTTGATATCAATTTTATGTAAACATGTCTGCAAGATCAACCAAAGATGGAGCACTAAACAGGAAAGCAAAGAGTACAAAGCGACTAATCTGGTGTGTACAGTCATCAATGTCATCAACACTTCTACTTACACGCTACGAAGTCTCTTGACGATGACCTTCTATATTCACACATGGGCTCAGTCGGACATTACACAGACTAAATACCAGGGAGTTGGCACTGTAAAGTCTGTTCAATGTCCAGGCCAAATGATTTGGACATTTGTGTTCAGCTCCTCCGAGGAATGTCCAAAAAATGTCATGGTACCATGTGCATGTGTGTGAATTTTTGAGGCTTTCTGAGGGGCTTCATTAACACCCATTCTTTCCACGGATCTGATCGAACCAATCAAAGGAATGAAAAAGTTTCTTATCAGAACCAGAGGTTACCGTTGTGAAGTGGCTTAACTTTATTCTGACAGTATCTCTTAATTGGTCTCTGCACCGTGCCAAGACTCAATTGGAAAGTGAAGTAGCGAAGAGGTGCCAGCAAAATAGCCAGGCCACAAAAGGAAGGAGTATTGTTCTTGGCATAGATCGAAGCGACCAAATCCAAGCACCCAGATGGACTCCGACAGGCTCCAGCAATAATACACACACCGAGAGAGAATAGAGGTCACCTCAGGATACACACACAATAAATCCATTGTGACTGTCTGTCTCTTTTCAGAGATATTGCACAGATTCAGACCTTATCTACCTCAGTGTACTGAAGAGAGCAACCTAGTGAACAATCAGTTTCACATGTAAACAGAAACCAGTTCCTCTGAGTCAGGACATGGAACCTTTAAATTTTAGCGTGATTTCGGTTTATAATAATGTACACCACCTTGGCTGCTGTGAGTTGTCTGTACAAGGAGTTCACAAGAAAGATGTTACAAACCCAAAAAAAAGTTAAAACCTTGAGATTTGGGGTTCTACAACTCTTGATAAATAGCACATAAAGACACTAAGAAATCAGCAAATATTAGAATTTGTATAATGTGAGCGATAAGAAGGTAGTTCTTCTGATGTTGGGCTGTAATGCATTCATTTTTTCAACTGTTAAAGTACATTTGGATGTATTTCCTTTAAAGCAAGGTTTTTCAACCTTTGGGTCGTGGGGTCTCCTGGAATTCAAATGGGGTCTCCTGAAATTTTTAGTAACTGATAAAAAAACAAAAACAAAAAATACTTAAAAATAAAAAATATATGGTGAGTTGAGAGAGACAATCACAATACATAAAAGACATGACAAACTCTGAAGCTGAAACTGAAGCACTGTTGTACTGTTTATGTGTCAAATGTTCATTGTGGTCGGTTTCAGATGCTGCAGCTCTTTCATAATTCATAGTTTGAGTTCTTGTTTGTTCAGTATTAATTGTCAGCCTTGTAAATCCAAGCTGGACTGACTGTACATATCCTGACCAAGGAAAATGAAATTCTCACTTTGTGCAGTAATCTACACCTGGCTTTTCTGCCTCCATCCATAATAATACAAATTATATTGCCTTAATGTCATCTAAAATTAACATTTATTTACAACATAGTATAGCAAACTATTACATGATCAACAAGAAATTAATTTTAGCAAAAAAATGTCTCTGAATGTCTGGGGTCGCCTGAAGTTTGTGATGTTAAAATGGGGTCACGAGCCAAAAAAGGTTGGGAACCACTGCTTTAAAGTATCCAGCGGAACATAGTATAATATACACATACACGACTGGAAACACTGCAACCAAGAGAAATTGTATAAACTAAAGAGAATAGACCATTGCCTATAATTAAATACATCTTCATGGAACAAATACAAAAATGAAGGGTGTAAATGCAGGTCAATGATTCAAATTCTTTAGGCAGACAGAGAAGGCCTGGCTGTCCCTGATGGTCCACCACTGGTATCCAATATATAGCCTATGTCAGGGGTGTCCAATCCTGGTCCTTGAGAGCTACTATCCTGCATGTTTTAGATGTTTCCCTCTTCCAACACACCTGATTTAAATGATACGCCTATCATCAAGCTCTGCAGAAGCCTAATAATGACTGTCAGGTGTGCTGGAAGAGGGAAACACCTAAAACATGCAGGATAGTAGCTCTTGAGGACCAGGATTGGACACCCCTGGGCTATGTGATAGATATTTAGGTTGATTTAATGTCATAAACTAATATAAAGAGAAAAAAAACCCTCAGAAGTTGTCACACATACAGTTTAGCGAAATACACAATTGTCTTTTCTTCAAGTTAAAATGCATTTGAATAGTGAAGTGAATCCAAATCTCACCAAATCTATTATTGAGTTTGTTTACATGGGTCTTTGATCAATGATGAACCCCCAGAATTCTTAGTAAGTTTGTATATATGTGGCTCCAAATGTTGTTTTGGTTTTGGTACATAAAAGAATTATGATTCCATTAGATATTATACATCACATTAAGGATATCAGATGTCAAATGTGCAGGTTCAATCATTCAGATTCAGATGAAAAATTAAAATAAAAATGTAAAAAGTTCTATAAAAGTACAATGTTGCTTTGGGGGGGGGGCATAAATTAACTATTGGCATTGGCATCACCCAGTCATGTCAACGAGCACCCTGACTAAGTTATGTGAAATCACTGTGTAGAGCATCAAAACTAACTAAATGACTTTTCTCTGGTTTAGAAAACTTCTTCTGAAAGTTTTGTTTTTAGGCTTTTTGAATATTGTGTTCATAATCCGCTCTGGTTTTTCCAAAATATGTACACAGTTTGACAATAATCATTAAAAAACAATAATAAGTCTAAAATTACATGACATTTCTCATGTGAAAACCCATCAAAACCCTTACTTGTCTGTGTCAATATTTCAATGCGTTAACCCAAACAGCATCTGAAAAGGGAAACTAGGGAAACTGCATTAAGTGATTAAGAGAAATTTACAAACAATTATATCTATAGCTCCTTTGTTAATTTGTGGGGTTTTTTTGTTTGTTTTTTTTCTTATCTTGACAGGCTTACATTTGAAGTGGACAGTGTCTGTTTAGGGAGAGGCTGAAGCAAAGGGTCGACTCCTTTGAAGTGTACGAGTTTAACATACAGACCTGCTTACTCTGCAAACTGTAATGTATGTATGCAAATAAAACAATGTGCCAACTCCACAGGTTGCAATTTCATCAAATAGCATGAATGTCAATATATAGTCTTAAATCAAATGTCAACATATTATCTGTCAAGCATAATGATGAGTACAGTCATATCCATAATGTTTATTCACGGATTTATGGTGTTTAAAAATGTTGGCAGACAAATACATGAAAAAAAAAGGACGTGTAAACTCCATGCAAATGTGTCACTCACAGAAAATCATGTTTACTCACAGGTTTATTCACACATGACTTAAAGTGTAACTTTAATATTCATGCGGGAAGATTTACTTTGCACACTGTCATTGTGATTATCTGTGTATTTTACTGTTATATTACTGTGCATCATGTCATCTGTCTCAGCTTTACTGGACTGGCCCTGAGTGGGAGAAATGTTTTCCCTCCCTTTCTCTTTGTCATTCTGTCTCTCATTCTATCTCCGGTTCTTCTCTCAGGAAAACAAAAAACCGCAGCAGCCATAGCGACAGAGAGCAAAGGAAGACCTGGCCCGGGCCTGTCACCTTTGGAGCATCCTGATTGGTCGAGGCCCGTTGTGTGAGCTTTGTTGCCGTGTGGACGGAGAGGCAGGCAGTTCTCTGAGCGTTGCCGTGGACGCAGAGCTATCTCAGCAGTCCTGTCAGGGCGGATTTACACCACAGGCTCAAAGCTGAGTCTTTCATTGCTGTGACACATTTATGGGCTGGATTAAAAGAAAGCTCAGTATCACACTTTATATTAACTCAAGTGACACGGATAATGGATCTACTGACTTACTGGGTGGTTATTGACAAAAAGTAATGTTAGGGAGCTTTTAAAAAGATCTTCTTTTGCTTTTTCACACTGAGACGTCATTTGTGTATCTCTTGTAAAAGACATGGGACCTCATTATATGCTGTTTACTCAACAAAACCACAAATGAGGGATACAAAACCTCACTGGCACACATTAGCAAAACAGTTCTACTCTATGATAGGGGTAAGTGTACTGTGTCTATAATTCATTTATTTATTTATTTTCATTTTTTCATTAATTAACCAGTTAGGTGTTTGTATCTGTTTCCCTGAAAATAAAAAAAGAAAAGAAAATGAGTAGATAGATGTACGTACACTGCTATAAGTTATGTCACACAAATAAATGATTAATAGGTGCATAGTGATAATGAGCAGGCTATTATTTGGTACATTTATTGATTAAAATGGTAAGTTAAGTTGCCTGAATATCTGGAATCCTGTATTTTTCCTGCAATTATCTTAAAAATAGACCTAATGACATCTGAAAATCCGTCACTAAATTAAGCCATGCTGTTAATACTAACAACACATGTAATCCTTTCAAATTAAAGCTGCAGTGTCACTAGGGAAAAGTTCCCAAATTACCTTTTGAGTCTTTTTCTGTGGGCTGTAGTTAGGGGGTGAAATATGTGACTGACAGCTGTAATCACCTATTACTCTTAAGAATTCCTTCATATGTGACTCTACTGCTCTACTGTGTTGACATGGAAGCTTTGAGAAGTATCTTCCCTTTTTCATAGTGGTATGAAACAGAATTAAGTGATCTGCGTTTCTATTCAGTCTTTTGATTTGGACTGAGAGGAGAGAGCTGCAGAAGTACAGTACCTTAAGTGAAAAATGATAACTGTTTCTGCTGACTGAAAATGACATAAATGACTTGGAACAAAAAGTAGTCTGGCATTCGGGATGTCTTTCTTGGTACTGAATTGTTTCTAACTACGAATAAACTTAACCTTATATAAGGAGCTGTATAAGGAAGATTAACTCACTTTATTACCCTTGTAGGATAAGAGTATTAACCTAATCAGAGGACCAAAAGGAAACCGACATGGTGCAGGGCCAAAAGGAAACCTCAAACACTGAAGCTTTGAACTAATCACTGCACCACTAATGTCTTTATATGTAGTACAGGGTGGGGAAGCAAAATTTACAATATTTTGAGGCAGGGATTGAAAGACAGTGTATGACCAATTAGTCTATTGAAAGTCATGAGAATTTATTTGCCACAAGAAAATTTACATAATAGAAAATGTTTTTATTCTATGTATCCTCCTTCTTTCTCAATAACTGCCTTCACACGCTTCCTGAAACTTGCGCCAGTGTTCCTCAAATATTCGGGTGACAACTTCTCCCATTCTTCTTTAATAGTATCTTCCAGACTTTCTCGTAATAGTTTTGCTCATAGTCATTCTCTTCTTTACATTATAAACAGTCTTTATGGACACTCCAACTATTTTTGAAATCTCCTTTGGTGTGACGATTGCATTCAGCAAATCACACACTCTTTGACGTTTGCTTTCCTGATTACTCATATGGGCAAAAGTTTCTGAAAAGGTATGGATAATAGTGTTAGGTATGATTATGACATCAATATATGTTTGGTTTCAAAACAATTGACGTAGTGCCTGCTGAGAAAAAACAACTAAATGTTCATTGTGAATTTTGCTTCCCCACCCTGTATCTCTATATTAACCCATAAAGACCCAGTGTTATTTCTGTGGAAGTTCCCAAATGAACTTTAATCTCTCTATTTAACCTTTCTCAAGTGATTTATCATCATTTATTATAATATTGTCTCCTATATTTTGCATTTTTTTCAGTGAAAATCAGATATATTTCCTCTATTTAATTTACTGATCAAATAGACATTCATGAAAGCTCAGATTAAAGATGAGTGTTATTGTATCAGAAACAGAGAAAACTGATGAAAAAGTTCCCTTTCTAGCAAAGATATCATTAACTGAGCATAAACCAAGTGTCTCCATTCACTGTCATTGATCCAGCTCTATGGGTTTTACAGGTGAATCAATGTTATAGAAGATGATGGAGTTTCCACATTTACTATGGAGCCTCTGACCATCCAAATGGGCCATATCTGATAACCATGAAAAGACGATAAACTGCATTTTTCATCAATTATTTACATGTATTAAAAGGATTAGTGCAGTGTTTTTCAACCTTGGGGTCAGGACCCCATGTGGAGTCACCTGGAATTCAAATGGGATCACCTGAAATTTCTAGTAATTGATAAAAAAAAAAAAAAAAAAAAAAAAAAAAAAAAACTTACTAATAAAAAATATATGGTGAGTTGAGAGACAATCACAATACATAAAAGACATGACAAGCTCTGAAACTGAAACTGAAGCACTGTGGTACTGTTTATCTTTCAAATGTTTATTGTGGTCGGTTTCAGATGCTGCAGCTTTTTCATAATTCATAGTTTGAGTTCTTGTTTGTTCAGTATTAATTGTCAGCCTTGTAAATCCAAGCTGGACTGACTGTACATATCCTGACCAAGGAAAATAAAATTCTTACTTTGTGCAGTAATCTACACCTGACTTTTCTGCCTCCGTCCATAATAATATATATATTATATAGCCTAAATGTTGTTAAAATTAATGTTTATTTGCAACATGGTATAGCAAACTATTACATGATCAAAAACAAATTAATTTTTGCAAAAAAAAAAAGTCTCTGTTTTGACTATTCGAATGGGGTCATGAGCCAAAAAAGATTGGGAACCACTGGATTTGTGGATCAACAGGTATTAAACAATTTACATCAGCAGATAGTTTTGATCTGTGGTGGATGTTTGGGCTTTTATGGCTTAAAAGATTGAAAATTTTCAATGAAAAAAATGGTCTATAATTATCATTAAAATGTATTTTTAAAAAGTTCTGATGTTGCATTATATTACAGAGATATGAACCATATTTTTACACAGCGATGAGTCTATCACTGTAACCATCAGAGTCACTATTGAATCACTGGGTAAGAAACAGCTTTCAGAGTCAAAGGAAAGTGGTAAAAAATATAATTATTGTGTTATTTTTACCCCTGGACACAGCTCTAATATAAGATACAGCGCCTCCAGACAGGTGAGTATTGGTAAGTATTGGTTTAAGAGAAGGAGCAGCAGCATATTGGTAAATATCTTAATAATTCACTGTATATTTGGGATCATACAGAAGTCGGTTTTTCCTGCTGTGCACTACCTTCAGGGTCACAGAGTTGATTTTTGTCCATCACGGTGCCGCCTTTCATTCATTTACTACACCAAGGTTCAGATAGGAAATGTTGCAGATGTGAATGTTTTTGATGTAACTGTTAGTCATCCTATCCTCATTTGTTATTGCCCTATGGCACAGTGTTGATAGATAAGGTTAAAATACAGTGAATAACCACTGACAGTTGTTTCCTCTGTAGGAAGGAGACACACAATGAGTTCTCTGATTCTGTTGTTCCCAGATGAGGCCCAGATTGAGGTGATGACTTCCTATGACTCCTCTGACTCACTTTTGTCTGCATTGTGGATGCACTGTATGTTGATCCAGACCCTGTGCATCATTGACAATTAACAGGGTGTGAACAAATAAGAAGGATGCCAAGACTCAGATGACACGGCTCTATGCAGAACAGGAAGAACATGAAGAGAAACAGTCCAAACTCAATGTAAAATGCTAAACTTTATCAATCAAGAGGCTTTGACCAATAAGGTTGGATTTAACTTGAAGCATTTATCATCTTTATTTGTGTGGATTTGATGCTGTTTTAAAATAATTCATGACAAAGGCAAAGAAAGAACAGCACACAAAATATGATCATATGGTGTAATGAATAATCCTACGCCGCTTTGGCAAAAAAAGTGAAACATGATAAGAACTGAATGTGCAACTTGAAGGCAATATCAAACAACACTTTTTTTTTTTACCTTTTTAATCCAAGAACAGTGGCAGCTTGCTCACATAGGGCGTCGGCATGCAGCCCACACTAGTCACAAACATAATTCATTAATATTTTTGTTTATGCAACAAAAAAATTAATTTATTTTTCTGTATTAGCGTTGAATTTAGATTCTGCACTGTATTTTTCTAAGAAGATTAAAGTTGCACAAGCTGAGTTGTTTGATGTGGCTGCTTTTCTGATTAGTCTTTAATAACAGTTTTCTGGAGTTGGAGTCAAAGCTCAGACGACAACAACATCATTAGTGTGTAAGCAAAAGTCCCACCCAGTAAATAATCACCAGCCACCACTGTCCAAAACCACAAATTTAATGTGCACCGAGAACTGTGTTTCATATAAACAGGAAAACACACAAATACGGTGTATGCATGCACATCATATTGTTCTGTTATTTTTAACCATAAAGCTAATGCACACAGGCTTAATAGCAGCCACTTTCACAATGCAACCCTGTTCCAGGCCATTATGATAAAGGCGCTTGAAATTGTGAAAGTGTGGCTGTATCTACATGCTCAGACATGTTTCATACAGCTGCAGTGTGCGTGGTCTGTAATTACCTGCTAATGTGTCTCAGCATTAGACAGAGCTGTGACCCCTGATGGTTGTTGGATTCCCAAGAGAAAAGCCGGGGGCAGCGTCACACATCGCATTCATGCAGAACTTTTAGCTCACAACAGTAACACAAAGGGTAAAGGCAATGTACACAAGCATTTATATAAACATATATATATCAATATATAGATTATGTGCTTTCTGGGCCTTTTAGTTGAGGGTGTGTTAACTCTAGTCCACATTCAAGTAATAATAAGGTGACTATAATGGACCTCACCACTGGATGTTGCCCACAATAAAACAGAAAAAAAAAGGAAGAAGTCAGCAGCATATTCTATAAATGGTGACACATTTGCTCTGTAGACATAAATTGCTCCCTCTCAAGTAACAAAATCACAATGATTCACATTTTTGTGTGATTATATATTAATGAAAACATAATTATGAATATTATATTCCATTCATGTAATTATATCCTCTTAAATCTCCCTAAATCTTGCACATTGGACCTTTAAGCACTCAAATATGAATTATCGAGACACCGTATGGCCCTGGGGACTGGTCCTACAATGGGTGGAGTTGAAATGTTGCCAAAAAGTCACATTATATTCCCTTGTAACTAGATGAATTTGAGAATATCAAAAATGGCCCTGCAGGAGTTCATGTGCTGGAGCTGTACAGTGCAGTGTGATTATGATATGGTGCCTATAAGTGGTGTTCAAATGTCTCAAAACCAACATCTGTTCTCCATTATTCTTTCCATATTTGATATTTGTACCAACACCAGCACCATCACTTCACCCTCATCTGCACTAATATCATCACAAACCTAATGTTTGTTACATCAATGTACAATTTACTTTGAAATCTATAAATCAGTGCCTCCATGTCTGCATACATATCATGTGAAAAGTGAAAAAATCCAGTGTCATCAGACTCCTCTGTTCTTCATCATTCATCACCCTTAATCTCACAGGGCTTGTCTAACCTTCAGAGACAAGTCCAGCTCTTCAGAGTCCGCCTCCCTTCTACCAGCCGTCAGGTGTAGTGTGTCCGACAGCTCTATTCATGCTGTAACACCAGCAGTGAACTTCATGCAGCGGTAATTAATCTGGAAACCTAAGGCCATCACCATTCACGGAGTACTAGATAGATAATTATAGCTAGCAGGCTTTGGGGCTAAAAGGGCAATGAATGTGCTGAAAGACTGACTTAAATGAACGAATGAAAAGTTATATTTAATGTTTTTTTTTTCTTTTCCTCTCCGGGGTTTCATTTGTTCAGTTAGCAGCTGCCCTTCAGAGAAAAAAAGAATTACAGCCCTGTGAGGGAAAAAAAAAAGATAACAAGAAATCACAAAAATAGCTTTTAGTTTCCTCTTTTAAAACAAATTCAGGTTTGGTCATTATGAAAGCATGGCAAGAGGTTTGGCTATCGCAGGTGGAACAGTGATCCAAATGGAGCTGACAAATGAATAGAGAAGACAAGGTCACAGTTCATGACAGAAAAAAATGAGTGTTATGTGGGCAGCCCCCAACATCTGCAGGGGATCCCTTGATCTAACAAACTGCAAAATCCCAAACTCTTCTATATCTTATGGTGAGATCCCAGCAATGTCTCATTCTCATTATGATAATATTTATCTAACTGACATTTCACAGCTCCCACAGCTTCTGTCATATCTGACACCTCATAGAGGAAGATTACTGTTAAACTGGAACATAGCGCTGAACTCATGTCTCTCATCTTCTCCCAGTTGCACCAATAGGTAAATTATCGGTTTAAGTGCATCACGCTGGTTTTTCATCTTGACTCATGTGCCTACCTGTGGTCAGCATGTTTTAACTGCCTGGAAGTGGCTTCTCACTTGTAAATGTAATTAATTAAAAGATGTTTAATGAGCAGTTTTTCAGGTCACTTTCACTTTTCGGTAACAATACATTTATTGAGTCTATTTCCTGGTTTGAGGATGTTAAAGGCTGCATGGATGATGATAAATGAAAGTTTTGAAAGTGGTTTAGGTGGAAATCCAAGAAGCTCATGTCATGATATGGCAAGGATGTTCAATGAAAGAGCAAACTTTTCCAAAGAGAAGGATGGGAGACATGCATGACATAATCTTTTTTCCACCTTCCAACAGTTATCTGTTAGCTGACCCCTCCCTTTATATAAAAAATGATGAATAATAAAAGTCATTTACAGCAAAAAACAGACTTTTTTTTATCATGTATGAATGCACCACATGAACATGGTGAGTTAATTTCCATGTCACTGAATGTGCAGGTTGTACTAGTGCACTGCAAATAGAGCTTAAATGCATGATGTGTTGACCACAGATGTGACTGCACTGAGGAAATGCATAAATAAGTGAATGTCAAAGAGAATTAACCTCCTCCTACAACCAACAAAACCTCCAGAAAACACAAGTATTTTAGCTACTTCTTGATATGTTCTTGTAGGTGAATTTCCTCCGTTATGTGTTATATATACTATGAAATCTCCGACTCATGTTTCGGGGTTCAATGTGTTTATTTACTTCATTGAACATTTATTGCTATCTATTTATTCATAGATGCTCCTTGTTATACTTTATTTAATCTGTTGTCTACTTTCTCCATGTGTCTAAATGTAACTGTGTATTTTTTCATGTGTGAAAGCTGTGGAAATGAGTTGCCCCTACTGGGATTAATCTGATGAAATTTCTGAATCTTACCACTATAAAACACATTTGAGCATTTGTCACAAAAAGCACATGCTGGGATGCTTAGAAAATTCTGAGAAAATGGAAAAAAAAAAAGAACTCAACACTGTTTTGTTTATGGCTTTTATATGATGAGCATTTATATGATTGCTCAAATGGGTTTCATGTAAGAAAGGTTATGGTGGCAGCCACTTTTCGTTGTGGTTGTGGAAGTTTGGCAGGAAATTACACTGTGTATTCACAGTGAGTCAGTCAGTGAGAAACTTTACACCCACAACCTGTATGAATATTTCCTGTAGCAGGGAAAAGTCCTTTATGTGGGTGTGTATAAAACTATGTAATTTAGTTCTGCATGGAGTAATTTATGCAAAACGTAGAGTGCTACAGGTCAGGGCGATCAAGATTCATTATCAGTAAAACATTTCTGCATGAATTATACAGAATAATGAAGTATTCAGAAGTTGCTTAAGCTGTAACTGAAAACAAGGGTCATGTCAAACTTTAAATGAAGCTACATACCATTAGACAAGAGCTGAAAAATGCTAATCTGACACCTAGCTAATGATAACTCTTAATGTATCTCAATGTTAATTATCATAAGATTTTAAGTGAATATCTTATCAGGTCTCATACACGATCATTAGACTTATCAGCATCAGTGATGAAGGACTCTACAGGGTGTCTCATTGTGGAACTTCTGTCTCCTTTGGTCCACTGATGAAAAGCCGGGCCTGGTGTCCTGCTAATACTCTAATTAAAGCCAAACAGGCACGCAGCTTGATCCACCACATAATCAGTTACCCCCTTCAGCAAGATTCTTTCCCACAAAGGCATCTATTATGTCCCTCATTCTGTCTTTATAATAAGATTATTAGTTAAAATAGTCCAAACGTGATGTGCTTAATAATATAGGAGAGGGGAATGCTTTGTTCAAGAAGGTCAGAGAAAACCTTTGGCTGCAATGTTTTTTGAAAAAAATACAACAGTTCTTTAAAAACAACCTTGGTAGCTGCACTAGACGGTGATTTTAATGGAATATATTTTCTCAAGTATAATTTCAGGTAATTATTTATTAAGAACTTCGGGACCAAATGGCCAAATGTCAGGCACTTAGGGAAATAAAAGTGTTATTGAAAGATGTACGGAGAAAAAAAACAGGGGTTGAAACCCGTTGGAAACAAAGAGGCTCCACATATGTTGTCTATTCAAATGGGAAAATGCACTTGTCGAAGCCAACCAGCTGCAAATGCAATCAGCGAAGGTTGTTACATGATGCGGCGAGGCGTGCCAAGATTTGAGGGGTTTTAACAGGCTTCAGCTCAAAGTGTCTTGAGTAGCTGCAAACCAAACCTGTCATTGCCATTGATTTCAGACCAGCTCGCCAGTTATTGTGGAGAAACCATGCTTATAGCCTTGAGATCAGGGTCAAGGCATGTTCCAGAGAACAAAACTCTTGATACACTTTAAATATCTAAAATATCCCTGGCAATCCTCTGCAAAAAATTGGATCACTTTATAACATCTGATAGTTTTGTTTTGCATATAATTGCATGTAGTCAAGGGCCAGAAAATGTCTTGTGCTCAAACAGAAGAGAAAGTCAAACGGATAAAAAACCTTCACAAAGATCTGCATACAAAGACTCGGCACCTGCTGAGACCCAAGTGAATAAAATCTGTAACAACTGCTTGATGTTTTTAAAGAAGCAATAAAAAGAGAAAACCACATGGCTAGCTTTGACTCCTTTTCTCATTTTTCCACACATCAGGCAGGACATTTCACTTTAGCTGTGTTTAAATCATTTTGACCTGCTGTCACCAACTTTATGATCAAAGATTAATGTCAAATTGAACTGCAAGTCTCTTCATTTCCCAGGACCAGTGACTCCAAAAACACAAAACGGCACGTGTAGGCCTTGTGCATGTGAATGATATGTAAAAACTGTGGTATTGTCAGTGCCTGGTTTCCTGTCAGATCTCATTCAAACCTGCACTGAGAATTACCAGAACTTTCACACCATGAATTTCCACATAAACATAGCAGATGCACCTGATGCTTTTTTTTCAGCAGCTTTAATGTTGGCTGTGTCTGTTGGTCATAGTGTTTACTCAGTGCTCTGTGTGTTTAGTCTGTGAGGCATTGTGTTCTGAATGCTGTATTAGTTATAATTGCTTGTAAACATAATGCACAAGGATGCTAACACAATTAAAGATTAATCACTGTTGTTTTTTCAGGAGGAGTTTCTGTTTGTTATGAATACTGTTTGCACTTCTTCTCACCTCTTGACAGGGATGACCTTTATATTTTTACCGAGTCCACATTTTGTATGGCAACATTAGTGAAAACAGTAAGCTGATTTGCTAACTAAAAGAAAATGCTTTGGATTTTTTTCCCACATCTTTCTGCTCAGATTTTAAAGCTACTAGTCTGTGTGGGTGTTTAAAAATGAAGAAGGGTCATGCAGATATAAGCAAAGCATTCACTTCTCACATGTTATGCTGCTTTCTTGAGGGCTAATTAAAAATAAATGTGGAAATGGCGCTGTGATAACACAACCTCCTCCTGTCAAGTGTCTCCTGCTGCTGCAGAAGTTCACATGTTGCAGACAGAACTGCCCAGTTCACCAAGACTTCAGGTTGTATAATTACCAGAATATGCTGTTAATAATAAAACAACTCAACGATGGATGAACTGGAAATGTTTCCAGCTGTGTAGCCCTGTGTCATCCAGATTCGGCACTGGGGAGCCTGCACCGACCCATCGAGTCCCTCCTGAACCTTTTGCAGGTTTGGCAGCGGTGATCAGACCAGCTGTAAATCTTAATGAGGCTTTGCTTCCTTGCCAGACTAATAACTAAACGTCTCACCACATAATGTCATGAATCAAAAGCAGGTTAACTCTTGAATCTCATTGTCCTGACTTAACCTCTTAGGATTTCTGTGCACACCGCCTGAAACAAAGGAGGAAAAAAAGGTTTGAACAAGCTTTGGTTGCACTTTTAAGTTACATAATGTCTTTGCAGAAAACCGGTTAATCCACTTGAGTTTTGTCCCGCTTTCTGTGAACTTTGTGGAACATCTGAGCAGCTCCTCTACTGTATGACTTTGTGTGTCCTCCTTTCTGCGCATTATGTCTTTACACCCAGCTGCAGAAGCCTCATTCATACAGGTGTCATCTTATCCAGGAAAGCGTGTATTAAATTTCTGGACATTGTCAGAGCAGGTGCAATGAATTATCTCCTTGTGCATGTCTTTGTACAAGCTTTTTTGTGTGCAGGGTCTCTAACCTTCCACCATTTGTCCCCGTCTTCCACCCTGGAGGCAGGATCTCGACTTATCCAAACTGCAATGTGACACTAAAGGGTATTACTTTCTTTTATGTGGAGATGCTTCAGAGGTACAAGGCGACAGAAGCGCTTCACCTCGTTTTTTTCGGTCAGAAAGAGGAGAGAACAATCGTCATCACGTCTCATGTGGTTTGAGAATTCGCAGAAGTTTATCAGCTGATTCACAAGTGAAGTCTCTTATTCTGTGACAACATTTCAAAGAAAAGGGAAGTAAAAGTTTACACAGTTGTTCTTGTGTGTAGGTGTGGGAGAGGCTGATGCTAGCCACAGGATAGCAGATTTGCGGTCACACATGTACAGTGCAGAGGGTGACTAAAAACAAATGCAGTTAACAGAAACATTTTCAGGTTTCAGGAAGGTCTCACCTTGTTACTGCCACAGTACGGCTATTTGAATAACGATAGAATAATTTAAAACACACCATGATTTACATAAACCATCGTTCTGGTATGTCATGGATATGGACTACTTACACTTTTCTTTACCTTTTTTTAAATTATTTTTTTTTACTATCATTTTTATATTGTTTTTATGTGTGGTCTCTCTACCTTGACCATTAAATTTCCAAGTTGTGGGATCAGTGAAGTCTAATCTAATCTAATCTAATCTAATCTAATCTAATCTAATCTAAACTAATCTAATCTAAATCAAACTGTCTCTGCCATTTTGACCAGAACTCACTGGAAGAAAAGCTCTTATATCTCACTGGGGCCTTCCCAAAGCTAAATAAAATTAGTAAAAAAAAATAAAATAAAAAATACATAAAGTGGTCAGTGAATCTCTGCTGTTGCTGCATGACTATTGTGACTGGGGGTCACTACAGAAGTCCTGCTGCTCTCTTCTTCCAATTCAACAGTGAAATGAACAGCGCTGAAGTGAGGCACCTCTTTGCCCTCTGCTGAATTCACTTTAGCCCTACTCCAGGTTTTAACTGGGCCCATTCATGGATCCTTTTCATTCTGTCAAATGCAGACAGAAAAGAGCAGAACAGCCTTCTCATCCTGGAGGATCATGTGTGCAAAACAGCTCCATGCTGCATACAGTAGTTATGAAGACACAGGGAAACTACAGCATGATGTGGCCTGCCTCTCTATAATACATAACTGAGCGGTACTGTGGCTATTTAGAAGGATCTAATTGCAGAAATGAAATATGATATTCATAATTATGTTTTCAATAATATATAATTATACAGAAATGAGAATCATTGTGTTTTTGTGGCCTTAAAATGAGCTGTTTATATCTGCGGAGGGAACAGGTCACCGTTCACTGAGGCTTCTATGTTTGAGTAAAGTCCTCTTAACTTAAAAGCACTGAATAGACAAAACAAATACTGGCCTTTCATACTTTTTGCAGCCACCATAATGTAAGATGGGGTTATTCAGCTTTCTGCAATGTGCAACTTCACTACTAGATGGCACTAAATATCCCATATCAAACCTTTAATTAGTTGCAACACAAATATTTTTACCATTCTAAATAATAGGTAGCATCTGAAATATGTGCATTGTCCAACTTTAGTTACTCTGTTACTGATATATTTTTAACAGTTTTTTTGTTTTCAGACACAACCCACTTTACTATTTGCACATCAGTAATCACCTTTGATCAGGTACAATTATTTAATATTAAGTCCCAGTTACACTTAATCTATCAAGAATAAATCACATTGTCACAATTATTTCATGAGAAGAGGTAAATATTTTAGTCCACCTTTATGTGTATATTCCACATTTCTTTCAAAATGGAAGAACAATATTCTGCACAAATCATCTCTCTATGAAAATATAATGATCGATAGTGTCACATGTCGTGCCTTGACCCCAAATATAAACTCTACCACTGTCCATAACCTTGACAATATGTTTAAGACATCCTTAAATTCTTTAGTAGGTGGGGCTGGGATCATCAGCGCTGGTGGTTGCATATGTTAGAGTAAATGAGAAAGCTGTAGGGTGGATACAGCATCAGTTGTGGTCATATTTGGTCCAATAATCAATGTGTTTTTCACATTTTTTATATGAAAGAGGGCTGCAAAATCTTAACACTTCTAGACAGTTGCAATAAAGTCACCTGGAAGTACTTTTGGATTCATAGTGGAAGAGAAACGTCGTGTAAATGGTTAATTTACAATATATTTACTTTGTCCTCATTTCTGTGTTATAACTGATTAATGGATTTTCATATGTCATCATGCTCTAAACTGAGCTTTATGAAGGTCATTTGTAGTTCTTGTGGGAAAAAAAAGAAGCACAGAGTTGTCGTTTCTAAAGATTAAACAGACTGTGCATCGTCTTTGATGAACACAGACAGTGTGAACAAAGAAGACAGAAAAAGGAGCAGACGGCCCTGGCTGAGAGTGTGTTAGACACTTGTCTAGACGGCGAGCAAGATCCTTCCCGTGATTGTTGGTTGGCATTGAAAGGCTGCAAAACAGGAAATAATCCTTAGGAGAAAACATACAGTCATGACCATTAGAAAGCTGATCACAAATATTGTCTCAAGCTGCAGTGGAGTATGGTGTTGAATTAATTAATAAAATACTGATGTGACACTGTAATATGTTGAGTTAGGTACATCCACAATGGATTTTCTATGCTATTATGCAAACACACCCCATTTTTTGCTGCTTTTTCCACTTTTGAATGTGAGTTTATACGGGTCAAATGAAGGTAGTTTTTATCACAGTTAATCTCAAAAAACCATTAAAGGTAATGTCTGTACAATTATCCTTCACAAAAGTCCAAAGAAAGAGCCTTTGTTTTGTTGGTCAGCATCATTAGTTTATTTCCATTATTAGTTATGTGTTGTCTCAGGCTGCGCTGCTTAAATTCACTCTTTGAATGGTCTGTCTTGAAGGCGATGACTTGTTCATGTTTATTGAAATAGCTCATCTGACATCAGAATAAGTGGTCTCCTATTGGAACAAGTCAGAGCCACGGAGGAAGAAAAAAACAAAAACAAAACAACAGTGGTGCATCAAGTGGTCATCACACACCATCTAGTGGATATGTTGGTTGAGAGGTTTGGATTCACAACTTTACTTACTTTCTTTATTTTATAACACATGTTTAAATGGATACAGCAATTAAAGTGTGAAAAAAAAATCTGTACTTTCACAGCCAATATGACAACCTGCACAAAAAAACTGTGCTTTATTTATCAAGCGCTATTTACAATAACGTTAATCAGTTAAAAAAAAAAAAAAAATGCCAGGACTAAACTTTTTTTTTTTTTTTTCACAGTAACACAACCGACTGGTTTAGACTTCGTTATTAAACTTCTTTCTTTAAATACACAATAGATTTAACCCATAAAAACCCAAACATCCATCACTGACCAAAAGCATCTACTGATCTAAACTGTTTAATACCGGTTGATCCACTAATTCTATCAATACATGTGAATAATTGGTGTAAAATGCAGTTTGTCATCTTTTCATGGTCATCAGATATGACTCATTTGAACATTCAGAGGCTCAGTAGTTCCCGTGGAAACATCGTCATCTTCTACAACATCGATTCACCAGTAAAACTCATGGAGTTTGATGAATGACAATGGATGGAAATGCTTGGTTTATGTTCAGTTATTGATATATTTAACTGAAAAGGTGACTTTTTCTGGCGTTTTCTCTGTTTTTGATGTAATAACTTCAACTTTAATCTGAGCTTTTATGAACATCTTCATGATCAGTAAATTAAATACAGTAAAATACTGGATTTATACTGATAAAATGCAAAATACAGAAGATAGTATTATAATAAATGGTGATAAATCACTCAAAAAAGGTTAGATATAAAGAAAATTCTATTTCAAATTTCACATAAAAGTAGCACTGGGTCTTCATGGGTTAACTTTACTTTCAGGGATCAACCCAAAAGTGTGTTATTACTAACAGACTGTAACTAGTCCACTTTAAATTCTACAGTACCAAAGTTAAGTGTAAGGTTACTCTTAAAACAAATCCAGATATATGGGTAAAAAATGCCTGGGTCAAGCATTAGGTTGATTTAAGAAATAAGATTTAACCATTTTATGAGGAGGGAACAACTCAGCAGTCGAGGTTGACTCACACTCCTCCGTAAAACATGGCTGCCACACCTTTAATTATCCAAACCTCTACTTTTATGATAACAATTCACACTTAGATGCTGTGTCGTAAAATGTTAATAGTGCATAAGCTTACATTTGTGTACTTTTATGGTCAAAGATTACAGGCTTTGCATCTTAGAGGTGTAACTGCCCATGCATGGGTTAATGTTTTTGAAGACAGTGTCACCACAGTTCATTTGACCCCAGCTTCCTCAGGAGTACACTCAGAGATACACTTAAGATCAATAAAAGCAAAAGTTTTTTGGATATAATAAAAAACTAAAGATAAAAGTTGTTATACACAAGTAAAAACGCTTAAATTATAAACTATAAATGTCTCAGTAAACTCAACCTCTTCTTCAGCCTCAAAGATAGATAAATGATTAAATGTCAAGAAACATATCAAATGCACCAAATTAAAACCTAAAAACCTCCAAACATCAAGAATCAAAAGGTCTTCTGATGACTTTTCAGTAAATAATTTGCAAGGATTTTTTTCTTTTTTCAGTATTTGTTATAGAAGAACTGAAAGATTTAAGACAGAAGAAAAGATTTTATTTCTATAAGAGAGTGAAAGCTGAGGAAACATTAAAAGAAACATCCATCCATCCATTATCTGCCGCTTATCCAGTTAAAAGAAACAACATCTTAAATTTTATATAACAGCCTTTCAGCATTATATTTTAATTTAATACTGTTCTTTGTTTCTAGTTTTTAAGTTTCAGATGTTCATCTTTTAGTATCATGAATTTAACCCTGAGGGCCTGTGCTAGTATTACTCACACTTGTAGTGAAATGCACAAAAACATACTTTTTAAAAGCAAACTCTAAAACATGATATACATTAATATTACATTCTTGAGCTATTCTTACATCTACATCTGACTTCATATTTGATATCAATTATTCATTGATTTTTAAATATTTAAATAAATAATATAATAATTACTATACAGGGTGTCCATAAAGTCTCTTCAATATTTAAATAAATTATTATAAACACAATTGATGAGATATTTTAATTAGCTTTGTTCTATTTACTCAGCGGTCATCAAAGTTTTCCATCACATTGTGGGATCATGTGCAATCAAATCTTTGGTTCATTTTTCTATGAGAGACCAATTACTGCAAATGTTTACCTTGACCTTTTGACTGAATATGTGGCACCACCACTGGATGACCTTCAACCAGCCATCATTTTCCAGGTAGATGGTGCACCACCACTTTGGGGACTGCATGCTGGTGGGTTCAAATATTTCCAAATCAGTGGACTGGAAGGGATGGCCCAGTTCCCTGGACACCTCATTCACCAGATATGACTGCCCTGGATTTCTTTCTATGGGGTTATGTTAAAGATATTATGTATCGAACAATGATACGGGACATCAACAACATGAAACTAAAGATCACTGATGCCATTGACGCCATTGATGAGGCTATGATACAATACAGCCAACATGACAAGAAATTCAGTACCACCATGATGTGCTTCGTGCAACTAATGGTGCCCATATACAGATGTATTAAATAAAGTACAAAAAAACTTCAATATCTACATTTCATCTTGTAATAATTTCCACAGATTTGTCTATTCACTTGTTTTTGTAATAAATCTGCTAAATTGTGCAGAGACTTTACAGATACCCTGCATAACAACCTTTAAATATTAGGTTTTTGTCATGATTCAGGCCTCTGTCTAACTGGTGTGTGTAGTTAAATTTGACTGCATTTACTGGCTGTTGGACATGTGTTAGTATCTTGTGAATCGTTACAGTGTTTTGTTTGACAGATGGTCAAGTATTCTACATGTAAACATACATTTTCCTGTTTTCCTGAACTACTAGTAGGCCTACTACCAAAATTCAGTAACCAAATTTAAAAAAAAAAAAAAAAAAAAAAAAATGTATGCTACTACTACATCTAAACCTCAGGATTAATTAAGATTACAGTGTAAGAAGTGTCTCAGTAATGATGATACAGCAGATCAGAGAAAAGAGGAGGGGCTCACCAGACAGTTTTAAAGCCATTTTGGGATCAAATAAACCCTGTTTTAGTGCTTTTATGACTAAAATATGATTTGACTATCATAATACCTCATTGTCTGATTTTTAAAATGCAGTGTTATTTGGGAACTTTTTTCATTCAGCCCAATTTGATCTCATTCAGGCTGGACCAGTAAAATAATAATGTAAGAACCTATAAATAACAACAACTCCAGGTTTTTCTCTTTGTTTTAGTGCAAAAACCCCCACTTTAAATATGAAAACATTTACATTTCATAAAAAAAGATGTGAATTACCTGAAAAAAAGATGAAATTTCATAAGAAAATGAATGAAATTTAACAATATTATGCCTCAACTTATCATTCATACATGTGCATTACACACAATGTTATACAAACATTTAGTAACACTTGGTAACAGGCATAATATTGCTAAAATTCTAGAGTTTGTAAGTAAATAACCATATGATTATGCTTATTATTAACACAGTTTACAGATAACAGTGGCTCTACAAATACACAAAACATTTAGTAACAGGTAGAATATTGTTAAAATTGTACATTTCAGGTTTTTCATATTTGTTTATATTTATGTATTTATTTGTGTTTTATTGTGAAGGGATAGTTTGTTGATATAAATATTTTCCTTTTTTTTCACATAAAACCAAGAAGAAATTTTGTAGTTGTCATTATTTAAAGGTTATTATGCTATTATTTGACTTGAGATCGCATTGGTCTGTATGTGGAACCTGAACTTAAATGATTTTGACACCCTTGACTATTAATGTCTTCGGTGTAACTTTTACACTTCTATCCCATGGGCTGGATTGGAACCTTTGGCAGACCTTTTGGGGTTAAAGTTTAAGGGAGAGGGAGACCAGAGCCATCTAGTGGAAATATGTAATTTTGTACATACGCTAAATATGGTCTAAATTACTCTATCTGGTGGAGAGTAGTAAAGTGATCAAACCAGGGCAAAATTCTATATTGACACCCAGATATAGTATACAATCCAGTTATTATGCTTTAATGGAGTGGGCCGAAATTGAATTAAGGATTATTGCATCAAATTGGCCCTATGCGGCTACCGTCGTCAGTCACGTGACAGTACGTCATGTTTTGTCCCTTGTGGTGAGCGGGTGTAGCTGCTAAACAGTGTATGTATTCATATTTATTTGTTTGGTCAGTGTGACAGAGATGGAGATCGGGACGGAGATCAGCAAGAAAATAAGAGTGAGTAGCATTTTGCGTTGACTGTGAGTGTGTTGGACGTTATTGGTAACGTTTGAGAAACGTAACTAGCGTTGCAAGCTAACATTAGCCTGCTAGCTCCTCTCCCGGCTGAGCAGAATGGTAAATATAGAAACATGGAAACGGGGTTTTCATTTACAAGGTCGACTAGAAAGTAAGAAAAATGTCTGACAATGTTGACAAAAGGAAGCCTTAAAGAACTGCTGGTTGTTCTTCTGTTTTGTGAAAGTTACGGTGGCTTACGTGCAGTTGCTGAAGTATACCAGTGCAGCCCATTGGTTTTAACTGAATGTTGTGATCGTTAGTATAATCTTGGTCTTTTTCAGGCTGCTATCAAGGGCAAGCTCCAAGAACTTGGTGCATATATCGGTGAGTGGAAAAAACTGCAGACGGATGACTTGAAGGCAGCGTTTGTTATTATTATTAACGTATGTCTTTTGTTTCTCCACCACTTCTGTAGATGAAGAACTCCCTGACTACATAATGGTGATGGTGGCAAATAAGAAAACTTCTCAGCAGATGGCGGACGATTTATCACTTTTTCTTGGAAACAACACAATTAAATTTACAGCATGGTATGTTCAAAGTGGTTCTGTCTACCGTAACACTTAGTATTACATTGTTACAGGCATCATCTGTGTAAGGATTGAGCGGCGTGGACAAGGAAACCATGCCTTAACACATTTTTTGCTAAATACACTTATTCAACACATACATACAGGATATGTTTTGACATTTTAATCTGCTTTATTGCAAGCCAGAACACAAGAGATGTCACATAAACTTTTTTTGTATCAGCTTGTAGGTTGAAGTACATGGAAAATCATAAATAACTTACATTATCTCAAAGACAGTGATTTCAGTAGGATTACACCATCAATGTGCAGGTTAAGAACCTAATGTAAGTAGAATTGTATGATGTAGTCATAGAACACAGACATCAGCACTTGTAAAATAGTGAAAATAAATAACTGTGAGCTGTAGGTTTATATAGTCTTTGTGTCTGTTATCTCGTAATAACATTTTCTTTCGATACATTTTAGGTTACAAGGTGTGTTGGAGAAATTAAGATCTGTTGCAGTTGGTAAGTTTCAGTAATAAATGTTTCTTGAACTTTTGATTCTTCTCACCTGGTTCTTGTTAAATACTTGTTTGTGTGTAAATGTTTCAGAACCTGGGTCTCTCAGACATCAGCTGCAGTCAGAGAGTGGGACAGCTTCTGCAAAGAGACGACTAACTGTAAATGAAGACAGCAGAGCAGAGGAGGCAAAGGCTTTGACAGTGTCCAGCTCCCGTTCCGACAGAACTGAGGCATGTGTGTCCAGTTCTGCCCATGAAAGCAGGTACATAATACACTCCTGTCTTAGTGCTTTGTGTATTCATGACAGACTACTCAAATGCCTAAGACTAATATGTTGATGCTGGTTTGTTCATAGACGGGGTGCCTTAGACAAGAGTTCCTCACGGCTTACCTCAACTGTTAAACCCCTCATCGAGTCACTCCCCTCTGAGGCTGTTATCGATATCAAACCGGAGATGGATGATGACCTCATTGCTGACGAACCCGTAGAAATGGGCGCCAACCCTGGTCGGATCAGGGGCTCAGCTGGTAGACCCACCGCTGAAATCTACAGGCCGACCCAAAGCAAATTCAACTCGGTTAACTCTGCCAATACATTTCGGTCCATGGACGAACTGTTGCACTCCAGACAGCAGGACAGCAGAAGCAGCAGATCATCCAGACCCGGTCCCAGTAAGGTATGAGAAGTTGATGACTGTGATGATTGACTGTGTTGTGATCACTGTAGTTACAGGGCTAAAAATGTCTTTTCCTGTGTGTATCTCTTGATTCAGCCAGATGAGTTGTCACGGAAACGTAAGGCACCAGTTGCAAGTTCAGTAGTACGAGTGAGCAAAACGGCAGATGAGGATAGCGATGACTTGGAGGAGGAGGATACAAGCTATGGAACCAGAGGACTGTCCAGCAGAGTGTCCCTACCCTCAAAACCAGAACGCAAGTCAGTTATTTGACCTACTTTATTTTGACCCTCACATCACTACCAGTAAAACTCTTTGTAACACTGATAATCTGTTACAACTGTCATTGTCAAGGTCGTACAATTGTTGTCTTTCTGTATCTTTGTTTAAAGGAAGATTGCTTGCTTTAATTGTAACATAACAGTGGTGCTGTGTGCTAATAGCATATGTATTTTTTGTTCAGACCTACTCTGCCACCAGCAAAGCAAGCCAACCGGAATCTGATACTGAAGGCCATCTCTGAGGCCCAGGACTCTATCACCAAAACTACAGCCTACACAGCAAGTAAGTTTACATGTATGATTAAATATACTAAATATTACTTATGGTGGCAGAAAGAATTCAGAAACTGCAGCTGGACAGAAAAATACTCACAGTTAGACTCAACTACGATTTAAGCATTTGAAGCATTTATTACAGAGTTAAACGGAAAAAGTTTAACAAACATCAGAAAAACTGTTCAGCCAACAGGGGCTAGGGCAGGGGTATTCAAATCCAGTTGTTGAGGGCTGGTATCCCGCATGTTTTAGATATTTCCCTCTTCCAGCACATCTGGTTTAATTAATGATCAGCTCATCATCAAGCTCTGCAGAAGCCTGATAACAATGTAATGGCTTCCAGGTGTGCTGGAAGAGGGAAATATCTAAAACATGCCGGATACCGGCTCTCGAAGACCGGATTTGAATACCCCTGGGTTAGGGTCTGAAAGGTATAAGGCTAATGGTCTGCACATGTACATGTTTGTTCGATTTACACTTTGATTACAGTACACATTGCCACTTCTTTTCCCAGTCATCGTAACAAACATTGGAATTCCACAGTGGTACAGACATATTTGCATCCGTTTTCTCCTCCTTTTACATGATTCTCTAAATTTTCCATCACATTACTATGAGCATTAACTGCTGGTGTTCTTATCTCTATCAACCATTATCTCATCTTAACAGTACCACAGCGACAGACTGTTCCTGTGGCACCTCGCACTCGTTTGTCCAGCAGTGAAGAGATGACTGCAGCCATTCAGCTGGTCCAGGAGCACCTCCACAGCCTGGCCCCTAGAGTGCAGGCCTACACTTCTGCTTCACTACCTCCCTCTAGAACTCTAGGTAGGTGTGTAGTAGATTTGGGCACCCCAGGCAGAAAGACTATTTATGGACAATAGGGAGGTAAAATTACTGTCTGTCTACAACTTGTGAAACAGTCATGGAGCTAAGCAAGACTTAACTTGTAATGTTCATGGGTTTGTCTTCTGCTTTACAGTGACTCTGCTGTTCTGAACTTTGACTACTTTTGTATTAAGTTACAGTGTTACTGAACATTCATTAAGTCATGGACCACTTTTGCAGTGTGCTTTCACGTGTACCCTGAACAACAGAAGCACAGACACCAGGATTTGGCCAAATATGCCTGATGGCCCCTGTTGACAGGCACTACTGAAAACAAAATATGTTAAAATGAGACCGTTGCTGCATAGTTATGAAAACACCATATGATTTAAACTTTCACATTCAAAATAAAAATGTTGTATTGGTTTATTTTTATTTCCCCTTTGATTATTATTATTTTTTGTTTCTGTTAGCTCCAGCAAAGTCTTTAGCATCACGACTTCAATTAGATTTCGCTGAGAGCAGTGGTGGAAGAGAGGCAGGTGACTATGGTGAGTTGTCTTTTGGTTCTCTCTGTGTGAAATTTAAGAAAACAAGTATCTTGGAGGGTGGTGCACAAATGGTTTTGAGTCGCATAGAACACTGAGATGTCTGTTAATGAATAATCATTTTAAAATTCAGGGGTTGAAGTAGCTGGAGGCAGTGAGGGAAAGCCTTTCGATACACGATCCTTCATAATGAGCCGACCACAATTGGAAGAGTCAGAAACCAGAAGACAGCAGCGCCTTCAGGCCAGAGAGGATTTCCAGCCGGCTGCAATACGAACAGTCCAGGCCAGGTACACAGTGCACTCATACATTCATTCATTCATTCCTCTTCTGAACTGCTTTGCCCTTGAGAGGGTTATGGGGTGCTGGAGCCTATCCCAGCTACCTATGGGCGAAGGGAGGGTACACCCTGGACATGTCGCCAGCTCACCACAGGGCACACATACATGCAGGGTTCATATGGGGGCTTGAAATCCTTGAAAATACTTGAATTTCAATGTTGTGTTTTCAAAATCTGAAAAGTGCTTGAAAGTGCTTGCAATTATAACCCTGTGATGTGATTTATTTATTTAATTTTTACTCTGCCAGGTTAGATGACAAGCCAAAGCTACTTACAGAGAGGGGATACATTATGAAAAATAAAACTTTATCTCAAAAAAGAAAATTAGTGGGTGCTCTCAGGTAGACGCCAGGTAAACTTTTATCTTAATCTTTGGCTCCATGTGAGTGTGCCTGAAGAACACCAAGTGGCTTCCCTTTTTTTTTTGGATAAAACTTAGTGCTCTTTAATTTCTAAACTTTTTGCTATTACGAAACAGAATTTTAGATGTTTATACCATAATAGAATGTACATCATTGTGATAAAAAGTGACAAAAATAATCATGAGTATATGTTTTCCTGTAGATATGTATTTTACCCTAGCAATAAGGTGCTGTTCTGGAAAAATTTGAAAATGACCTTTAAAAGTGCTTGAAAACTGCTTGAATTTGACCTTGAAAAATGTGTATGAGCCCTGTACATAATAACAATAAACTATCATGTGAGTTTTTGGCATTTGTTGATGTCTCACAGATTTGATTTTGTCTCTTGTGCAGTAAGGAGAGGGGGGAGTCTGCCAGCCCAAAGTTCATAGTTACATTAGACGGGGTGCCGAGCCCTATGGGGGTCCTCACTGAGTGTGAGATGGAGCTGGACGATGTTAGACCTCCTGCAAAGGTCACTGACGCGACCATCCACGCTAACAGGGAATCCAAAGTCAGTGTCCTGCACAGGCTGCAGGGAGGAGTCGCATCATTGGAAGGTGTGTGGATTAACTTGACCATATTTTGGAATAATACTGCAGTAAGAATATACCTGGATTTACATTTTACTAAAGGTATTGAATCGGTTTTTCACAGTTTGCAGTATATATTCTTTTGTTAGGTCATTCTTGGTGTTTGTAAGTTTAAAAGATAATTCTGCATGTTTGTTGAAGAATAATACTGCAGATGAAGACTGTAACATAATTGGAAAGATTACATTCTCAAAATTCATGTAAGATGAAGACATTTTTGTATGTGTGTGTCACTTGGGATGAGAGATCCACTGGCTTATTTCAAACTAATGTAAACAATAAGCTGATTTTATTTATTTATCCTGTCTTTAAATGGACAGACATTGTATGTATAGTTAAGACCATAATGCAAACAGGTTAAAAGCATTATTTGTCCCTAACTGTTGACTGCCATGCAAAATTTTTCCAATGCAAGGACAGAAACCAGAAAGGCTGGTGCTTTGCCTCTTTATATGTAAAACTCAGTGCAAACTGCATATGTAAACCAGTCTCTTTTTTCATTGTTGTCTCTGTATATTCTGTGTTTTTCACAGAGGATGTAATGGAAGTAGAAATGGAGGAGGACGATGCCGCTCCTTTGAAAAAACAGAAAGTTATGGAGCGCTGCAAATTCTGGCCCGTCTGCAAAAGTGGAGACGACTGTCTATACCATCACCCCACCACACAGTGCAAGTGGGTGCATTTGTTATCCAACTACAGGAATGCTAAAGGGGTCTCATTATTCTCGTCATTCATGATTGTATCTGTCTTCTTTTTCTGTAGGACCTTTCCCAACTGCAAGTTTGGGGATAAATGCCTTTTCATCCATCCAAATTGTAAATATGATGCCAGGTGCACCAAGCCAGACTGTCCCTTCACTCATGTCAGCCGCAGAAGCACAGTCGCTCCACCACCGAGACCAGGTACGCTCTCATTTCCTCTGTGATGACAACTCAATATTGAAGCTGCTGTGACAAAGTTATGAACATGCCTGGGAATGATGAGCTGTAGTGGCAGTTTAGTTTGAAGAGGTTTGGACCATTTAAAGGAGTGTTATTTTGCTTTTTTTAAATGGAATTATGCATTTTAAAACATTTCCCTGTGGTCTTCATAAACTGTAAATGTTATGCTTGGGTCTGAATTCTTCATTAATTAAACCCCACAGGTCTATCTTCAACTCTGTTTCTGAGTAATGACACCAGAAACGTCGTTTTGAGCGCTGGCCTTTAAATACAAATAGCCACTTCACGCCCCACCCCCTCCAGGTTGTTGACCGTGCTGCTCTGTCCCATTCAGCCACTTGTGTTCGTTAATGCAACCAACAACTGAACATTTTAGGTAATCCGCTTGAAGTCTGGACATATTTTTAGTTTTTACCACAAACACTGCTGCTGACAAACAATTATGGTGTACTCCGAGAAATGTTCGTCAGAAGTCTTGACCTTATATGTGCAAATGTCGTGATGTAACTAGTTATAAAATGTAACAAATTAAGCAGGAATTGAAACAGGTTGTAGAAATCCACTAGATTTTTGCTGGAATAAATATAAAGATAGCTTTGCAGCACCTGGAGGGTTCAAATTCAAACTTTTTGCACTGTTATGGTCCAAATACACAAATAAATGTACCAAAGACTAATAAAAGTGGGTTTAGCAAAATATGAGCCCTTTAACTTTGACTCAGTGTAAAGCTGAAGCCTCTTTTATTGCTTATGTTGCTTATTGAGGATGTCTTTACCTGACTTTTCCTCTACAGCCATGCCGCCAGTGCAGACCACCAGTGTGTGTCGCTTCTTCCCTGAATGCAAAAAGAGGGACTGTCCCTTTTATCACCCCAAGGTAACACATCTGAGAGCATACATTCTGGTCCTGGACTGGAGGTTGTTGCATCACACAGACCTTCTGCACAAGCATTAGTGTAAAGTACATTTTTGTTCCTCTTACCCACAGCCCTGCCGCTTCGCAGCTCAGTGTAACAGACCGGGATGCACATTTTACCACCCTACCACAACTGTGCCACCAAGACACGCCCTGAAGTGGACAAAAACACAGAGCAGGTGAACACTTAACTAACATTGGAGGGACTATGTTATACTGTGAGCAGAGCTGTACTGAGCCATTGGACTAAAACTACAGTCTCTAGTAGATCAAACTTGACCAATATAATATTACTTGCCAAAAAAAGTCCCCACCTGCGTTGAACTAAGCACATAGGTAAGGACCTTCCATTGGAAAATGACTGCAGTGGTTAATATGTTTCATCTGGAAACATTATTTACCCCTAACTGGTGCAGTCAGTAGCTGCACATGCAAACCATCAGTTGCAGAGAGCATTAAGATTGGACAATACCAGGATTCATCAGGCCCAAATAGTGAAAGAGTGGTTCAGGAACCATGGGACATCATTTCACATGTGGTGGATTGGCCTCCACAGAGTCCAGACCTGAACCCCGTTGAGAATCTTTGAGATGTGCTGGAGAAGACTTTACACAGTGGTCTGACTCTCCCATCTTCAATAAGTGTAATCAAAGCTCTAGATTTTTTTTTTTTTTTTTTTTTTGCTGGACAGTGTTTATAGCCATGGTACAGTTGTAATGCAGCTCATAAACAAATGCTAGATTTGTTATACCTACTAATGTTTTGGTTTTTCTGTCCAATAGCTAATGAAGTCCACAACATTTGAAGAAGCCTGACGATGACCTGATGATGTGAAACTTTCAAAATCTTCTGTTCATGGAATTTCATTCTCACATTTGACTGTTGTCTGCTATTATTTTATTGTATTTGTATTTGGACTGGTTTTTAAGAAACGTTGTTTTGTAAGCAGAAATGTCAAGATTTTGATTCCATTAGATATAAATTCTTCACATTTGTCCCACCTCATTATTTGCCTTGTATTTTTTTTTTGATAATGTTGTCATTGTGTAGTTAAGAAGTATGCTTTTGTTCTCTTAGGGTAATGATAACAGAGAACATCACAATTTATAAAGTGCAGTATTATTAACACTTTGATTATATTAGTAGATGGGATGTATTTTCTCAGAACAAAAATATTTTTTATTGATTTGCTGTCTCTTGGAAAAAGAAGTTGAGCCTAAGAAGCATCTTATAGTTATGCAGCTGTATATAAACTGTTAAAAAAAATATTATGGCCTGTAATGATATTGTGTGGGTAATGTTTCATAAAATTTAATGCACTGAATTACCTTTTTTGTTTGATGAAGAATGGATGTGAGAGTGATGTTCATTGAAGCATAGAAGTCTATTTGAGCACACATGAGTCAAGATCATTGGTCAAAGAAGACAGTTTTTGGACAGTTTTAGGCTAAAGAGGCAAATATGTACTAAACGTAATGAAAAACACACGGTCCAAACGTGTAATTTCCAGAAAATGATTTGCTCAGGTGCCTATTTTGTATATATTGCTCACGAGATGAATAACACAGTTAAGAGCTGTGTTATTTTCATTCCCGACGTGAGCAACGTCTGCGTTTGGATTAATCCCTTAATGTTGGACATTGAGTCGTATCTCTTGTACAGAGTCATGCTTGACTGGGACCTTTAGGTGTGGTCAATAGCTGATATAAAGGCAGCAAAGAAAACACCCAAATGTTTTTACTAGCTCAAAATGCCATGACTTACGATACAACAGAGAGAATGTGCCATTGGCATGTTACGAGCAGGTCTGAGCCGTGGTGAAGTCGTACACCGTCTGCGCTGTCATTGCAGTACGATCAGTCATCTGAGTACCAGATCAGGTCGGATCCCTCAGGACAGGATCGTGAGACTTGTCAGTTCCATGCATCGTCGCTGCACTCCTTGTTTGGAAGCAGAGGTGGACACACCCAATATTGAATGATTACACTTTCAATTTCTGAGTACCTGTATTCAGCGACTGAATAAACCTGTTAAGTTGATCACAATTCATTCTCTAATGGCCAATGCTTCCCTCTTTAATATGAAGGTAACCCCAAACCAATTAATTGAATATATCTCCAAATATACATATTATTCTGACCGGTGCATTTTTCATGGTACTAAGTATCGAAGCAAATGTGTGACATCAGATATTGAATGGTTGTATTTTGCGATAGTTTTTTTTTTTTTAATGGTTCTATTTTGTGATTTGAAGTTGTTATAGTTGATTTGATTTTTTTTTTTTGAATAGTTGTATTTTATAATTTGAATTTTTTGTAGTTGATTTTTTTTTTTTTTTAATTATTGCAAAATACAACCATTCAATATCTGATGACACACATTTGCTTCCATACTAAGTATATATAGTGTAATATGAATTACAAATGCACAAGAGGTCATTGGAAGGTAAGCAGAAACAGCAGAGTAACTCAGACATTTGACCACAAGAGACAGACTGAGCAACTGGTCTGATTCTGATGCTGATTGTGCTGATCTCAGCACCAGGTATTTGTAAACATTAGGATGTTGTCAAAGTCATGGACAGACTGGCTGGAAAATTTCCAGACAGGAAGTAATGGTTGCACAATTTTGTAATGAAAATATTTGTACAGTGAGAAATGGGTCTTCTTTGTTCTCATTTTATTAAATCTTCTATGAAGATAAAAATGTTCAAGTAAAACTATTTAAAGAAAATCCATCAGAATATTATCCTTCCAACACTAGTAATCCATTAAAATTAGCATCATTGTCAAGGTTGAATGATTGTTAGTATTCCACTTCTGAGACAGAATCTACTACACATTACCAAATATAAGACTGCCTCATAGTAGCTGTTTCAAATGAATATTGTCCTGCTATTATTATCCTTATTATTATTATTGCTATCATTTCATTTATTATTACTGAAGTAGCGGTCGAAATGAGACCATTAAAAAACTGTCAAATACATATATATACAGGGTGGGGAAGCAAAATTTACAATGAACATTTAGTTGTTTTTTCTCAGCAGGCACTATGTCAATTGTTTTGAAACCAAACATATATTGATGTCATAATCATACCTAACACTATTATCCATACCTTTTCAGAAACTTTTGCCCATATGAGTAATCAGGAAAGCAAACGTCAAAGAGTGTGTGATTTGCTGAATGCAATCGTCACACCAAAGGAGATTTCAAAAATAGTTGGAGTGTCCATAAAGACTGTTTATAATGTAAAGAAGAGAATGACTATGAGCAAAACTATTACGAGAAAGTCTGGAAGATACTATTAAAGAAGAATGGGAGAAGTTGTCACCCGAATATTTGAGGAACACTTGCGCAAGTTTCAGGAAGCGTGTGAAGGCAGTTATTGAGAAAGAAGGAGGACACATAGAATAAAAACATTTTCTATTATGTCCATTTTCTTGTGGCAAATAAATTCTCATGACTTTCAATAAACTAATTGGTCATACACTGTCTTTCAATCCCTGCCTCAAAATATTGTAAATTTTGCTTCCCCACCCTGTATATATATATATATATATATATATATATATATATATATATATATATATATATATATATATATATACACACACACACACTCTGTAGTAACCTGGCATCAATACAATTCCAATGCAATGTTTTCATTTTGTTTATGGTTTTCATGGTTATATTAAACCATTCCAAAACCATTAATGATACAAATGTGTTGTAATGCACCACTCTTCTGCTGGAATGTTTCCTAAATTTTATTTTTCATTTAAGGACAAAATGTATTTATTGATAATATCTTTGCTCTATTTGTTTCCATGCTTTCATGCTTAATGACAGAAATACTGTAATAATCAGACAGAGCAAAAGGCTGTAGAAATATCCAGATAACTGACAAACTAGTTGAATATATTAGGTTTTATGCCCAATTGTGCCTGTAAAATGGACAGTAATTTATTATTACATTATTATATTTAATATTTGGATTCATTTTACTGCTGCAGTTGTATGTTGCATTTTACTGCTGTGAGATTGAGCTCAGTGAAATACTTTAGATACTATTTTTAGTTACTTTCCACCATCACACCATAACATGCTTCAAAAGCAGCTCGCAAAACTGTCGGCTACATTTTATTTTTTAATCACCACAGGCCAGTGTATGCCATCGTCAGATATGAAATGCAGTGATAAAAAAAAACAAACAAAAAACACAGATCTGATTATTTCAAGAGAAACAAAACTCATAGCAAATATATGTGTTTTCATCCAAAACATACTAACATCATAGAAACACCAAAGAATTTGACCCTTTCTCTGTGGGAATTGAATGTCCAAATTAATCCACATATACAGGATTTATTTACATGTGACCAAATAAATGGAACATGACAGATTCAGGTCTTCATATTTATCAAGAGGCTACACTGTGTTATGTGTATAAGAGGCATATAAGTGTAACTCCACCTTGAGAAGGGGATGAAACCTTTCAACACAATAGAACCATAACGATACAGCAGAGCTATGCGTAGCATTTGACCATTTTTCTGCATCTCTGATCAAATACGTCTACCACAGTTGGACATTTGTGTTGTCGTGTGGCAGTGGGTGTCCTAGTGGATAACCTGGATCTTATTTTGACTATGCCTCAGGTAAGACAAGAACAGTGCAAATCCTCTGTGAAGGCCTGTCTGATGGAGCTGTTCATCCATCGGTGGTCATTTTCACTTAGAACCAGCAGATCCAGAGGTAGGTACAAATCCACATCCTGTTTCCTCAGGGCCCACATTTACAAAACAGCACCATGAAATCACTCTTCTACATCCACACAGTGTTTATTGATTAGGTCTTGGTGTTTCTAGATGTGGGTGTAGATGACATCAGAGGAGACATCAGCAGTGGACCTGTGAGGAAGAGTAAGACCAGACCCCTCCCACACCTTCCTACAAAACCCAAAATGACCCCACTGTGGACAAACATTTAACCTGAAACTGTAACTGCAATAAACCATTTGAACTTCATCTTTTTCTTCTGTCTTTGTTAAAGAACTAAGATGGAGATTCAGGTTTTATTCAAAATGGAATTTCATGAATGGATTGTAAATCACTTATCTAGTGGTTTGTTGTGGAAAATGGTGTTTAACCCTTAGGGGTCTGAGCCTATTTTGGCCATCTTTTCATACTTCTGATTTTGCCTTTATATAGCAGAAAAAAAGGAAGCAGTCAAAAGTAGTAGTAGATAAAAGACTCAAATTTGGTGGAGCATGTTTTTGAACATTTCAGTACTGCTGCAAACTCCCTTGGATGTCAACTATAAATGCCCATTATGTAAAGACACAGTGACATCTAGTGGATGTTTTAAGTGTAATATGTAGACATCGACTCACAATGTGCTCTACCAATTATATAACTTAAAAAGTGTACGCAAATTATATTATGACCACTGTTTATTCAACAATAAATGGCACTGAAAGTCTATGCTCTTTTTCAGATTTGGGTTTTGCCTGCATTAATAGTTAGAGGTGATCAACATGAAAACTAAAGAGCTGTTTATGGGTGAAAAACAAGCTATTGTGAGGCAGAGAAAAGATGGAAAATCAGTCAGAGACATTGCACAAACATTGGTCTTAGACAGAACAACTCTTTGGAATGTCTTGAAGAAGAAAGAAACCACTGGTGTTCTAATTAACAGTAATACTACTACTACTACTATCAACATAAATGTAAAATTTCTGAGCAAATTTACTTTTATTAACATTTTATTTTTTATTTTTACAATATCTTTGACACATAACAGGGTTTAAAATAACTTCACTCGCATGTTTGGATCCTTCATCACTGCTAAAAGATCCCAACAGTTTCCACTCCACACTAGTAATTTTCACTTCCGCAAATAAGCGACGCTGTTTCGCGCATGCTGATTACGTCACCTTCGTCAATGTCTAAAGTCCTATGAGCTGGTGCAGTCTTTGCCGGGTGCGGTGGCGCGCGCCTGTAATCCAAGCTACCGGGAGGCTGAGGCTGGCGGATCGTTTGAGCTCAGGAGCTCTGAGCTGCAGCGGACTATGCCGATCGGGTGTCCGCACTAAGTTCGGTATCGATATGGTGTTCCTGGGGAAGCCTGGGACCACCAGGTCGCCTAAGGAGGGGTGCACCGGCCCAGGTCGGAAACGGAGCAGGTCAAAGCCCCCGTGCCGCTCAGTAGTGGGATCGCGCCTGTGAATAGACGCTGTAGTGCAGCCTGAGTAATACAGCGAGACCCAGTCTTTTTTAAACTGTGTCCACTCATCATTAACATACACACTCATATTTTACATGTGTACATCACACAACACGAAACACCGAGTTTATAATCTTCTTAGTCTAAAGGTAATGTTATGGTAAAACCAGCTCTGCTCTGCTACTCCTGCACTGCCTCCTACTGGATGAAATGAACAACTACACTAATAAAAACACGGACCATTTGTCAGTGTTGAAACGCCATGATTTAATCACGTGCTATTTATTGTATTACTACAAGAAAACAAAGACTTAGGATAAAATAGTGTCTAAATCCAGTATCAGGTCAATTAATGAAGACATGTATGGTATGTTTTCCTTCTAGGTACGTTAAATCCCAGTAGAAGGCTCTGGTACAACTTCATCTACCTCCAAAGTACATAGAGAAGGAGAAAAACACGGAACAGCAGCTTCATGTAGAACAACTTCATTTATTTGAATTCAGGCCAACCAGTTTCAGTTTGTGACTTTCATCAGGGTCAGTCGAAAATACATATCCAGGTGCTTGTAAATGAGATATTTCAATATTTTTCGGTCCTGCACCGCCTCCTCCTGGACGAAAGGAGGAAAAACATCATCCATCACACTAGCCACCTTTGGCCTGCAGATGGCGCTAATTCAAAGCTGAAAACTAGCACTTCACCAGGTTAGAGCTGTTTGTTGCACTTGGAAAGGTTAAGGAACTGGCTCTTGGATGTTGTATATACACTGCATTTTTTATAAAGTTTTTGTCTTTCATCTAAAATATATATCTTCTCATGTTCTAATACATCAGTTTAAGATGATGTAAGCAAAAGGAGGTGTAAGAACAGCTTACCTACATCACTTTTTAACCTTTTTGTTAGAGCTATCCAGACACTTAATAGCAGCATTCATCGCTCTAGTTGTGAAAGAATAACAATATAGAATTATATACAAACAATATAGAAACTATAGAATATAAGAATTCTTATATTTGTAGCTAAAAGTACTTGTGAATTGTCTCGTTGGTACTTCTTTAAATAGGTGAAACATGCAAAGGAAAAAAAAACCCATATGTGTCACTTAAAGTCAGAAATAATTCAGAAACAATAATGAAGGTGAAGCATATTTCTAAACGCAAATAGAAACTGATGCAGTGGAAATATCCCACCTGTGTGTTTCACATGTAGGTAAAATTAGTGGTCCACCAACAACCAGGTGAAGGGTTCATGACTACTACAGTTGCAACAGCTATTGCTCATATATAGCACTGATTAAGAATAAAATATCTTTATGTTTTGGTTTAACATAAAATGCTCTACTTGTTCTATTCCTCCTGATTATAGTGTTTAAATGCTGACATTATCAAGACAAGTTAAGAAAGTCCAGCAACAACTAAATGTTATTCAACTCACAAGGCGCACAGGAGCAGCCCACCTCTTTGTTTACGGTCAGCAGCACGACTCTTCACATTTCTTCAATAATTTGTTGCTTATTAGAAACCTCCCACGGTTATTTCCGAGGAAGAGACACTACAAATGAGGCCGTCTCACTTTTTTCTATTCAAACAAATGGCACTTAGAGGGTTTTTCCAAATAAGTGAGACCAGAAGAAGAAGAATTTCTGCTGACGACAGGCGCAATTCAACTTCGAACTGATGTATCAAACAACAACGAATTTCACTCTGAATGTAACCAGGTGTTATTTTTCTGTTGATATTCAGCACAATCGGAGGCCTTTGCACCTACTACCACCTAAAGGGCGTTTACGGTTTAAGTTGGCGCAGTAAGCTGGCAGCACCAAGTCAAAGCTGTAGTCTTGTTTTGTTGTTTTCCAACTCTCTATATTTGTACCGTGTTGTGTCTGTGTCCTGGTTAAAGCAGAATTTGACTAATCAGCTTTCCTCCTCCTTTTTCACTCTCTTCTTTTTACAGCCTCAACTCTTTTGGACGCCGTTAAATGCCAAGTATTAGAAATGTCTGCCCTTGCCCAAGCTCTTCAAAATTCCTGTGATGGGAGAACATGTTTTTGTGTGGGAGGGCTGTTCTGCCAAGCAAAGCTGTTTTAGTCCTGATTATTTTTCTTTCTTTTTTTTTCTCTCTCACAAGAAAATCTTGTTCTTGCACCACCAAATGCTGCCTCGTGATGGGGGCAAACAAGAAAATAATACAAGAATTAACAAGTAAATGGCACAGCACCTTTAAAGCCATCGCCTTCTGACGCAGATTCTGTTCAATTTTAAAACTAAAGACTCCTCTTTAGCACTTAACACCCTTTCTGAAGTGAGAACGCAGAATTTTTATTCATTTCCAGTGTGTTTTTTCCCCAAACCCCCAAACCAATCACTTTCTAGACGATTCCCCACACCTCAGCGCCTTTACCAAAAGTAATATCGACTGAAAGAACATATGGGAATTAGAGGTTTGGGGAGCCCCTTTATCATTTCTCAATGTGATTGCTTCACTGTATTGCAGCTGGTGTGTTGCAAGCAAGAAACTATCTTACAGTGTTGGAAATTACCACCTTGTGTGTGTAGAGATTCACAACTCAGTCATCCATGTGGACTTTTGGGATGGCTTGTCTCTTGAGGATTTAGTCAAAACATGACAGCTAAAAAAAGAGGAAGAGGGAATACCCATAATACTGGGCTAGCACTCACACACCCACACATGCACCACCTCATACAACAATGTCAATATTATGAGAACATTTATTATTATTATCATTATTATTACTATTAGTAGTAGTAATAGCAGTAGCAGTAGAAGACATCATTTCAATATAAAAATGGTATTTGTCCATGCAAAGACAACTAATTAAGATCTGCCCATGTTGGTGATACTGTTTCAAAGTGTCATTTCAGTCCTATATGTTATTTTTCTGGACTTTACAAGATTACCTTACATGTCTTAACTTTCCATCAGACATGTGACTTCCAGTCTAATGCAACTTACCCAGATTCTTACCAGAAGCCACATCAGATACAGCTAATTGGGCAGACAGCTAGTCTCAGACAGCTAGAGAGAGAGAGAGAGAGAGAGAGAGAGAGAGAGAGAGAGCGAGAGAGAGAGGTGGAGAGATAAAGGAAGAGAGCATGAGCGAGAGAGTGAAAGAGAAGGAGGAGTGACAGAAAGGGAAAGAAAAGAGGGAAGAAACAGACTCATTACTCATTAAGTGGTAAGCCAAGTTTCTTCTCAGTGCTCGTTCTGGTACAAAGACTCTCTCTCTTTCTCTCTCTCTCCCCCTCTCTCTCTCTCTCTCTCTCTCTCTCTTACACATACTCACACACACACACATATACGCTAAAACACAAAGCAGAAGTGGACAAAGACACAAGGTTTCAGTTGCCGTGGTTGGCTATGGCTCAGGGTTCTGACAGCAATGACACAAGTTACAAGTCTCCATCACCTGGAAGCAGACCGGTAAGTGTGCACTTGACTTTATTTCACTCATCCATCTCTTTGCCGCTTTCATCGCTCTGAGTTTAAAGTGAGGGCATATACACATTTCCATTCGAAGTTTTCTTCTGGATTGATTGCTTAATGCATCTTTAGTGGGCAGCAACACAACCTGTGAAAAGAAGCACCCGTTCTGCCTCTTCTTCACAGTTTCTCTGAGTGTTTCACATGCACACATGGGCTGAAGGCATGACTCCCCTAAAGTGTGGGCTTTTGTGAATTGCACAATTCATCACTTGTCCAACTAGTGGGAATCCATTGTTTCTGCAAGTCCTCAAACTGTGAATGATTTGAACGCTTTTGGGAACAGATAGTATGTGGAACATGTACGTTTCTTTGTTTCTGCTTTCACATGTGCTAAGTTCCAGCTCACTGTTGCCCATTTACTGGCTCTAGATGAAACCTTTAGATGCTTTTTTACTTTTATATGAGTCAGTTTGGCTTATGACCTTATGTGGATGCATCAGTATCCAGCAGCATCAGTTCTATGGTTTTTCATGCAAACGTTATCAGACAAATGTGCAGATGTTAGATAAATATTTTCTTATGTCTTTTGATGTAAAACTGATGCAGCATTTGAGATGGATTAGTTATTACGATACCAAGAAAATCAAGCGTACAGGACATGAAACAGGGCGTGCGTTATATCTAACTGTGACTCAGCCACTCCCTGACCCAGCCCTTCACGTAAAACTCATCTTCTGTCCAACTGTCACTATGACAGATGACACATTTTCACACTTAAAACACATCAAATCGTACCAGTGACTTAAACCAACCAGAACAGTGGTCAGTGGCTTCTTTTGCCTTTACCTGATCTTTATGTAATTGCGCACACTTAACCTTGTATCTTCAATTTTATCAGAGCTCTTCAGATGATGTAAAGAAGGTGATGAGGAGGGAAAAGAACCGGATTGCAGCTCAGAAGAGCAGGATGAGACAAACCCAGAAAGCTGACAGCCTACATTTGGTGAGGAGACTTCACTCATACATCAAAATAAACACTAAACCTGAGTACAAACGGGTAAAAAAAAAAAAAAAAAGCACATAAAAATGGCAGAAGTGCCAACCATAAAAACACTGCTTTTTCTGCTGTAGACAGAAAAACCTATATTATTTTTTTGCTTTAAGATGCTCTGCTTAGTCTATCAGTCTTCATGATAACTTAAAGTAAACATTGTGAGTGTTTTTAATCACTTTTAAGCCTCTGAGAAATGGTTTGTACTATATTTACAAAGAGCTACCTGACCATGTGGCGATGTGTCATGGCTTCTGTTGAGCTGCACACTTGGACACCGCTCTGTGTGTTTGCAGAAGCTTAAGGAATAAATTAGCACGTGTGGGCATCACTCCCTTTTGCAGCAGAATCCAGCATCAGAGACTGCAGCGCTGAATGTGACAAACCAAGTGTGTCTGCTCTCGCTGCTTTGTACATCTCTGCCATTTTACCTTCTTGTATCTGCTTTCATGTAATTACAACAATTGATCAGTTTTATCTTATCATTCTTTTTACATGCAACAAAATGATTCCTTTCTTTTGTCTCTTAGTGTGTTAATTTGCAGATATTTCTGAATGAGAATCTGCAGCTCCAAACATTCTTAGTTTCTTTCTCCTGTTCTGCTATCAATCAACACGTAGCTGCTCTGTTTCATAACATCCGATAATTGCTGTCACTTACATCAGCCAAGTTTTTGCCCTGTGACTACTTTACTGTGCACTGTCACTTTGACGTATTTGGTGCAGATGTTTCTGTGAACTTTATCAGATTAACTGAAAAGATTTTGACCTTAAAAACCCGCATTGTAGGCAGTAGTAGATCTAGCATTTGTGATCTGAGTACATGACAGCTCTTCCCATGCAGTTCTGTGTATCTTCATCAATCTCTTTAAACTGTGTTAGTGTCACTGAGAACACCAGGAGACCGCAGAGCATATTTTGTGGTTTTGCTGTCATCGTCTCACTAGATAAACAGGAAGGCGAATTTTCCCTCTCTATGACAGCATAGGCTTATTTCCTGTTTCTTCAGTAGTATTTTTTTTTTTCTTCTGTGTAAATGAGCTCGAAATTTCATGTCGTGGGCAGCAGGGGAGAAAGGCAGTCACTTCTTGTAAAGTGCTGATAGCAGTGGGCTGTATTTGGCTAAGTGACGCATGCACCGGGGTTTGCCCAGAGCCTCTGTGACAGTAAGGGCCTATAGCTCTGTATTATCATCCCTGGCCACAGTGTGATGACCTTTTCATTACCAAAGTGGAAGATTTCTACCTTGTTATTTCCACTCTAAAGACAGAAAAAATCATCAACCTCTGACGTGTTGTTTGCTCTACTTTTGTAAAAGTCATGATCAGCAACTTGTTTTAAGGCCGTTATAGTAGAAAATATATCTATACACAGAAACAACACATGGAACTGTCAGCAGTCTGTGGTGCTGCATGCAGTTTGCAGTTTTTACACATTTTGCCACAAGTTTGAGATGTTAAACTGTAGCAGGTTTTTGACTTGTTTATGATTTAGCACCTTAACTAGGCTTTTGGGTTTGATCATTTTCCGAGTCTACAAAAAATATCATAAAACATCATTTAATGACAGTATTTCTTACTACTTTTGTTGGTTATGTTGACATTATAATGCCAACTCCATAGCCAACCAGCAGTTCTACTGAACACCAATTAATGTTGCATCTAACAGCATCTAATATACCAAGCCAGGATTTTAGAATGATAAAACCAATTAACATGTGCATATAAAATTATTATCATACTGTCTGTATTTACTTGTTGGTATGTTTCGGAAATTTTTAAGTCCTTTCAAGCAACATTTAGCCCTAAAAAATAATGATAGCACCAACTTTAATGAAAGGAATTGGAAAATTAACTGAAACAAATATAAATATAAGGAAACAATACACAATTTAACTGTAGATTTGAAAAGTATAACTTTAACCCATAAAGACCCAAACCTCCACTGGCAACCAAAACCATTTACTGATGTAAACTGTTTAATACCTGTTGATCCACTAATCCTATCAAAACATGAAAATAATTCATGTAAAATGCAGTTTGTCATCTTTTCATGGTCATCAGATATGACCCATTTGGACGTTCAGAGGCTCCGTAGTTACCATGGAAACACCGTGATCTTCTACAACACTGATTCCACCAGTAAAACCCATGGAGTTGGATCAATGACAGTGGATGGAGACACTGGGTTTATGTTCAGTTAATGATAGATTTTACACAAAAAGTCACTTTTTCTTCAGTTTTGTCTGTTTCTGATATAATAACCCTCTATTTTAATCTGAGCTTTCCTGAACATCTACATGATCAGTGAATTAAATACAGGAAAAAACCTGATTTTCACTCAAAAAATCCCCGAAATACAGAGGATAATATTACAATAAGTGGTGATAAATCACTTAAGAAAGGTTCAATACAGAGAAAAATTCATTTGGGAACAGACACAAAAATACTGTTGGGTCTTTATGGGTTAATCTTGCTTAATCTCTTACTTCTGCATGGAATAAATACCTTTTCATAATGCTATTATTTATAAAGCTGTCATTAATATTTCAGCGTCCATCCATGAGTCAAAAAAACAAGATATTGTTTTTACAAACACATAAACAAAAGGAAGAGAAAAGCAGAAAATCCAAATCTGTTTGGCACAGGTTAACAGATTTTCAAAGGTGTTTTGGATGCTTTAACAATACCTCTTCTTCCAAAGAAACAAACTGTTATTTTACTGAACTGACTGGCATGTTGTAGAAGTATAACAAACAGCTAAGGTTTGCTTTCTTCCTGTCTGTGTTCAGGAAAGTGAAAACCTGGAAAAGGAGAATGCTGCCCTGAGGAAGGAAGTGAAGCAGCTGACGGAGGAGGCCAAGTATCTGACATCTGTGCTGAGCAGCCATGAGCCTCTGTGCACCGGCCTGGCCCCCCAGACCCCTGACCTCCTGTATCCTCCTCATCACGGCAGCTACCACCACCAGCACATCGCTGTATCACACTACCAGCACTGACCTCATGTGCTGCGAACAGATGACTGACCTCAACGGAGAGTGAACGACAGGAGCTGTGTCTAGAAAATGTCCATCATTGTTCAAAAGTGATCAAGGAGTAATATGAAAAGGCTAATATTTCTGCCAAACAATGACAGTGTGGAACCTAAACTGTAACATACTGCATTCAGAGCTATTTATTTTGCTTCTCCTCATTTTCTTGTCCTAATATAATCTGATTAATAATATCAGTGATCTGTATGTGAATTTAAATGTCACAATGAGTAGGATTTCCAACCAGTCTATGTTTACAATGGGAGAAAAAGCCAATCTAACGTATGTTAAGGTGACTCAGAGGATATAGTATTTTTGTAAATTGCTTGTTTTTAGTGTCATAGAGAGCACCTTCATCATCCTGTCACGTTTTAACTTTCTCGTGTTTTCCATGTGTTTTTTCGTCTATTCACTGTATAGATATAGTTTCAGGACGCTCAGGAGCTTTTGACAGATGTGATTGTTGACAAGCAGAATGTAAAAGGCAAAAAGTGTGGAAAAAGATGTACCAAAGTGTGATGAAAAAGAAGCGGCTGACAGTGAAGAACGCTCATTCGGGTCTTTGACTTCTGTACCGGTGATGATGCTGACCCACAGAGATATATTTATTAAATGTGATGCCTTATGGGTGACCATTTCTGGCTTAATGTGTGTTTTTCTTTGTTGTGGTGGCAGGGTGTGTGGAGTCTGTGGGGTGCTGATAACAGGAAACATGAGAAAATACCCTAACATGTTTTATTCTACATGATCTAGTCTGTAGATGGCAGTGTTTACTAGTATGTTAGATGAAACTACACACACACAAACACACACACACACACAACAGATGGAAAAAACATTCACTCATTCACGTGATAGTGAATTAGCCCGATTTTTGTTCTTGGATGCAAATTAGTTGTTTTTTTTTTTATATATATATCTGGATGTTTACATAAAGTAATAATATGTGCAGATCTGTACTAATCTAGTCAAAGTAGTGCGGTTATAATAAACTATTTCTAATGGGGTTAAGGCTGTTTATGACACTAAACCCGCATATTCACAATACATAACGGAATATGCAGACGTTTTCTGACCTGATTACATCCAAACTATGTCAGATCTCATTTTTACAAACACACTTTGTTCTGACACAACACAAAGATCGGTTGTGGATGAAACCCCGCCCTTGAGCTTGATTCAACCGACTCGTTTTAAGATCCTGAAGCGGTTTCTGATCCGGGTGGAGGGTCGGAGTCGCTCCTACACGTGCTGGTACTTCTGAAAGTCGACCTGAAAGGACAATGACAATACGAGAGATTGTCAGGTGTATTTTTTCCTGATTTTAAGCGAATATTCGAACTCTAAGAGGAAAGAGGAAATGAAATAGAGGAATCGAGAGTGAACGTGAAGTGGAAGTGTAGAGTTTTTAAGTGCTTACATGTTTACTTCAGGGACAGCTAGTACATTTGGGTTTAAACAAGGGCTTATTTTAAGGTGAAATCATGAAGTTTTAAGTCTTGTTGTTGTTGTAATACTTTCGGAAAGCGCTGACTAGTGTTTTCCGTGCGCTTTTAAGTCACTTTATTTACAGTTTATTCACAGACAGCAGACCGGGAACTTTGTACTCCATGAGTTACCAATACTGAGGAGGTTAAACATGAGCGAGAATGAAGCGTTAGGAGACACTAAACTAAAAGACGGGGAGACTAAGTTGGACTTGGAGAACCATGTCAAAGCGGAGGAGGCGGTCAAGTGTCCCGAGGATCAGAGGCAGCTGGCCGGGCAGGAGCCGCAGCCGACCCGCCTGTACAAACGGCGCTGGATGATCGTCCTCCTGTTCAGCTCCTACTCCCTCTGCAACTCCTTCCAGTGGATCCAGTACGGGATCATCAACAACATCTTCATGAAGTTCTACAACGTGGACGCCTTCACCATAGACTGGATGTCTATGATCTACATGCTGACATACATTCCCTTCATCTTCCCTGTGACCTGGCTGCTGGACAAGAAGGGGCTCCGGGTCATCGCGCTGGTGGCCACTGCTCTGAACTGCGCCGGGACGTGGATCAAAGTGGCCAGTGTCAGACCAGACTTGTTCCCCGTGACCTTTCTGGGACAGTTCTCCTGCTCCTGTGCGCAGGTTTTCATCCTCGGCATGCCGTCGAGGATAGCATCTGTGTGGTTTGGTTCAGAGGAAGTGTCCACCGCCTGCTCCATTGGAGTCTTTGGGAACCAGGTATGCTATGATAATAATTAAAAAAAAAAAAAAAAAAGACAGAAAGTTTGTCCTCTGGGGTCATATAAGCTCCTCATCCACTTCATCACAGGTTTAGTTGTCACGTTAAAACTCCTCTAATCATCCGGACATTGCCACGTCTGTTGGACACGCTTGCGTAATTACGCACGTTCAAGACCTTTATATCTGTGCGTATAGCAGAGCGTGACATACACACGTCCCCCCATTAACTAATGCTGTACTTGTACGCTTCCAGCTATGGCTACAATTCAGCCAGAAAGTTATGAAGCAAATGTCTTTAACCTCCTAAGACCCAGCTATGGGTTTTCTGTCCACATTTGTGGACAAGAGTTTCACAACTTTATACACAAAAAGAAAAGAAAACTGTCCACCTCAAAGGACATTCCATAAAAATGTTAAAACTGCATCTGGAAAAACTGTTTCATCATGATGTTTCTAATATAGGCACTTATTTAATAAAATTTAAAAAAAGCTTGTACTTTGCTGATATTTCCTGGATCTCAGGAGGTTAAAAGAACATAAGCATAAATATATAACTCATCAGATTAATGGGGTCTCATGTCTGCATAAACACAGTCTGATGTACTATTGAAGGGAGGAATGAATGAAACTGGATGGGATTAAACATGTTGTAGCCCGAGGGCATTTCCCAAGACGCACATGGACTGCCAAAAAACAGGATCAGCATTTTTTTTTTTTTTTTTTTTTTTTTTTTTGCCACTGGTAATATAAGTTCACAAGTATCAGAATTAACACTTTTCAAACACATTTTGAACAAACAACACTTGAGTCAGCTAACATTAACTCCCAAATATCACTGGAAAGTCATCAAGTTAGCGCTGGGAAGTGTGTCAAACAAACATTTGTAAGCTTTTGTCTTGGATGACTTATAGTGAATGTGTTCATACATCTGGTGTAATAGGTCATGTTTGGCATTTTATAATCAAATAATAATTATATTTTGTTCAAACTGTCTGTTAGACCATAATGGTTTGAAGAAAATATTAATTTCATAGAAACCACATTGCAGAACTGATGACCACACCTACTTCTTATGAACTTATAGGATGTTTTAGTAAAAATTTTTAACACATATGGAATCATAGTGGATTAATTACAAAGGTCAGGAAACATGCAAGTAGATATAATAGAGAAAAATACTACATCTGGGGTCAGTAAAGTCAAAGGAGGCAGGAGTTAATTTTGGGAGATTTCCTATATTAACATCACATGACAAGACAGAGGACAACAAATATGTGACCATGTGGTAATGAGGCCCAGTGCCATCACATGCAATGAGTTGTGAATGAAATGAGAGCACTGACCTATCAGTTGTAACATCATTTCCAGCTGTGCCTGCTTTCTATCTTATCTGAGACGAGCACAATTTTGCACCAAGCTGTGAGGACACAAGCTCCAAAAGACTACACAACGCTCTGAGGCTCCACTCACGTTCCTGAGGCCCGCTTCAGGACAGTTGAAATGCCACAAAACAATGCTCTCAAAGGCAACCATGGAAATTCTGAGCTTGGTGCTGAAGAATGGCAGTCCATGGCTGTAAAGAATCTCGCTCCAGGCTTTGTTTCACTACAGTGGAGTCCTGGACCTTTAGGCACAGCCATCTCCATCGACTCCCGCTTGGATGTCAAGGATGTGAATGGTGACCAGGCAAAACTGGTCCCAAAGGCTGAGACCAAGCTTTACCATCGTCGCTGGGTCATGCTGTTTCTGTTCAGCTCCGTCTCAGGCAGCAACGCCTTCATGTGGCTTCAATATGGTATCATCAGCAACATATTCATGCAGTTCTACAATGTTGATGCTATGGCCATTGACTGGCTGTCGATGATCTACTTGCTCACGTACATCCCTCTTATCCTACCCGTCTTGTGGCTTCTGGACAACAGAGGCATCCGGGATGTCGTCCTTGTCGGTTCAGCCTTCAACTGTATTGGTGCATGGATCAAAATTGGTAGTGCTAGTCCTCATCTGTTCCCAGTCACCTTTTTTGGCCAGTTTGTGTGCTCGGTGGCTACTGTGTTTGTTCTTGGAATTCCTTCTTATCTTGCTTCAGTGTGGTTTGGAGAGGAAGAGGTTTCCACAGCTTGTTCCATAGGAGTTCTGGGAAATCAGGTTTGTCCGAGTATCTAATGTATGAGCATTTATTTTTATATCTGCAGCAGGGATCCTTATGTTAAGCCTTGGACTGTTGGACCGCTGTGTGGAGATTATACAAGGCTGGACTGAATGCCAGAGTCACATAGGGGCTCTGGTGTCTTGGTGTGAAAGTCCTGAGGAGATTGTGTTAACTGTTGGATGAATCCTCCTTGTTACACTTTCTCTTGAACACATTGTTCCCAACTGTAAGGTTTTATTTGCTACTTTCACAATGAATTAATGTGACAAACTTCTACACCCATAAAGAAATGATGGTAAAATTAGTTTGTAGAGTTATATGTTGTGGCTAAATCAATTTTCATCAGGTTTCTTAAATGATTTTTGCAACAAAAAATAAATTATTTCTTAGAACTAACAGTTTTAGATTTTTTAGAACTGCAGATTGTTCATTGAGTTTCAGCCCTTCATTCTTCTTTTCATCTCATTTTTATGGTTTCATGTTTTTGGGATATTACATAGTGAAAACAAGCACATTGAGTACACTAATGCTCAGATTTTGCTGTTTTATGATGCAAGCTGAAGAAAAAATAGTAATTGATGAGAATGATCCTCAGATCAGTGTAAAGATGTGGAAAATCAACAGAGTTAAATGCCACTTTAATTAAAAGGGCATTTTTAGAGGGAAAATAATTCAGCATTTAAGGTAGTTACTTGTAAACTCTGTATATTTGTGTTGTTTTCTTCCAGTTGGGTATCGCCATTGGGTTCCTTGTACCTCCGATCCTGGTGCCGAATGTAGACGACATGGATGAGCTGGCTCACCACATCAGCGTTATGTTCTACATCACAGCAGGCGTGGCTACCTTACTCTTTATCCTTGTTGTCTTCGGTAAGAATAGTCATACAACACATCACTCAGATCTGCTATGTCACCTTGCTGACTACTAACACAGTTATGTGGCAATGATAGTGATGCAAAAGATTTGAGATACAAAGCTCCTGATATACCGACAGACCTTTTTCACTGCAGACATGTCAAGTCATTATAACAACAAATGCTTGTGTAATTCCTTTAAATTCACAGTAAGTGTATTAGTTTCACAGTATTAGTTTGTATATATTGGCTACTGGGGCATGAATTACAATTCCGAAGGAAAAAAAGGTAGTTTTGTGGGTTATTCACAGCTATTTAACCAAATTTCTAAAATAAGGAATACATCTGAAACTCCATGCATGAGCACCTTTAGGGGTAACTGAGGCGTACAGTTTGTACTTTTCACAGTTTCGGCACAGTGATTTGCATAAAATGTAAAATGACGGGATTTCACTGCACAGCAAAACCAAGGACTTTTTGTGAATGGATAAAAATGACAGACACCCACATCATTAACATTTTTAGACTTACAGTACTAAAAGAAAGCATGTGGCTTACTCATGTTTGCTTATTTAGAGGATGTCTGTTCTCACTTAAGTAGACTTTGGTATTTCTCCACACACACACACACATTTACAAGCTAAAAAAAAGTAGCAAACAATGTTGGAGAAGGAGCACTTTTCGGAATCAAAAGAGGATGTTTTTTAGGATGTTTTCTTTGGTTTGGGACATGCATGTCCTCAGGAAACAACAAAGAACTCCAAGGCACTCTCTCACAAAATGCCTAAATGTACAACAAACATTTCCAAGCCTTTACAACCCAGACTGCACTCTGTTACTCTTTCAGTTAAATAAGAATAACCTCAACATCAAATTGACTTTCTATTTGAGGAAAAAAGACTGACTGTGATGCTGACCACTGCATTAGTGAGCTCTGCCTTCCCTCTCATAAAGAAAACCTTCCTGAAGGCCAAAAGCAGATCCAGACTTGTTCCAACACAGGGGACAAGTCTGGACTGTGTGGATGTGCCTCATGTCATCACTTTCGTCATCATGTTGATTTTGATATGAATCATCTAGGCCTTCTTCTTTTTTTCCTCAGGCCAATGGGATTACAGCTTTTAGAAGATTTACAAGATGATGGTTTTAATTTACAACAGATTTCAACTCTGACAAGAAGCACTATTCAGTGGAAGTGCTGACCTGCAGGTCTTCAGCAACACAGATCCCTCCCTGAAGGGTAGAAGGACAAAAAGCTGCTATTGTTGTTCTAGTAAAGTCAGGAGACATGTCACGAGAATGAAAAACCAATTCAGCATACGGACATTGGCAGTGTTATTTCCAAAGGTGTGTTTTAGTTAGGTGTGTAGGTAGGTAGAACAGGAATGTAGAGCTGACACACAGGCTTTAGTTTAGAAAAATGCTGTGAAACAGTCGATTGCAGTATATGTACTAACGAAGTCAATTATTCTTTGCCAATCCCAGTATTTCCCCGTTACATTCTTATGTCAGGAACAGTTTCACACAACGGCTGTTTCCCAAAGTCATGGATCCTTCCTTAGAAGTCACGTTCTTCCTTCATAAACCAGACAAAAGTCCTTCCTACTGATCGACATACACTCATGAACCAGAAATGATCTGGACCCAGTTCATTGGTTCAGTAACACTATGACACACAACACTGTGCAAAAGTCTCAGGTCACCTTTGGCTTTGTTCTTTTTTAGGCTTAAACTGAGCATGCATATTTATTTCTCCTTCTCCTTTCTTCAGATACAAGAAGAAAATACAAGAAATATATGCACAGCCTTAGAAAACTGAACTAAAAGGGAGATCACTCAAAATACGACCACTTTGGATAACAGAAGCTTTTTTCCTGAGACTTTTTTTTCCTGCTATACATACTTCTCAGATATCCAGACTGTGTCTTAATACAGAGACTGAGAAATGCATATGGGTGGTCATTATAACTTTACTAAACTATCAAACCTAAACTGATGCATAAGTGACAAATTTACAGGGGTAATAGTTAAGGTGAGGCAGTATTTACCAGTTCTGCAAACTTATCAATTAAAATTTTACCCCAAATATAGTTTTTTTTTTCTTATATTCAGTTGTAAACAATGAATTTCTGATGTTCATATTTCTTAAACTCTTAATTAAATCGTATTTCACTATATCATTTACTAATAAATTCATTTTATTCATTTAGATCATTCATTTTATCCTCCTAAGACCCAGGAAATGCCAGCAAAGTACAAGCTTTTTTTGTTTTTTGTTAAATAAGTGCCTATATTGGAAACATCATGATGCAACAGTTTTTTTCAGATGCAGTTTTTAAAATTTTTATGGAATGTCCTTTGTGGTGGACAGTTTTCTTTTTTGTGTATAAAGTTGTGAAACTCTTGTCCACAAATGTGGACAGAAAACCCATAGCTGGGTCTTAGGAGGTTATAGATGATGTAATTATATTTACCTCCTCTATTGTGCTTTTATGCACTTGATGCCTTCCTTTCTTAATATTTCTTTTATTATTTTATTCTCTCTACATGCTGCATTAATTTATCTATATGTACATTGAATTACCTTGTGTTCAGTCAGTTCACCATTTATACTGAAATCCATTTTATACTTGTGATGCTATTGGCTCTGTTTTGTTCTCAGTTGAGCTTTTATTTGCAGCTGTGGTTGGCTTGTTTTCATTTAGACTCTCACAGGGGTTTGTGGGTCCACAAGAGCATCTTTGAAATTATTCAGAAGGGAGGACTCTGGATCCTGGACATTGGAACAGTCCTTGAAATTTGACAATGTAGTTTTATTTAAAAGAACACTTGAAGAATCCTTGTTTGACTTTGAGAAACACCAGTTGTCACAAAATTTGACGCAGTCATTTGCTTGGATATATGGATGAACTCAGCAGACTTCTGTGGCATAGGGTCAAAGGTCAAAGATGCTGTGACCTCATGTTTGTCAATAATTATAATATCTCAACTACACCTAAATGCATTTTTTTCTGATTTGGCACAATTATTAACATTTTGAAAGTCAAAGGTCAGGTTGTTGTGACCTCAGTAAACACATTTTTCAATAACTGCAAGTAATCTACAAACACTACCAGAGAAGGCATGTTATTGTCCCAGGTTTCAACCACATTAAGTCAAATTAACTCACTATATAATCTAGCCATTCCTCACATATTGAGGCTGATTTAGGATTTGTATCATAGAGAAAATTGTGACATTTAAGAAAAATGTCAATCAAACATTAGTGGTTATAGCTTAGAGAGAAATACTTTACATAGAGAAATGAGTGGGATGAAAAAGCTGTTGTCCTGTAGGGTCAAAGGGCACGTGGGGGTGTTGTATTGGTTCTGCATTCAGAAATACAAAAGAATGCTTGTGAAGGCATTCCATAGTAGCGCCATGCACAACATTCAGACTGTCAGTGCAGTTAGCGTTGACTGTTGTCTGCGTTTGTCACTAATCCACCTTGAAATATCTTGAAATTCTTGTGCTGTAAAAAGTACTTGAGACCCTTCATTGGTCTCTATAAAACAATGAATTACTTATTTGCTTACATGATATTCAGACTTTGTTCCACCTCTGTTTAGGGTTTATTCTGTCTGCTCCTGGTGACTCAAGTATAATATAATCAATCCCAATGGGCAAGAGTAGTTTCATGATATAACACATGCTGACATCGTTCTGCTTCATACACAAATGCTAGATGCCATGTTTGAGGGTAGTTGTGCTGCAGACCTGTTAGTCAACAGGGCAGACAGCGTCCCTGGATCCAGACATTTGCATAACTGTGAGCAAACAGAAGTGAAAAGAGAAGTTTAATGGCTGTCAGCCAGTGTAACTCACATAGACAATCTGCATCAGGACATAATATGAATGAATGGATGAGAAACGACTGTAAAGGCAAATCTATGGGTTTTCTTTCAATTGAAGTTAGAGGTGGCCTTAAAAAACATGTCTCAGTCCCAGTTCACACTTTGAGCAACTGGATTAAAATTAAATTTGCTGGATTAGTGGGAACTGTTGACTGAACATAACACCCTGGCTCAGTTCCTGAATCCACAAATACAGACATCTGTGTTTTGACAAGTGGCCTAAGGACACATACTTTTCCTCCAGAGAAAAGCTGACTAACATGTCACAGCTATGCCCTTTGAAGGCGACAGACGACGGTCATCTGTGTGGTTTTGTAAAGAGGACAAAGATAGAGTCCAGTTGCTTCCAAGGACACAAACCTCCCAGTGTCTAATAAGTGTTGTCACATAATAATATCACTAGTGAAATTTCACGTGTTGTGCTCATGTGTTCAACTAGATGCTGTCTTAATTATTACAAAAGTGTGACATTTTTAGCAAAATAGGTTTTCCACAGACTTGAGTATCAAGGTTAACCCTAGTTCTGGTGGGAAGACTTCTCCTTGATCCTAGTTTCCAGTAGTTGAACTACTGAGGTGTAGGGTGCTTGAGCAGGTCTTGAAAATCTTAAAAAGTATGGAATTTTGAAATGCTGTTTCCAGACCTTGAAAAGTCTGGAATTTTGTGTGAAAGTCTAAAAGTATGGAAAAAAGTTTATATCATAATCAAATTTTAGAGTATGCTTAAGGCACATAGTCTTGTAAGATAAGAAATACATGAGGAAAGCATCTAAAAACTTGATATGATTTCACTAACCGGTCGTTACTGGAATGATTCTAGTGAAACTTGTTTGAGTGATATCCATGCACTATTGTGATTTTTATATGTTTTGAAAATGTTTCTGTCAGTAAAGCATAATTTACTGTGAATTATATGTTCATTCATTCATACATTTATTAAAATGAACTTTTCTACTATACACAACAGGTACAATCTCCACCAAAAAAATAGGCACGGAAGTATAAAAGTACCTAAAGTCAAGGTCTTGGGGGGAAAAAATAGCAGTTTTGAAAAAGTCTGGAATTTTTATTTGGATAAAAAGCAAGCACCCTGGACACGTGGTTCAGGATGTGCCTTTTTTTAAAAATTCTGTGATATGTTTTTGTATATAATTGCATCTCTTTGTACATTATAGGGTGTTGAGTCAATTTCTAAATGTAGTTCTGCAACGTCACTGGTTTTACTTGACAGGCGGGTTTTACCTGACAGCAAGAAAAAAAAAACAACAGGTTATGCAGCTTTACTAAGAAGCTACAATATATACTAAATATTTGAGCTTCCCATTAGAAGAGAAAGGATGCAGGTCTCTGATCCAAAATAATAGTTGTTTCTGGACTGATGACCAGTCGTCTTTGTGGAAGGAGGTCAACCAATAACTACAAAACTACTACAAAACCGACTACTGTGTCTAGTCTTTTACTGTTTCCATTTAGTGTCTGTTTGCTGAAAGACTCTTATTACACAAGGCCTAACTTTTTAGTGTTTGACATCCCTTCATTTGGACAAATAACATAAGATAAGATAAGGTAAATCTTCATTGTCATTGCACAGGCATACTAAGTCCACAGCTTTGCAATAATAGACCTACCATAAACTTAAAGTTAACATGGGCTTTTAAAATACTAAAATAAAAACTGACTAAACTAAAGTAAAAACATAATCTGTACTTTACCCTATATTCAGTACATCAGCCCTGGTGTAAAACTGGCTTATATTCATGGCTGAATGTTCCTTTTTGCCTGTGACTGGCTTTTCCCTCATTTGTGTTTACTGTGTTTGAGAATGTTGTGGGTCTCTCCTTATGCCAGTCTTCCAGGAGCGTCCTAAACTCCCTCCCACTCAGGCCCAGGCCACAGCTCGCAGCATCCCACCAGAGCAGTACTCCTACACAGCCTCCATCCTCCGACTGCTCCGCAACAAGCCTTTCATCCTTCTCATCATCACTTACGGTTGGTAATCACTATATTTCATGGAGTACTTCAGACTTTTTAATTACCGTATTCAGATATGGAGAGGTCTTTTTACTCAGCTGAATAGCAGGTTGATGTAAAAATGTAGATTCTAGGTGTCTTTTGTCAGTGTTTTTTTACTGGTGACAATGGAAGTGACAACTTTTAAACAATAACTGTTGGATTCGCACCTGGGTTCCAACACACCTCACATTCAGACGAGTTCTGTCTGTTTAAGTCTAAGTGACTTCCAGAAAGCCTAAACACATTCCTTTTTATCTGTAACAAAGTCTATCTTATCTTTGAATCTCATAAAACTACACACAACTCGGAACCTATTAAATGCTCATTGAGGTGAATATGTTATGTGGAGGGGTTCAAAGTACCTTTATAGTCTGATAAGGCTTAAAAAGGACCATATAGTACCAACTTTCTGTGACAGCTTCCTCTTTGTTTGACCTCACTGTGTGACACAACTCATGTTACTATTTTTAATTTGTACGTTTGTTTCCTGTATTTCAACAAGTGATCTTTGGGTTACCAGAGAGCTGTGGAAATAGATTTATCTGCATAAAGTTATATAAAGTGTACATAAAAATGGGTTTAAGTAGGTGAAGCAATAGCAGGGTTTTTGCACTACATGCACACTGCAGACAAAAGGGCCCAAATCTGACTTTTTTGCCCATATTTAATTTTTTATGACAGTCTGAACAGCATAATGTGTTGTTTTTTTCACATCAGACCCAGACTAGTTTTCATTAGCTTCATAACATCATTTTCTAAGTCATATTTTTTCAGGTCATAGCCAATGATGAATAATGAAGCAGCAATGTGAGGAGATTAAGCTTACGCAGATGTCACAATTTGGCCTAAAATATGACTTGGGTAATTATGCTATGAGGCTAATGATGTGTGATCCTAAATCAGATAGATACGTGATGTTTTGCAATGTAGCGTCAGTCATGTCACATTTCATTCAACTTTTACGCTATTGAAATACAACAGGAATCACATTTCTGTACTAGAGGAGGCGGGACAAGGAAAGATCCATATTTACCTCCTTGAACACATTGTGCTGCATGTGATGTCATGTCTTCGAGTTGTTTCTGGGTCGTAGGCTGTTCACACATGAGTCTGATGGCAGATGCATAAAAATTATACACACAAAAAAAAATTGGATTTCAGCAAAATATCAGAATTGAGCATGAAGAGCTGCAGTGTGAATGTAGCCTTAGTCTTAGAGGTACAGGAGCCAAAAACCCAGGGAAAACAATGCCAGACCTTTGTAAAAACCAAAACAAACAAAAAAAACCCAACACTTTCTTCTGCAGGTCTCTCCTCTCATTCTAAATGAAAAGACTGAATGTGAATACAGATGAACCAGATGTCGTCTAATGTTGTAATGGACAAGACAGTGCACTGGAAAAATCTAAATCTCATCAAGTGTATGTTTCTCATTTCTTGTCAAAATATCTCATCACACTTAAAATAAGACATAATCACCTATGGAGTAACTTTTCAGTGAGATATAAGAACTTATTTTTAGACAATAGATCTTGAAAATCTTATTTCAAGAAATCTTACCCAGATAATTTTCATTTGTTCCATTGGCAGATTTTTTTTGCTTGAATTAAGCAAAAAAAATCTTGAATTAAGCAAAAAAATCTGCTAATGAATCAAATGAAAATTATCTGGGTAAGATTTCTTGAAATAAGATTTTCAAGATCTATTGTCCAAAAATAAGTTCTTATATCTCACTTACAAGTTACTCTTTAGGTGATTATATCTTATTTTAAGTGTAATGAGACTAGAAATGACAAAAATACGCTTGGTAGGATTTTGATTTTTGCAGTTTGGAGCTACCTTTCCAAATTTCCTCATTGAGACACGGGATACAGCAGTAGAAATCTGAATTGCACATGCAGTCGTCCTTCCAAAATGCTGTGATTTGACAAAAAAATAAAAACAAATTAGATTTAATGCTTGGATGAAGTCTGTTGATAACAAATAATTTGAAGCCCATTGTAATCCTCATATTAGGACTAAGGGATTAATCAGAAAATCCTAAAGTTTATATGAAAAGCCACTAATAAATGTTTGTTCACCTCAGAGGCATCATTGAACTCTGGCCCAAACACAGCATGACATGGACTATGGTATTAATACTCTAAGCCTTAATCTAAGTCTTACATTTAATTTGCTGAAACCCCAAACACATGACTTTATTGTACTCACTTTCAGCTCAGACTTCCAGTGTGTCCTTTTGGAAGTGTTGAAAGTAATATTTGATCTGACCAGTTATGATTGTTGTCCTGAATTTAACACTGAAGTGACAGGGCTTCTTAGTCAGACTTGTCACTGATATGTCAAACCTAGATACAAATATAATGAGGTAGAAATGAAAGGGCCTTTTATAGAAGTCCTTGGATTGTGACTTCTTCCTATTTTGGGAACTAACCTTTTAGTCTCAATAGAAACAACTGAAAACCTTCACGTGTCACTAGAGTGTAATAACTCAGTAAGACTGTCTGAAGTGTCCTGGTGGGTATTTTTATCTTGTGGGTTGTTGTTGTTTGCAGACTTTGTTTGACAGTGTTTCCCAAATCTCAGGTCTGAACGTGGGCTGTTTCTATGCTGTTGGCACACTGCTGAACCGCATGATCATCGAGCATTACCCTGTAAGTCCTGCCTTCTGTGAGCAAACAGGAACACATCAACAGCAGACTTTAGCAACCATTTCATTTTTTTTGTTTTGACCTCTAGTCCAATTGAACCATCAGTCCAAAAAACATGATATTATTTTAGAAGCTTTAGTTAAAGTTGTGCATTTTGCCTGAAAAATGACTTACCAATTAGTTCTCTTGATGTGTGATTCCAAAATGAAGACATAAAATAGGTTGCGTAGATGTTTTTATTTGGTTGCCAATTGGCAGAGGAAATATATAGCAATAGTATGACTTGGGAATTCATTTACCTAATTAAAGCATAATAAAAGTGTGCTTTAGAATAGTTTATAAATATTGACCTCAGTAAAACCGTGTGAAATGAAATCACATAGAAGATGCAACAAAACAAAACTAATGTAAATGAAGCAACAAACAAAAACAGCTCAAACTAAATATTTAGTTTGACAGTGGAATAGTCTATAAAAATATACATCTATGGCATTTCATAATATATATTTGTAAGTTTGGGTTCCGATGAGACACCTGTTTACGGTGTCAAGCTGAAAAATGAGAACCATTATTCCAGACAGATGACACGCTTATGTGCAGGAATAAAACAAGACAAATCCACACACCGCTATAGCGCTTGTGTTTGGGTTTAGATCGGGTTTTTCAAATGTTTCATGCAATATTGCTCATTTTCAAATTATACAAGACTCTTTTCAGTTCTGTGTTTTTTAACCTTCTCGACTCTTCTAGTCCTTGTTGCTCCATTGTGACCTGGAAATCGATGTCAGTGTGACATTTTGGAGTGTTAAAGAGCCATATAATACAAACCAGGACCAGGACTTTAAAAATGACAGTTTTCCTCAATCTGAAGTGTTTTGGTAATTTAGAATGGTCAAATATGCGATCACCGCAAGCAGATAACCAGAAACATTCAACATAGTACACAGACACTGGTAAATCTATGCATCTGCACGGTGTTTTTTTGTCACTAATCACTGTATTTTTTGCTTATCTATGTACTTCTAGGTGTAATATTTATAGTTTCCTGTCACTGTATCACTCACTGTCATATCATTGTCCTTTTCAAAACAGCATTACTTCTAAGATTAGAGTCTTTCATTTACCCTGATTTAACCAACCACTCTGTCCTTGTCTTGGTATGTAAGGTTATAAGGTCTGTAACCTCTGTCATGTGTTTCTTGACCTTTTGAGGGAGAGGAGGTGAATGCTGGGAGGATCGGTCTTACTATAGTCATCGCTGGAATGGTCGGTTCCCTCATCTGTGGCATTTGGCTGGACAGAACCAAGACCTACAAGTAAGTCACATGTCAGAAAGGTGACGTCTGAGACTATGGGGTAAAAGGGTGTGAAAATGAAGATGACAGAGAGAAGACATAGTGCTAGGCTGTCCATAGTCGTAGGCTGTGATCTGCTGTTTATTATCATTTCTCCTCTCATCTTGCTTCAGATCTTGTATAGTGTTTGTGTTTGCTGTTGGGGATGTGTGTGTGTGTGTGTGTGTTTTTCCAGGTGTGGCCCCGGGGCCCTGTGGCCGTGGACTAACAGCAGTGTCCACTCTACGGGGGTGGACTGCAGCCAACATTATTTACCCATCTTGCTCTGCTGGGGGGATGTGGGGGTGTTTTGTGTACAAGCAGAGACACATTCAGTCCTGCCTGCTTTTGTTTTCGTAGACTGATATGTAAATTACACTTTAATAGACTCGCAGTTTATCAGTTCATTTCATATACAAGACTCCCAAAGCTGCCACGTTAGCATCTAAATGAACAATCTAAGCACATTTAAGAACATCGTTAACACAGTATTTAACTCTCCTTAGACACAGATCTGCCTGACAGCCAAAGTGGGAAGAACAACAGCCTAAAGTGTCTCATTTCTTCACTGTATAAACATCTTTCCAGGCAGACGACCCTTGCGGTGTACTTCATGTCTCTGGTTGGGATGATCGTCTACGCTGCCACCCTCAATCTGGGACACCTCTGGGTGGTCTTCATCACTGCTGGAGCCCTCGGGTATTGTTTCAGTCATTACTTATTCATTCAGTCCTCCTGCTTCATGTGATATGGAAGTAATTTTTACTAAAAACTGTTTATTGTTACAATTTTTCTTGCGATCTGTGTCAGGAATACAGATCCTTAAAGGAGTTATTTGTAGTATTATTCAAAACTGTCAGCAACACATGGAAGTTGTGTATCAGTGCACACTTAGGACTATCCAAACCACCAGTCAAAATAACACTGTCTTAGACTCTTCATGTGATGCATCAGCTGATAGTTTACATTACAGCTCTGTCACAGTAACGGTTTGTGTTGTCAGTGGCTGCACTAGAGATCTGTTTTAGTCTGAACCGTAGATCAACAAACGACCAACTCAGCAAAGATAGTAACATCACATAATAACTTCATACTTCCATAAGCCTCATAATCAAACTCACCCGTGTAGAAGAAACACTGATTTCAGCATTAACTCGATTCTTTTCATTTAGAGTTAAAACATTAACAGCGCTTCAAGCTTTTATCACTTCGTCACTTTATTTGAGTCTACAAGTTGTTTCTTAATGGTTCTCATTGCATTTTGCCACTTTCTGATGCTTTGGTCAAAGGCCCCATGTTGTTAGTTTTCCTCACCATGAAACACAGACACAGAGTGACTCACTGCACCTTCTAGTGGTCACAGAAATCCCGTGGAATGTCATTATGAATAAATTTCAGTTCATATCTCTATCATCCAGTACAATGACATCTTCAGCAGAACTCTACCGTTCTTTAGTCTAATCGCTCCAATGATAATTTCAGGTTTATTTTTAATATTTGAAAACAGAAATATTACATATGGCCCCTTTTGAGGAAAAAAGTTAAATTTAACAGACAGAAACTTTAAATTGTAAGGTATGTTCTGCATATACAGCAGTGGCGATTTCTCATAGACTGCAAGGGAACCCCGGCTTCCCCTAAAATTATGAAAATTAAATGGTTAAATATGTACGATTTAGTTGACATTTCATTGACTACAAATGTGTTAGAACACATTCATCTCACAGACGAGTTCATTCAAAATCAGCTTTATCACAAACCAGCAGACTCGATGTTGTTCACTTCTCATACATTCCCGTTGCGCTGTTTTCTCATACGATCTATGCTCAGTGCATTTGCCCGTAGACACCTGGCGTCCATGCACTTCAGTGGTACTGAGTGGAACAGTTTTTTTCATTGCCTCAAAACTGGACGGTAATTGGATGAATGCCACAATGTTGTCCCGCCCCCGGACGCTTGGCGTCTCTGGGGGTGAATGGAGCTGGCCAGGCTGGAGGCCAGGATTCCACATGCTGATTGGAGGATCAGTCGAAAGGCTGAATCCCGTTTGATTGACAGCTATTTTGAGATATACTCTTTCACTCGACAGAGTTCAATTTAATACCGTCGCGCATTCTGCTTGTGAAATCGAGAGAGAAACCACTACGAAATTACTTGTTCATTTCTTGCACTGTAAATAAAACACACTCATTGTACTTCCTTGTTTCAATTTAACATAATTTCAGTGTTTTCTTGTTAACTTGGTACGATAAGGTCACTGACCATTTTCTTAAAAAGGAACGGAGGGCCCAATTTATGTTTAAATAACTAGATCTTTTTTTTTTTTTTTTTTATGTAAGCCGACAATGAGCTTCCCCTCTCTGAAAGACAAGCAGCCACCACTGATATGCAGGGTTCCCGGAGGCTCTTACAAAGTATTAAAGGTCTTGAATTCACAAATTTGCATTTAATACCTTAAAAAGTCTTTAAAAGGTATTAAATTTGATATGGTAGGTCTTAAGTTATGTTGCCATAAACTTGTTCACTGTATTGTGTTTAAATGTGTCTGGAAAATGTCCAAACTACAAAGAAAGTAACATTAGTTGACTTAGTTCCTACCCGACAATTTATACTGAAATTAGGAACCACTTATCACTAACTTTGCAGCCTCCAGTGAGAAATGACTCGGAACAGTGGGAATCAAGATGCTGGAGTAAATCAATACATTTTTCTAAATTCTAGGAGCCACGAATGTTTGCCAGCACAGCTGCTAAACAGGCTGTGAAATGGGCATTAAATTCTGTTCTAACTGTCTTAAAAATGTCTGAAAAGTCTTAAATTTCAATTACAGAAACCTGTCAGAACCTGTATATAGAAATACAGTATGTCTACTATCACGTTACCAGAAATGGTCTTTGCACCAGTGGAAATGGTTTCTGTTCTTAATAAAAAAGTGTCTGTCAGCTCAGTCGTATCCCTGTACAGAGATATGGATGTATTAACTCAGTTTGATACTGGAAACCTGTCAAATACTGAGAAGCTGTAAATGCTTTTTACATGAATTCTGTGCCATTTGTACAGTAATGATTTACAGCTCTGCTTTACCTTTGGCTTGTGAAATATGCAAACATACACACCCTTAGGATGTGCTTGTACACAGTGACTGTTTGTAGACATATAGAGCAGAGATAATGTCACACTCCATCAGTATTATTTTGAACATTAAAAGCATTAAATATGACACTAAATGGATCATTGTAGAGAAAATGATGCACAGGGTAACATATTTATCTTTTCACTGTAACAAAGCCAGATTTAGTTTCACTGCTCTAGATGTGGTCAAACCCTTATTGCAGTCCTTCATTTGCACAGATTGTCGCCCAGTCTGGGGCGACCCCCTGTGTGAATTCGCACCCACGAAATGTACAATGAGTGTTCCCATACTGTGCAGCACATGCCTTAATGTGAATAAGGTTCATGTGACATGGACAAAGTGGCTAAACAAGTCATAGAATGCTTTAATTACTAAATTCAGTTTACTTCATATGGAATGTTTAGTGTTCAGGTAATTAGATGAACAGTTTCAGCCTTTTCCAGTGAGTTTCAATGTTGTCAATGGTTTTGTACTTTTTTTATCCTTGTCAACATCTTCATAGGTATTTCCTTTTAATTTAATTCAGGACAAAGAAAAAAAAAAGAAGCAAATGTCATGTATATTGCATCACATCTGTTGTGACATCCTCCTCTTATCACAACCTACTTACGTGGAAATGATGTGAACACAGTTATCAGTGAAATGCATGTAAAACTGAGACATGCTGACTCAGATCAAGGTCATTCATTACCGTTTTCATTTGTGAATCATGTCGAAGTGGAAAGACAACAATAGACTGGTTTTCAATGACACAAATATGTGATCATTAGACGTCTTTAAAAAAACCTGTTGTACTTGTGTTACATCACCTCTGGTGTCACCTTTGTCTTAAGGTATGTGCAGAAGGGAGTGTAACAGTCTGCTTAGTCCATCACAAACCAAATTAAGATATGTTAACAAACTGAAAATGACAACTAGCAAAACAAAAAAGACCATCTTATTCCTGTGGTGCATTCTCTATATTTTCTCCTGACATTTAAAGCATAAAGTACTTGTTCTGTTTAATAAAGGTTCTGGATGTCTCTGTTTGCGTCCAGGTTCTTCATGACAGGCTATTTGCCTCTGGGCTTTGAGTTTGCAGTCGAACTGACGTATCCAGAGTCAGAGGGAACCTCCTCCGGCCTCCTCAACTGTTCAGCACAGGTATGCCTCCGAGGCCAAAACATTTTTGTGGTTATATTTACGAGAACAATATTTAATCATTGCATTTCACCTGATTAGTCTGGTTGCTAAAAATAAAGGTTTCCAAGGAGACACAGGTATGTATATACAATGCCTGACCTGAGTAATAACCTAAAAACAATCTGCGGTGTCAGTTTAGTTAAATGTACTTTTAAAGCCTCTTTGTCCCTGAGGTGCAGCTTCTATTGACTATTGTTTGAGAAGCATGATGCATTCACTGTTTCTGGTCCGTGTGTCAGAGTACTTTTGTTAGACTGGTTATTAGCTGCAGATACCGTTCTGGCTGCAAATTCAGGGAGATACCGATGCTACTCCTCGTAGGCCTCAGCTGCTGAGTAATGAAAGTGACACATTATTCTAAGAATAGGATTGGACCACATGCACAAAAAAACGGAGAAAATCATCTCAATTAATCTTTAGGCTTGGTGGAGTAAAACATGACTAGAAGTGGAGTATCCACAGCAGTTTTAATGATGAAATAGTATATGCACAATTAAAACCAAATTTTAAGTTTTTTTAAGTAACTATGTGAACAAAGTAAGTCCTCAGGAAAATAGAAAAATGTATATTGCAATAATTGTCATTGTATCACCTTTTTGTCACTACCATTTATCTTCCGCGTCTGTTTAGCTTTTTGTAATATGTACATTCATCCACTCAGCTACTATGTAATTCTCAAGGGATTGATGATGTTATAAGCTCAGTTTCAATGATGTTGAGAGTAGAAATAAAACAGCATAATACTGGTAACAAACAGCAAACAAACACATGAAACAAAATATAATTATAAGTACTGACATTAATGCAGAGTTTTACATTGACCTACAGATACAGGTCCAATTTTCAATGTAAAAATGTAATAGTATGTTTTTTCCAAAGTGCAGCATAGGTTGAATATGACCAATTTAGTAAAGAAGTGATGTACACTCACTGGCCACTTTATTAGGTACACTTTGCGTATTCGGGGTTGAACCTTGTTGCCTTCAGAATTGCCTTAATTCATAGATTTCACAGGGGTGGTCTTGGTCCACATTGACATTTAAGTTCAGTGAATATATTATGTTCACAAAATCAGTTGAGATAGCACTAAGGAGCCAAAAGTGTGTCAAGAAAGTACCCCCCCCACACCATCATTAGACTATTCTCTGTAAATACCATTCACCAGTCACTTTGAACTTCAGCAGATCATTTTGACCATGTCTACATGCTTAAATCCTCAGAGCCTCTGGGGTCCCCTAGAGGCTCACCTGGGGAAGTGCATTCCACGTGAAACCATCTGATGCAGTCACCCAGGTTCAAGTCCAGCCTGAAGTCATTTCCTGCATGACATTTCCATACCCTCTGGAATCTATCCAATAAAGGCAAAATGCCCAAAAAAGTGAGCTGCTGCCATGTGATTGGCCAAGTAGAGTCAATACAGTTTAACAGATGTACCTAATAAACTGGCCAGTGAGCGTATATGTTGCTATTTTAACCCATAAAGACCCAGAGCTATTTTTTGTGGTGACTTCCAAATGATTTTTTTTCTCTTCATTTATCCATTACCAAGTGTTTTGTCACCATTTTTATACTATTACCCTTCTCATTTTTTCAGTGAAAATCAGGTATCTTCCAATATTTAATTTACTGACCATATAGGTGTTACTAAAAGCTCAGTAAATTCAAATGTTGATTGAAGGAAACTTTACTTTTCCAGCAAAATATACCATTAACTCTACATAACAAAAAGGACTGACATCCATTGTCATTTGTGAAACTACATGGGTTTAATTGTTGAGCCAATCTTACTGAAGACAGGGGTGTTTCCACCTTCAGTACAGAGACTCTAGATGCATCTGAAAAAGTCATCTGATGCTGCTGAAAAGCTGACAAACTGCATTTTATCTGAATTATTCATCTGTATTGATATGATTAGTGGCTCAAAAGTGAAACATTATAGATCACTAGATGCATTTGGGTCTTTAAGGGTTAAAGCTTTCTAAATAAAGACGAAAACACGTGTGTGCATATGAGACACAGACCCCAGCTTTGTTCTTGACTATTGTTATGCACACACAGGTGTTCGGCATCATTTTCACCATCTGCCAGGGGAAGATCATCGACAGCTTTGGCACACTAGCAGGAAACATCTTCTTGTGTGTCTTTCTTTTAATTGGTACAATAATGACAGGTAAGACAATTCTGATTGTGAAACTGAGTCATAACTACCTACTGGTTTTAATGCAAAACAGATCTTAGTGTTCCTGCACAAAATGTTTAATTCCAAGAATACAAAAAGCCGTTACTGTGCAACATGAAGAATTGCTTCAAGGTTATGTTGTTTTTTAGCCAGAACATTTAAATCTTGGTGACAAGTCTGTTTACTTTTTAGCTTTTTCATAACAAACTTCCTGGCAAAAAACAGTGTTTGATCCAAGGAATAGTTATAGTTTATTTCCAAACTGCGTAAGTAACAACATGGTGTGCTGTTTGATGTTTGACAGAAGATGGTGTCCACACTCATCTTAAAGCCCTGAAAAATAAATGTTTGCCACAAAGTTAAGTTCTTATGTGGTTGATTGTTTTGGAAAAAAACAACTCAGATGTTGTGCAGAACATGCTTTGTGGTCTGAGTAATGGAAAATGCAGCATCGCTCACAGGGCATCAACATGCTTCATACTAACAAACATACGGTAGCAAGACTTCAGCTGTTAAAGGTGAAACTCTGTTGACATGAAGCTAAAATTAAGCCACTTAGGTCTTTGTGCGTGGTCCATTATGAGGAATATTTAACTTCTTAAAATGCATTAGTCAGTGGAGCGCTAAACTTTGTGCACAGTACAAAAAAAACTTCCAGACTTTTGTGGCTACAAAGGTCATCAGAGACTGACTCATTGTTATTTGTAACTTACTCAGCATTTAAGCATATGAGTGGACTCTGTGTTGCTGTCCATGGGCCAAAAGTCTACGAACAGTTTGTGGAAAACCACAGCAGAACTCCCGCGTCTTGATTTACGATGCAGCTGACTATCATAGAGGATCAGTCAAAATGTATAAATACTGTTTACTTTGGGATGGATTTGTGATCAAAGGTTATCAAGCTGCAGAAAACGAGGCTAATTATTAACTTGTGCTTCAGTTATAAATATGTAAATCTGAATCCTGGTCATGTGTTGATTCCAGATTTACATATTTTGCTTCACAACCTGGGAAAGTAATGTACCAGGCTGTACTTTAAAAAAATCCTTTGTTAGGGTTGTGATCAGTGATCTGTGCATAAGTGCCACCTGCTGGATAGTTACATTTATTACATCATCTCAACTAAAATCCCTCTAATTCCGAAATCATTACCATCACATGCATGGAAAGATAGGAACTCCTTTATTTACAGTAGCAGAGTACAGCTGAAATATGTAGTTTTGAATGTTTTAGTCTCTACAATAGTAAATAACACATGTAACTGTCTTTTGTCATAATCACATGCAGACTTTGTCCGGTTTTTTTTTGGTTTTTTTTCCTGTTTTTTCCCCTTTCAGGTCTAATCAGGTCTGATCTACGGAGACAAAATGCAAACCTATTGGCCAAAGCTGCAGTAAGTGGAAAAATGAGCTGACAAAGGGTGTCATGCTTTGTTTATTTGTCAGATGGTGGTAGTAGTGTTTAAGAGGGATGTTTTTTTCTTTTGCTTGGGGATTTTCATATAGTCTGAGTCACATGTGTGTCTTGTGCTGCTCTCGAACTCCCTGCCCCATACTGTGTTTATTGTTGCTGTCTGTTGTTTTTGCGTGTCACATAATAGATCATTAGTATTAAGACTGAACAATACACAAAAAAAAATCATATTATAATTCTGACTTGAGTTATAATTTTAGCAGGAATGGTCATTTTAGCATTTGATTTGCACTGAAAAAAATCTAAAAAGCATGTTTTTTTTCCATGATTTCTGGACCTGGTCATCTCTGTATCTGCTTCACTTATAATGTTATTACACATTTTTCCGTTATCAAAAACCTGCAGATCCTCTGATTGTGCCATTGCACTTGCCCATACTCTGATTTTAATATTTTTGGGGTTAATTGTTCAGTCCTAATAAGAGTACTGGTGCATGTTGGTGAATAACACATTAGGTGGGTTTTCCATCCAAGTTTATTGTGATTTTTTTTTTTTTTTTAACAGAAGTGGCAGAAATGTGAAATTATGTGCATGATATAATAATTATTTTATTATTATTATTGTGTGTTAAGATAAAGCCGGTTAGATGTAGTATATTTATACATTTTATATTACTTGAGGAGCTGATGCATGTAAATTCTGAAAACCCTGAAACTGAATTGACCCAAACTACTTTTCTAGGACTTTATTTCTAACTCAAGTGTTTATCCATAATTTGTTTCTAAAACTCCAGTTACATGTTTGTATTTCTGTTTGTTTCTTGTTGCGATTCAGTTTCATTCTCCTCATGCATTAGTATTTGCTAAATCTGTCACTTAATCTGCACCTATTTACATTTACATTTTATTTATACACCAAATTTTCCACCTCTCACAATTGTTTTTTTTTTTTTTTTTTTTTCATGGCATTTCCACTTAATACAAAACTAGAATTGCTAATAAAAACAGATGGATGGAAGTGCACGTATTATTTCTACTGCATGTCTGGCATTTATCCTCAGGTATCTGTGCAGGAGATTACCTCTGCATTTCAACATTATCTGCCAGAAGCAAATTTTAATTAACTGACAAATTATAAATGTGTCGGATTTGCTTAAATTTAAAGAAACATATCAACTAACAATTTCTTCATTGTTGTGATTTTTTTTCCTCCATATGTTCAGTCGATACTATGCCAATTCAGTCTTAACATGGTATTCTTCTGTAGCATGATTTGGTAAAGTTGCTTTGGGTGAAAAGTCCAAAAGGCAGATCTGTACAACGATGATAAAAGGGGCTATATGTAGTATTTATATTATTATTTAAAAATGATCATCAGTGTTAATAAAAAAGATTTCTGATGTTGTGCCAAAGGTGATAACATATTGGGTTGTAGATATGAACCAGGGGATTTATGTGACCACTAGAGGGAGTAGTGAGTTGCCAGTTTCCCATGGTGGATAAAACTAAAGCCATGGGGCCTTTGACCAAAGCATCACAAAGTGACCAGATGGGATGAGAACCACTAAGAAACAACTTTTAGAGTCACAGAAAATGATAAAGTGATATAAGCTGGAAGCACTGTTGTTTTCACCACTGGACACAGCTTTAAATGAAAAGAATGGAGTTAGATGCTTAAATCACAGCGTTTCTTCTTCACAAATGACTTTGATTATGAGGTATAAAGTTATGTGAAAGCAGAGGAAAGAAAGAAAACAGGTGAATAGTGGATTTACTGTGACTTTGTTTAAAACAGTTAAACTAACAGAGCTATAATGTAAACTATCAGCTGATGCAGCATGTAAAGATTAAAACACGACCATCTGTCAAAAATTCAAGACTTTGAAGAAGAATGCTTGATGATACTCTCATACAGATGTGTCCAAAACAATGAGCTTTATATTTTATTCAGTGAGGGATACAATCTGTGGATGCATAGTGTTAATTTTTTGGTGGTTTTGGTAGAACTAAGTGTGTTTTGGTGCATGACTTCCTCCTGCTGTTGAAAGTTTTGAATATCAGTACTACATATAACCCCTTTAAGTGAAACGTTTACGGCTTTACAATTATGACTAAACCACTGACAAAATCAGTAGTATATGTACGTAAAGTGGGTCTCCAAGCCCCAAGTGATGACTTATTGCTGTAGTGTAAAATTACTCAATTATACATTAAATAAGACCATGTTGGTTTAATTTATAGGGTAATTCATGTGATAAGAATAGAAAGTAGACTTAAAGATAATAAATGCCTAACATAAAGGTACGTTCATCCCAGGCTGGAGACCCACACCACTGTGATGTGTGACTGTAGCAGTGATCAGTACTGGTTGTTTTAGGCGGAGGGGCAGATGTCAGCACAAGACTACGGAGCCACAGCCCTAATCGCCCAGCCGCAGACCCCTCCTCCTTCTTCTCAAGCCTGATCAATAATCCTTTCTTCTTCCAAAATAAATCTCCTCAAATCTTTGCTCAACATACAGATGCACAAAGGTAGGAGCACCGCTGCAGATCAGCAGACACTGCCCAGAATCAAACACATCTGCTGCACAACCCCTTTCACTGTCAAACCTCTCCGTTCCGCATCTTTATTTCCTACGATCTCGCTCAATATTCATACATACAACCATGCAAATATTGAGCTTTTTCACACTTCCAGTTTGTGATTTTTCTCAGCTACTTCAACCAAATTACAGCTGAACTTATGTCAAATCAGGTAACAATCTCATCACTGTCTGTGAAATAACACCATGTAGGTTATTTTGTTAACTTATTGGAGGTAAATATGTAGTTTAGCACTTTGTTTTATAGTGTTTTGTTGTGTTCACCATTATGGATTATGCAGGATATTAGATTATTTTAGCAGAACACTCAAGTGAGCAATGAACAAATATTATTTTGGTGTGTGCCTGTGCCAGATGTCAAGTAAGTGACACCAATTTCATTAATGTACTTAATGTTTGCAGGCATTTTTCTTAATACACAAAATGTATTTGCTTGCACATCATAATGCATTTATAAGTCACCTTTTTTTGTCCGTTTAAAGACACGTAAACCCTACATTCTGTCTTGCATGTTTTGGTCAACAGGGACCTTCTGATTGCCAGAATGGGAGCATATCAGCACCTACTGTCATCCACGAGGCCAAGTTATAGTCGTATATACACTAACAAAAAAAAGGCTTGAACAAATGAGTATGTCCTTCCTGTTGCAAAATAACGTACAGGAATAAAACAAAGCAACAAGGAGGGACTTTAGTCCATTTTAGAAGACCTTAATGTTGTGTTAATTATTTATTAAAACTGTGATGAAATGTTGAAAAGTTTGATTATAATGCAAAATTGTCATATTTTTACAAAAAAGTCAGCTTTTTTTTAAAAAAAAAAAGTATTTTTGAAATTTCAGTGAATCTGCAAAAAGACAAATCTGTGGAATATTTGTATGTACAATTGTACATGTCAGTATTGTAAAAGAGCACAACTGATCATGAATTTGCCAATACAGTGTCTTGTTATTACTTAAACAGTTGATCATATATATGTGCAAATTTTGGTAGAAGAGTGATGTTTAATAATTTATACATGTTAAATAGTCTCTAATCTGTGGCAGAGCCTAGTAATGGGATTTTATTTGTAACACTATTCATGTTTACTTATTTAACATGAAATAAAAATGTTTTATAAAGTTGTTTTGCTTAATTTTTGCCTCACAACAGCAAGAGTTGGCAATAAAAGTCAGTCAGCATATGCGATGGATGGATGGATGGATGGATGGATGGATGGATGGATGGATGGATGGATGGATGGATGGATGGATGGATAGATAGATAGATAGATAGATAGATAGATAGATAGATAGATAGATAGATAGATAGATAGATAGATAGATAGATAGATAGATAGATACTTTATTGATCTTTTGCATGAAATTGCAGGAATAAAATTAAGGGACTTGATTTAGTCTTTTCTGAGATCAAAATGTAAAAAGAAATTGATTGTATGTACTCATTTTGGCCACGTGGTGGCGACATTGCAGTGTCCAAACTGTTTTATCTCATGAAAATGCCCTGGAGGCAGCAAAAAATGAATGTCCACTGATGATCAAAAGGGAGACAGTCTAGTAATAATTGCTCATGTTGAAATAAAACATATGTGATAGAGAAATCATAATAAAGCAATTCTAGAGCATACTTAATAAATAACTCCATCCTTTTTTTCATTGGAATCAAGAGATAAAGTTGCCTCTGAGCTGCTCAGTTATGAGATCATCCTGACTTGAGGCCAGTACTCGGAGAGCGTTTCCCATCTGACTGATTCTATGATGACCTCATTGTTTTCTAGTTAACTAATGACTGATCTTTGGCATAAAGGTTGGTTCTTAAAATTTGACTTTGTCCTGGTGCCACAGGTTCATCAGCGCATACAGAGCTGTGGAAATACTAATGCCTGTGGAAGCAGAAACCACTGAGCAACAGTAGCTACAGTGTTTGTATCATCTGAAAACTTGAATATTACGGTTCAGAACCTGACATCATATAACACTCCCTGTTTGTGTCAGCTGCCGTGTTTGTTTTTCATGGTATTTTTATGACCTTTATTAATGTGGATGTGAAGTGTAGACAGGGAGGTCACTAATGGATGTGGACAAGCGGGGTGTTCCTCAGACTCTCGAGGGAAACCCCTGACAGATGCCCACCCATCTTTTACATGTTGTCACTTGTTCAGTTTCTTGATTTATCCCTTTGAAAACTACTGAGTGTGTTTCTTGTCAGTCAGTAAATTAAATAGTACAGTTTCTTACACAGTTTTCCTTAACGCTTGATTCTGATTGGTCAGTAACAGCATTCTATGGTTATCTCCGGTTATTGATGTGACAGATCATTTTTACTTGAATAAAATAATTTCTAAATCATGTATTGATTAAATAGAATAATGTACAGTGAGCTGTTCTTGGTTTCCATCCTTTCTGCATCTAGACCTGTATCACTGTGTTAATTTTTGTTTGTTATATACAGTTCAAACCACAGAATGTAACATACCACCACCACATATTTAATGAACGTGATAAAATTAAATCATTTTTATATCGTTATTTTTGTCTAATTATCTTTTAGCAAATACCAGGATAATATTCAGAAAGTCATTAAAGTAAAATAAATGACTCTAGTATGAAGTAGAACACCCTGCAGCAAAAAAATACACTGTATGTATATTATTTTCTTAGGGGTCAGGAACCAAAATAGATCTTAGACTCATTTTGACTGAAATGGTAGTCATGTGATTGTGATGATTACATTAATAAAGAAAAAAATCATAGCATTGGGTCAAAATGTGAAATTCTATGAATTAATGAGATATGAGGTTTTACTCAAGAGGAATGTTTGTCTCTGTGCTAACAGTTCTGCACATCAGAATACATAGACTATGTTCATTCCTTTTTGTGCAAGATTTATGGATATATAAAATATACATAAACCTATGTATACACTGCATTTAATAACATTTCACTCAGCACTTTTGTCATTTGTTGTCCAGATCATCTTATCAAAGTATGTAAGATTTAGCGCCTTTTATCTATGAAGCTGATAACTGTAGACCGGTGAAATCTTGCTTATTAATGACGTCCTGACATTCCTGCAAACTTGTCCCAGAAAAACATTAATCTGACAGCAGAGGAGTCTGTAAAAAGTATGGATTCAATGGCAGTTTGTAGTGTGTTTTTGTAAGGCTGGATCCCAGGATGGCGCCAACTTTCTCTTTTTGAGGCTATTGGATTAACCCATAAAGACCCAGTGCTACTTTTGTAGCACTTCCAAAATAACCTTTTTGTTTCTCTATATTTGACTTTTCTGAAGTGATTCATCATCTATACTATTATCCTCTGTATTTTGTGTTTTTTCAGTGTAAATTATGTATTTTCCTATATTTGATTCAATCATCGTGCAGATGTTCATTAAAGCTCAAATTAAAGTCGAGGGTTATTATCAAAAACAGAAAACTGAAGAAAAAGGGATTTTTTCAGGTCAAACCCAGAGTGTCCATCCATTTGATCATGGATTCAACTCCATGGGTTTTACTGGTGAATCAATGTTGTAGAAGATGATGGTGTTTCCATGTTCACTACAGAGCCTCTGAATGTCCAAATGGGTCATATTAGATGACCCATGAAAAGATGACTAACTGTATTTTACACCAATTATTTACATGTTTTGATAGAATTAGTGAATCAAGAGGTATTAAACAGTTTAGATCAGTAGATGGTTTAGGACACTGGTGGATGTTTGGGTCTTTATGGGTTAAGATAGCTGAAAGAGTCACCTTGATTGTCTTTTAGTATCTGTTAATTCTGTCATTTAATATGTCTTACCATGTTTGTTTGGAAAACATATTATTATTATTGTTATTATTCTTATTATTAACCCTTTCATGCATGGTGGTCACTCCAGTGGACAGTTCTTCTACAGCTGTTCTCTTGTATATTCATGTGTTTTGTTGTTTTAGTTCCATATCAGTCGACACAGTGGACACTTATGCACTATCCCATAATACACTGACATTCAGACCATTACTGTACCTTTGCTGTTCTTGATAAAACTGATCTGCACTATCGTGTTTGAGTGTAAATCACTTGTTATTTGTTAGACACAAAGATTTTTTTGCATGTTATCACCATGAAGTGAATAATAACTAGCATTAGAATATGTTAAAATGGGAGAAAACATTTGATTTGCAGCATTAAAAATGTTTTTATTTCATTGTTTTCATATTACTTTCTTACGGAACAGGATTAGGGCCACTGGACTTTAATCTCAGAATTGTGACATTTTTTCCCCAGAATTCTGTCTTTAACTCAGATTTCTGACTTTAACTCAGAATTGTGACTTCAAACTCAGAATTGTGACTTTATTTCCTCAGAATTCTGACTTTAAACTCAGAATTCTGACTTTTTTTTCATAGTAATAATTAAAAATATACATATACTGGACCTTATTTTAATTATTGTATTTATTTCCACTGGCCCTAATCCTCTTCTGTACTTTCTGATATTGGGTTTTAAACACACATTTCTTTACTTCAAAAATTAAATGCATGGACATTTTTGTAACTCCATGAAAAAAAAATTGATCGCATTGTTGTTGTTTTTTTCAAGTCTAAGGAGGAATAAAAACACTCAAGAAAAAAATCATTACTAAGGTTTTCATAATTCATGTATGAAAGGGTTAATTTTATTTTGTGGTTGAGCTTGTTAACTTCCATACATTGACTTAAAAGACATCATTCAAGTCTTAATCCGGAGGAATTTCTCATCTTCATTCAGACGTCCCATTCAAGATAAAGGGTATTTCCCAAAATGTACAACTATTCCTTTAAAGGAAGTGTTGTAGATATCATATTATCATATCTGAGCCTCTGGGACCAGCCTAAATAGCTGGCATTCCCACAGGATCAGTGATTTGCACCTCTCAATGCCCACAGCCCGGAAGCACAAACACTGATTACTCCTGTGAGGCTCATTCTGCAGCACTGTTGCATGATGGTAAAGTGCGTCATTTCTCTGAGCGTGGCTGATCCTATCTGCCTGCTGGCGCTTCACAGATATGATCAACTATCCACACCATGATCCATCCTGCACCCACAAACCCAAAACCTAAAAAACCCAGCTAAAATTATAAACATTATATTTAGTTTGTCTACAGGGTTGGAAGGAAAACAGCACGGTGCAATCAGCTGTATGCGGCTTATGTCAAAGGAGGTTTAGGGACTAGATTGCAGGTTTTCTCACATGCATTTAGAAACTGGAAATAAACCATCAATTTGCAAATAACACCAGCAGTTAATGTAGGAGTGTAGATAGCTATCAGACTCATGAAGCGTGGATTAGAGGGAGAAATGTGGAAGGAGGAGGCCCAGCATGACGCAGTGGTTCGTGTTTGTGTTGCCTGTTGAAACAGCAATGGAGATTGATGGTGCTGGCCACGTTCAACGCAGTAGTAAAAAGAAAGAGATATGGACGCTCGTCAGCCTGATCACCCAAACATAGACACAAGAGTGGGAAAGACACATAAAGCCAGATAGGCAAGAGGGTAAAGCAGAAACAAGGACGTTAAAAAAACCAGAAGGTCTAGAGCTAAAAACAAGCAGATAGATAGATAGAGAGATAGATAGAGAGAGAGAGAGAGAGAGAGAGAGAGAGAGAGAGAGAGAGAGAGAGAGAGAGAGAGAGAGAGAGAGAGTGAGTGAGTGAGTGAGTGAGTGAGTGAGTGAGTGAGTGAGTGAGCTGTGGAAAAAATTATTTGACCACCCTTGTTTTCTTCAGTTTCTTGTTCATTTTAATGCAGTTACAAGTAAAGGTATTTGCACAAATATAAAGATAACACCAAAAATAGCTCGTAAGAGTTTAATTTCAGAGCTGATATCTAGACATTTTTTTTTGTTTTCTTGATAATAACCAAAATCAAATTCAGTTCTTACATCAATTGCTATGGCATTGTACTGCCAAAAACAGTGCTTTTAGGCCTTCCGTGTTTTCTTTTCTGTCTGTTTTAGTCACATGATATACACAGGAGTTAGTACTTGATTGCATAACCATTGTTTCTGATGACTTTTGATGGTCTAATAATTTTTTCCCCGACAGTACAGGGTGGGGAAGCAAAATTTACAATATTTTGAGGCAGGGATTGAAAGACAGTGTATGACCAATTAGTTTATTGAAAGTCATGAGAATTTATTTGCCACAAGAAAATTTACATAATAGAAAATGTTTTTATTCCATGTGTCCTCCTTCTTTCTCAATAACTACCTTCACACACTTCCTGAAAGTTGCACAAGTGTTCCTCAAATATTGGGGTGACAACTTCTCCCATTCTTCTGTAATAGTATCTTCCAGACTTTCTCATAATAGTTTTGCTCATATTCATTCTCTTCTTTACATTATAAACAGTCTTTATGTACGCTCCAATGATTTTTGAAATCTCCTTTGGTGTGACGAGTGCATTCAGCAAATCACACACTCTTTGACGTTTGCTTTCCTGATTATTCATATGGGCAAAAGTTTCTGAAAAGGTATGGATAATAGTGTTAGGTATGATTATGACATCAATATATGTTTGGTTTCACAACAATTGATGTAGTGCCTGCTGAGAAAAAACAACTAAATGTTCATTGTAAATTTTGCTTCCCCACCCTGTAGATAGATAGATAGATAGATAGATAGATAGATAGATAGATAGATAGATAGATAGATAGATAGATAGATAGATAGATAGATAGATAGATAGATAGAGTGAGTGAGTGAGTGAGTGAGTGAGTGAGTGAGTGAGTGAGTGAGTGAGTGAGTGAGTGAGTGAGTGAGTGAGTGAGTCGTGGAAAAAATTATTTGACCACCCTTGTTTTCTTCAGTTTCTTGTTCATCCTTTGCATGAGTGCAGCAGCATGACAAACTGCAAAAACAGAATATAAGACCAACATAGAATTTGCAAACACATTATACATAATACATTAGAAGTAGAAAAACAGTAAGGTCCAACAATAAACTGTAATGTGCCAAGTAAAATGGAATTGTTCAGTGATATGGACAGTAAAGTGTATAGTGGAGATATGTTTATGAACATCAGGCAGAGGTGAGTTTATTGTACAGTGAAATGGCTGTGAAGAAAAGATCCTCGCAAGAGAGTGAGGAGGAAAGTGAAATACTAGTAAGTGCAGGACAGACTCTGTCATACACAGATGGCCACTCATTGTATTTTGGAGAGGCAGCTGAACAAGCACCTCATCCATGCACTTTCTGGAGGGAGATAACTCATTCGCAGATGGACCGCAGAGAAGGGAGGTGCTGCTATGAAGTCAAACTGTAAACTGAATCTTGATATTTAACGCTGGATCGGCGCCAGAGAGCTGCGCTTGGTACCGCTGCTTTCTTTTTCAACACTCCACAGAGAAGATAAAGACGTCTCTCATTTTTCATACTCCGACCCCTCATTTCTCTTGTGTGCCTGTGTGTGTTTGTATGTGTTTGAGAGCGGCCTCCTCCAGTTGTTGAGAACGAATGCTTGAAATATTAAACACAGAAAGTGTATGTGTTTGGTTTCCTGTTCTGGTCACACACACACACACATGGCCTGAATTCTGCATTTGGTATTTTTGGTATTTGTTAATGAGTGCAGGTAGGAGAAAAGAAACCCTAAATGAGAGGAATATTTGTGATGTGTGGGTGTACACACCAGATTGCTTTATTACATCTCAGCCTCTTAAAGATGATTTAGATTTCTGACTCTCATTAAATCTCTTTTCTAGCAGACATCCCTTGTCTCTCATTAGTATTATTCTCAATAACTTCATGCAGAGTTGAATGTGGTTAACCATGACTTATCGTGCCCCACCAGTATTTGCCCTAAAACATTCTGTCACACAAACAGGGCGTCATGATGTGTGTTGTGGTTGTGTTGATTAGCTACTGCAGTTTGGGACTAATTTCTTCCAGTGTTTCCTTAGGCTTATGTGTTGTTTTCATTTTATTGTTCACAGGAAAAAATGGCTCAGCTGGTAAAAATGGAAAAATCACTTAATTTTCCTCCACCACCGAGCTACTGTTTTGGCTTTTGGAGTACAGCACTCCGCCTACGCAGCCATTCAGAGGCTGGATCTCCATTAAACGGTGTGGGCATGTGGAGGTGAAGGTGCCACCGAATCCTGTCAGTGACACATTATAATGACCACAAGTACGACACATGGAACATTTTTTGAAATGTGTAGCGCACATTTTACGACAAGTGAGGTATTCATGCAAACGTTTGCCGAAATAGGGGCTTTGATTTACCTTTAAATTTTTCTTCTGAAAGCAGGAGAGCCCCGGGCTGCAGCTTTCGGAGGAGGTTTCTCTGGTTTCAAAGCTGGCAGGCTGATCAGAGCGCAGGAGGTTTGTGAGCCTTGGCACTAACACACAGCACCAGGCTTTGAGGACCCAGATTAACCTGCACAGTAGTTAAATAAACACACATCCATGCACGGCCGCATGAATGGACGTTTCATCACTGACTGCTACATTTCCGTGATCGTATTGAACTCACACCCCACTTCACTCCATGATGCAATTAAAAAAACAGATTAAAACCCTACATGGAACTATAGATATAGGTGTGATCTGCTGCAATTTGCTTTGAATAACCCTCACTTTTGTGCCTGTTTCAGCCTGTTTTTATGTTTTGTCAGTTACTGTATTACATGCTTCTGTTCATTCGTCAAAACTACCTCAAGACCAAACTAGTTTGACCCCCTGCATATGTGCGTTTGTGAGCGTACGACAGAGTGGGGGCTGAAATTCAGACAACTGCTGGTCAGGAGCTTAGTGGGGTGTGAGGTAAACCCCCATGGCGGCGGGTCATGTTAAAACAGCAGAGGCGAGGGGGAGACAGGGCTTGTGTTTGTACACAGAGAACCCCAGGCAGCTCAGTAAAAAGAGCTTTATTATTTAGGCCTCTGCCAAGCAGAGATCGGGGTGGAAAATACACAGGATCCCCGGCGCCAAGTCCCTTGCTCTCGGAAAATCCGCCCCAGAGGCGTCCAAGCGTAGGGCCTGGATTTAATCACCCACCACGGCATTTGTCCTCAGTCTGAAGAAAGAAACCTACAATCAATCTACATCAGCGTGACCCTAAAACCCTCCACCAGCAAATATATTGAATAGGCACATTCCCTAATGAACCGTCATTTTTAACGTAGGGCACAACCTCTGAAATGACTGACCTTCAGATTCTAACAAAGTGTTACTTGTTCTGACACATTTGTTGAACTATTTCATATCTACTAAAATTGAATTCATGAATACATTCTTGCTTCTTACGAGAAATAATGCACTATTTTATCTGCTTTTCCTGTCAAATGGACAAAACAGCAGCTCAATTCAGACAGTAAACATCACATCTCGATGGCTGTTTGTGTCGCTGCACACTGATTGTAACTCAGCTCCATTGTAACAGTTTTGTCTTTGTTTTTAGAAAGCCATCATGAAACACCCATCTGAAGGCTTTTTAACTTCACGTCTGAGCTCTGCCTTAGATCTCCTTTCTTTGTCAGTGTTTTTGAGCGTTCCCTACCAAAGAGCACAATCACAAGTTCTAAGCAATCCAGATTTTTTTTTTTTTTCTTCTCTACAGCAACAGATTGTTTGTCCTGTTTCAATCAGAGGTCTGTATCCAGTGAACCAGAAGGAAGTGTAATGTTGGAAATGGGCTGCATGGATCTGAGCCCTGTGTGGATCTGTCAGTGTTCCCATTTGCTTGTGGACAAATCCGATAGAAGAGCACTAAGAGCCAAAGTGCTCATCAGTGCACAGAGATCAAGCCCTCCTGTTTTATAAAGCTTGATACGTCGGTAGATGAACAGTAATAAAACGATCACTGAATGGATAAATCCAAAAATATGTGCATGTGTCTGCCATTACACTGTAGTTGCGGTCACTGGGTTGTGGCTTTGCTTGACAATGGAAATTTCAACACATATAATTTGCTGACACCATCGGAAAGACAGTGACTTTTGTTATTTTTTAATCTGAGCGGCACTTTGACAGTTTCTATTACTCATCTCATTCATAAAGTTATTAAAAGCTGAAGGGATTTTTCCTTTCAGACTACCACAAGACAGACAGAGATTGGAGAGTCTCAACCCCTTACATCATATCCACTACATCTAACAATAATTGTATACATATTAAAATTATTTTCCTTTTATTTGTAGATTAATGTTTCCGTCATCAATTGTTTTCACTTATGATGGAGTGGATGTGATGTTCTGTTGTCTAATTATGAACAGGTCTTGTATGACAAAGAGTGAAAAATGAGTGAAAATACCAAATCTGAGTTGACTATGTTCAATGCTGAGGTCAGGAATGCCCATGTGGCCGATCTAGAAATGCAATCAAAATGTGCCTTCAGTCCTTTGAGTCATCTCCTGTAGCAGCATCTGTCATGTGACGTATGTGACTTTTTTTTCCTGAGCAATAGCTGCCTTAATTTCAGAGACTTCTCTCAATGGTGAAGAATCCTGTATGTGGAGTGAAACTTTGGAACAGTCTGGACATCCAACACAAGCAATGCCAAAATATCCACAGATTTAAACTGTTATATAAACTTATGGTCAGATCTCAGTATAAAGATAAAGGGTCTTAATATTTGTTACATCAATGTTCTGTCTTACAGTGTTAATGTGTGCTTGTTGTTCATCATTTAGTTGGTATGTGTTGTCCATTGCCTTCTGGTATTGTTCTGACCATTGCTGGTATGTGCTGCCCTTTACCATTTGTGGTATTATAGTTTTATTCTTACCATTGTTGGTATGTAACTATTATAACGGAAGTTGACAGTTAACTGTTACCCATGGTAACACCACCAGGAATGTACTTTTTTTTCCATTTTTCACACACATTTTGGTTATATAATGTAAATACTGTGGAATGTCATTCTAATTTGGTATAGGCCTATTTTGTTCATTGTTACCTGTGTTTTCATTAGGGTTTGTCTGTTTGTTTGTCTGTTAGCAAGATAACTCAAAAAGTTATGGAAGGATTTTGATGAAATTTTCAGGAAATATTAATATTGGCACAAGGGACAAATTATTATATTATGGTGGTGATTGGGGGGGGCAACGGATTTTAAAGAAATTTTCAGGAAATGTTGATCCTGGCACATGGAACAAACGCTTAAATTTTTGTGGTGATGGGGGGGGGGGGGGGGGGGGGGGGGGCTTCCTTAGCGGAGGTCTGCACTCTCCGAGTGATTTTCTAGTTCTGACTTGAAGTCTAAGGACAGGAGTGAGTAATGTTATTATGTTAAATTATTTGATGATGAGAATAGGGGTGGGATTAAATAAGTTTTAGTTCTTCCCACTCCTTTTCAAGTGTAAATGAATGATTTTGGAATTTCTGAACTTGCATGTGTTCTGTAAATGCTCGAAATAAACAAATAAATTAATGAATGAATCCTTTGAGAAAAAACATAGAATCAGGATCAAGATAGTCCTGATGGCAATACCCTCACAGGGACAAGGGTTAGTAAAACCTTCACAGTATCGTCACTTAAGTATTTTTACATACTTTGGGAGAAAAAAGTCAGAGCAGGTGCTAAGTTCTGATACAGGAATCCTCAGTTTCTATTGTTTTCCACCATTTTCTATCACACCCTGCCCACAAGCGAAGCCCAGCCTGCTTAAAATCATCCACCTTCAGTCTCCTGCCCAGAAAGGACAAGGTTGGCTGCTTCCTTGACTATAAGCCATAGCCAATGACCTCAGTTTTAATGAAGACCAGTCAGTGCCTGGTATTATCCTTCACCAAATGTGTTACACACCCACAGTTCTTCGATTCCTTTTACTTTGGCCACGCTAATGAACGAAGGAATAGAATAAGACCTAGGAATAAAAAAATAAACACCTGGGTACCATGTTATGTAGCTGGTAGTCACCCTTTATGCAGGCGGCAATGCTTGATGTTTCTCAAAAGGCTAAAAAATAAACAGTAATTGCATCTCATTTTTCTTTTTATGCTCAGTTTAACTACATCATTTATGTCTGTTCCAAAACACTGCTGGACACCAACACCCACCAACATGTGTTCAAAGAGAATCTCTTCGAAGACAAATACTCATGAGATCAATCACCTGCCATAAAGGGGGAAAATTTAGCCATGTCCACTTTGATCCACCAAGCAGATTATGAGATCACAAGAAAACTGAATTCTTCATCATCTGGATGAGGATGTTAGAAAGTTCAATCTGAGAAAGTTCTGTCCAAAACACACCCTGTTTGTGATTCACCAAACAAATACAGCTGCTGTTGGCTGATAGCATTCAGGCAATAATCCAGATGTAACACTGTTGTAAAGTATAGTTAAGTACAACACTGGAAAAACATGCACAAAAATAATTATTTTAGATCAATTTAAAGTTAAAACTGGGATTCTGTGAGTAAAATAAATTGAGCTACATGTTGTTGTTTTTTTCCCCTTCTTTAAGGCATTAAAGATTCCGTATGATATTTAGTGACATCTAGTGATGAAGATGCAGATTGTAACCTCCTGAATACCCCCGTCCTCCCCTATAGGGGCCCCAGAAAGCGCATTAAAGTCAGTGTTTGTTTCCAACATTCTGGGCTTTTTAGATAAAAATATTAACTCCATATTTATAGTAGATGACAGTGATGATAATGTAAACCCACAATGTTAACATTTAAAAAGAAGACTTAGTCCATTACTGTAAAAATAATGTGGCATAACATGGCACTTCTGCAGTAATGCTGCATTCCAGGCAACCCATAACTCATGTTTTTCCAACCTTCTACCAGTGAAAATGCATTGGAATGGCAATCAAACCTGTGACGTCCCACCCGTGAACTCGTACTAGATCGATGTACTCCCAGTTTCGAGCTCTGACGTCACGTAGCAATGGTGGCCCCCATGCATGTTTATGCAGATTGTTTATTAAAACAAGGTATTGCTCTGATATTATTTATCTGTAAATGTTCTGTGTAATCAGCAGCTACTCTAGCGTTAGCTAGTTTTCAGTCCAATGAGTGCAAGAATAAATTAATGTCAAATACGTATCCAAATATACAAATAACATAAAAGGTATAACAGCTTCTCTTGCCTTATGCGCCGTTTTTCCTCCTCTGTTTCCCTCAAATAGGCAAAGAGCAAGCACCTCTGGGATAGAAATGATTGTAAATGAGCATAAAGTACGGTCCGCCATGCCGGCTTGTTTACATCTAGCTACCACAATTCCTTGCGCTCAGGCAGTTTGGTGTGACTTGCCTGGAACGTTATAAAGTCGTGAGCTGTGATTTGAAGTTGTGACTTACGGGCTCAAAAAATGGCCTGGAACACAGCAGTAGATCCCCACGTCCATCTTACTCTGGTGATTTAAAAAAAACTAACACATCATTAGTATAGTATTATCTTTTCAGTTTATATGTCTATTTAATTGATAATTGGTAGATTTACATGACAGCATTATGAAAAAGAAAAAAAAAAATTCAAGTTGTGTTTGTTGTGACTTTGTGATGAAAAAACACCAGAAAATGTTTTTATTGTCATTCAAATCACATTATTTTTGCTTTTATGCTGCAGCTTAGAAATTACATACATGATGCATGAGGTAATTGGTATGCAAGTATAAATCTAGATTGCAGGAAGTGCTTTGCCTATATAACACTGAATATTGCCATTGCAGGATTGTCCAATGTCATTCACCATTCTACAGCTATCTGTGACTTATCACTTTGAAAACCCTCCTTGTTACAGGAAACTGACTACAGCTACACCCTGAAAGTGGCAAGTTTTGGCTAAGACATGTTATTTAATCATTATAATACCATGAAACACTTCATTATATGTACATATTCCATCAAAACAACATATCTCCTGACACTATTTTGCAAAAACACTGTTGCAGCATCCTGTTTTCAGGACCATCTAAGAACTAGCCAAACAACCCAGTTAACTTTTACCTCCAGTTCCAGACCAATGTCCAGTTCTGGTGAAGTGTTGAGATACGTTTGACTAGGTGAGACTATTCAGTTACAACTTACTGTACATTACATTGATCCTCCACCACATACATCTGTTGCAGAGGGTTATGGGTAGGACTGGCCAGATGTAGAACATCCTGATGTGTCTGTGGCACCATGTACCATAACATACTAAACATCTTCTGCCTACAAAGCAGTGTGATAGCATAGGTACTAACCCATTAAGACCCAAATCTCCACCAGTGACCAAAAGCATCTACTGATCTAAAATGTTCAATAACTTCTAAACCACTGATCCTATCAATACATGTAAATAATAGGTATAAAATGCCCTTTGTCTTCTTTTCATGGTCATATGATCCATTTGGATGTTCAGAGGCTTTGTAATGAAGATGGAAACACCGTTATCTTCTACAACATTGATTCACCAGTAAAACCTGTGGGGCTGGATCAATAACAGAGGATGGAGACACTGGGTTTATGTTCAGTTTATGATATATTTGCTACAAATCTCACTTTTTCTTCAGTTTTTTGTTTTGATATAATAACCTTTGAATTAACTCTGAATTTTCATGCATATCTAAATCAAACATAGGAAATTAAATATAGGAAAATACATGATTTACAGTGAAAAATGCAAACTATAGAAGATAATATTATAATAAATGGTGATAAATCACTTCAGAAAGGTTAAAGAGCGAGAAAAAAGTCATCTGGAAACTGCCACAAAAGTAGCACTGGGTCTTTATGGGTTAATGTGTTCAAACACACAGACATGAATCAACTAATTATATCTTGATCAATATGAAAAATCTCCCTCAGTGAAGGAACATGTTCTTTTGGTTTACATTATTTTCTCATCAAATGTCAAAAGGCATAAAGTATTACAGCACAGTGTTAACTTGATTTAATCTTCATGGCACCTGTTCTTATGGGCTCTGGTGCATGGTCTTTGTCCTGCTTTCATTTACTCTGCGTCAAAAACCTGCTGTTGAGTCATTCTCTGGCCCCCTCGGGCTAAATGTGATCCAGGATCATCTGGCTGGCTGTCAGTTGTTCGTCTCGAAACAGGTGTGTGAATCACAGTGGAGATCTCTGATTTGCTGCATCAGCTGTCCATCTGTTCGTCTTTTCGCTCCTCTGGCTGTATATGCTGTAAATTCTTCATGTTTGGATTTTAGTGAGGTAAACGCCAGTACTCTGGAAACAGTGTGTTGCCAAGAAAATACTCACTGAGAGTTAAAAAGGGAAGTTACATCAGTCCTAAAATAAGCCAGCTTAGTGAATTACTATCAATCATAGCCTTAGACTTCCACAAATCTAACAAATGTGTAGAAACGACTAGAGCTGGCTTTAGTTTGGTTAAATCAACTACCGAACCCACCGCCTCTAAAGCCTTGGATTTACTCAAAGAATTCATCAAAAGAGACACATTCCTACCACACCCACTATTTAGCTAACTAGCTAGCATGCACAGTGGGATCTGTGTATTTCAGCGAACAGCTATACATCGGTCACATGTGGATTTTTTTCTTTAATTAACATGCACGTGCTTCTGTTTGCACGTTTATTTTTAATGGTAGTCAAGACTTCTGCAATTTCCCAGTTTGGGATCAATAAAGTATATCTATCCATCTAAAAATCCACAATGTCAAACATATTCTTGGCAGCTTAAAGACTATTTAAGCTCATGTTTTGGGGCCATAAACCCCTCCATCCCAGTAAGAAAGTCACCCAAGTTGTTGATTTATTCCCACACAGCAATTAGCCATCGCTTTTGTCTTGGCCTTGTCGCGCTCCTCTCAAAACATCAGTCATCACATAAAAATGTGAAGTGATGCAACAGATACGGTTCTTAGAGAAATAGGGGCCGATGCATCACATGAAGCCTGTTGTTGGGATTTTCCCCCACACTGCTCGGTGCTGATCTCACTGGAAGCAAAATTAAACTTAATCACAGGCTAAAATGAAACTTTAATGATCCATGAGGGGAACTTTTGTTTGCTCCATCAGCAAAAACCAACAGAGTGCAGTAGAAGAAATAGGTAGATGATAAGAAAAGAAATGAAAAATTAGCCTAATATGTTGAACAGCTGTAAATACAAGTGCTTATTAAACCAGAAAAGTAGACACACTGTTATTACTTTTGCATTTGGAGGCTCTTATACATAATCAATATTTAAAACAGTCAAAGTGTGTCCAAACTGATACGCATACGGTCCTCTCTGCCTTTTGGCTCAAGTGTTAAATTCTTCCTGTGACTCTATAACCTACACTTTTGGCCACAGTTGCTCTCTCCAGATGACGTAAAGTGCTTTTCTGGTTTAAAAATAATATTGTTGTATGGGATTTGCAAGGAAATTAGGGTTTTGCTTGAAGCCTAAGGGGCCCTTCGGCAAACTGTTCCCAGTGAAAAGTGATCGGTTGGCGATTTTAAGGATCTTTATGCCCTTTATAATGAACTTGTATCTGTTTATCTTGAAAATAAAATCAGAATACTATAACAGAAACAGATTTGTATGTTTGTGAAAATGCATGTAAGAATACCTAAAATATCTGTGCGCCGAATTTTTTTCTGTAAAACTAACAGAGCTGATGATGAGACACAGTGCAGATTGTTGAGGTTTATGTTGATACATGGTGTCAGCATTCAAAGTCACTAGTGGTTATATTACTCATTTGCTTCTAAAACCAAGCATTATGGAGTGGCTGCTACTTGCACTAGCGTCTGTTTTCGCAACAGCACAAGAAAAACACTGTGCTGCCATGATCTCTCACTCTACTCTCCACATCAATCCCCAGTGTCGACCACTGATGCCTTTTTCTCTCCATATGACTCTTATTAGTTTGATATGAAAACCCGGTTTCGTCTTTATTCTCATGGTTTCGAGCCATTCTCAGTGTGTGTGCGATTTTCAACCTCCCATCTGCAGTGTTTGCCGACTTGAATCAGTCCCTCACCAAGCGGCCACAAAAAGACCTATTTGTTTTGGATGTACAGTAGAGTGGTTTCTCACAGCCTCCGAGCTCAAATAAAGGTTGTTTTAGTTATTACGCGACACCTGGGTCTGATTTTTCTCCATAATTGCAACAGTAAATGGAAGAATATGAGATTTTAGACGTAATTTGAATCAAGCTGCTGACCTTCCTTTTAAGTTCAGAATTAAAATTATATTAGAGCGCGCTATCAATGAAAGAATTACATCATATGCATTTGTTTCTCATAGCGCTGCCTTTAAACTGAATGACCTGCCGTTTCTTTTGAAGTCTTTGTCATGTTGGGAGCTGCTCAAGGAGCGAGTGGGAGGAAGCTTTCTGGATAAGGTGTCCTTGCGCTGTCAACACTTCCAGAATCAAAGCATCGTCTTCCCCTCGCTGTGCAAAAACACCCTCATGTTTTTAATTTGTGCGCAAGTGGTAGACTTTTGACTCTTTTTGCACAATTCTTTTCTCACTCAAAACCCCTGATGTGGGAGTTTCATGCAGTATGTTCAAGCCTGTGGAGTCACTGACATGTGCACCAGCTTTGGCTTAAACAACAACTGTCAGCCGTCAGTGGTGGTCTTTATAGTGTAAGAGATTTACTATGTCTGTCGTGTGTTATCTGTCAGTAATTATAGTGCATAAAAGAAGGTTAAAATGTGTATTTTCTGGTACAATAATGCATATTTATTGACTTCAGTACATTTATTAAATTCTTATGCAACTTAACTGTAACTGCAAATAAACATAATGCAACCCAGATTATATTCATGTTTCAATAAATGCTATTGTATGTTTTAATTTTGTGATCCACAGGTGTTACTCCTGAATCCATCCATTTTCTGAAGTGCTTAACCCTATAACACCAAACGTATCATATTTGATACATGAGTTTTGAAGCCCTCTATATGGTCAGTGTGATGTTTTTGTTTTTTTTTTGAAATGATGAGATGTTTTTTTTTTGTTTGTTTTTCTTGAAAAACCTGATCTATACAATTAGATACATGCAATACATGGATAATCCACCTGGGGGGAGGAATTCGTTCACCAGAAGCCTTTCCAGAGACACTACAAAATTGTCTTTAATGAGGAAGAAGGCAGAACTTTGACAGTTTTGAAAAGGAATTACCAATTTGTTAGACATGTTTGCGTTATATTTTGTTTTTGTTTGTTCAAAAATAATATTTGAGCATTGAGACCTGATGTATCAAATATGATACAAATTTGAAATTCATACATGGAAATTGATATTTGAAAAAAACATTTTTTTGACTGTTCAGAAGGACTAATAAAGGCTCCAGTTTCAAAGAACTGGAATTTTCTGTCAGTGATTTAATGGTTCAGGCTTTACAGGGTTAATGCTTCAAATGCAACCAATACCAAAATCTGTGATTTGTTAATTCATACCTTTAAAGGGGTCATATTTTACTAAATCCACTTTTATTAGTCTTTGGTACATTTATTTGTGTATTTGGACCCTAATAGTTCATAAAATTTGAATTTGAACCCTCCAGCTGCAAAGCTATCTTTATATTCATTTTGGTAAAAATCAAGTGGATTTCTACTACATGTTTTAATTCCTGCTTAAATTGTTATGTTTTAAAATTAGTTATGTCACAACATTTGCACACATAAGGTCAAGACTTCTGACGAACATTTCTCTGACTTCCCCATAACTGTTTGTCAGCAGCAGCGGTTGTAGTCCATTCTGAAAATATATCGAAACTTCGAGCCATTACCTGAAATGTTCAGTTGTTGGTTGAACGAGACAGAGCAGCACAGTCAACAGCCTGGAGGGGGTGGGGTGTAAAGTGGCTCATGTGCATTTAAAGGGCCAGCACTCAAAACAACCTTTCTGGTGTCATTATTCAGACATAGGGTTGAAGATAGACCTGTGGAATTGAATTAATGAGGAATTCAGATCCAAGGAGAGCATTTACAGTTTATGTAGACCACAGGGAAATGTTTTAAAATGCATAATTCCATTTAAAAAAGCAAAATATCACTCTTTTAACTGACAAAAGTACAAAGAGGAGAGTTTCAATGATTTCACTGACCAACATAAAGCTTCTGGAGCCAAAATTCACTAAAAAGCACCAGGATTTGAAAATATACACCTTCCCTCTGTAGCTCTTTCTTCTCTCCATCCTTACTGTACAGATGTCCTGCTGTGGGTGCAAATTATACTATATACAAATGGTGAGGGTGAAGTTATGGGCTAGACAGCAAAACAATGAGCTGAAGGTTGATACGGAACTGCAGAGTCAGGTTATAATTTTCTGTGGATTCGTCACTCGGACACTAACACAGTCATTTACACCATTATTATAAGAATGTTCATTATAGCTGCTTTTACTACATTCATACTAAACTACTTCTTCTTTGGCCCAAATAAAGAACCAAGGGTGAAGTTCCTGTTGTTTCTTTTAAAAAAAATTCTGCCAAGTATTGTTGATGTTTAGTATAGGAATTTGTTGTTTTCATCAAGCTCCACTGACTCTTCTGTAGAAATGTATCTGTATAATATCATGCCATCTGTATCTGACTTGTAATCTGCAAAAACATAAACACTAACCCTCAACTTCAAATGGAGTCAGAAATGGAAAATATGTCAGCAATATTGTTGTTGTAATCCATAAACTGTTTTATTTACTAATTTGTTAAACAAATGTTTCACTGGGAATAATCAAATATAAGGGCTTAGTGGTGCTGGAAAACGTCATCTTTTTGCATTCTTTTATGAATAAACACCGTACTTAAACACGCCCAGAGAGCCAGTGAAACATCTTCATCTTGTGGCTTTGCCTCATGGAAAGCCTCATATTATTAAGTTCCAGTTACTCCCCTCTAAGCAGGTTTTAATATGTTCAGCACAGAGATGACGTGTGATCTACCCACATCCACTATGCACTATAATATCTGTCCCACAGCTTCACAGAGGCTGCAGTCTGATGGTCGTTCACGCTAAGCTTGACCATCTTAAGTTGCTGGTATATCTGTACCAGATGGGATGGAGCCAGACAATGCAGACTTCATGGTTGTCAACTTTGGTGACATGCAATTTGCAAGTGAGACATTTCAAAGTGAGAATGATGGATGTGTTTTTCCTGCTGATGCTTATGACACAAATGTTCAAAAAAAAAAAAAAAAGACTGAATGCATCAGTGTTGGGAAGTACATTACTTGGAACAGCCCTACAAATAAATGACAAAATACTGAGGAAAAAATGTGCAAAATCATGGTTACTACTCAAAATATTGGTGGTTTGTTACAATATATTTGTTAAATATAACATTTATTATGTTGTTTTATATCTTTTCATTGTGCAGGAAAATTGAACAGATTTCAGTGCCACACCATCAAGTTTTAACGTGTAATACTGTTATGAAATGGACAGAGTTCATTTTTGATATGCATAGGATTTTTGTGTTTTGTGCCGGGTTAGTCAGAATTTATTTTGATATGTATAAGATTTGTTAAGCTTATTTATGAAAGCTGATGTGGGAATTTATGGTCAGTAAAAAGATAGGGTAAGGGAGTGGGAGTATTTACGTTTTTCAAATGTGTTTTCTGTTTTTTTTACCTCTGCCAAGGAGGTTATGTTTTTGCCGGCGTTGGTTTGTCTGTCTGTCTCTCTGTCCATGTGTAAGATAACTCAAAAAGTTATGGACGGATTTGGATGAAAATTTCAGGAAGTGTTGATACTGGCACAAGGAACAAATGATAAAATTTTGGTGGTGATCGGGGGGTGGGTGGGTGGGGGGTGGCACTGATCTGCCTTGGCGGAGGTCTACGCTCTCCAAGTCGTTTTCTAGTATGTAGATTTTTCTTGTTGCATTGGTTTTAAATAATGATCTTCAAAATAAACAGTCAATCAGTCGATGAAATATAAGATGTTCAAGTAGTGTCAGCAGCTTACGTTCATATCAGTATGTGTTTAGTGTTGTTTTTGACTGGTTGTCTTAGTAGTACTGCTGGAAAAAGGGTGAATATTTCCATTATGCACTGACAAGATTATCATTCTACGCTCTTCCATTCCTGCGTATTATCACTTTGAAACTTCCCCTTCTTACATGAATCAACCACAACATCTGAGCTGCAACTACACCCTGAAAATGGCAAAATGGCAAAGATACATGTCTTTTTAATCTGTTGTTTTCTTACAATGTTTTCCCTCATGTGCACATGTTCCGCCAAAATATCTGTTCTCTGGACATTATTTAGAAATGCATCATTGCAGCATCCTGTGAATACTATTGCCCAAGAACTTGCCAAACAATCACAACTACACAGGCACAGAGCTGATGAACTGTGGAGATAGTTATGTGAGCCTATCATTGTTTTATTTCAGTGTGCACCATCTCTCATCTGTAAATCTAATCCTGCTTATGGCTCTAAACAGCCTGAGTCTGTCATGTCTGGCTGCAAACCAGGCTGAAAGCCTGTTTACCATTGATAAACAAACTGTAGCACTGTAAAATATGAATTCAACTATTTTATTACATGTTTTAAAGTACACAGTGTTGAACATGAGTGTAAGGTTTACACTTGCTGATTTTAATTTATGGTTTTCATCCATAATGGTTGGGTTAAGGTTGTAAAAGAGAAACAAAAGAGAGAATCAAATGTAATATTACTTTGATTAACTAATTAGAATTGTTGTATTACTAGTGGCATTGTACCCGAGGTGCCATTGTACGATAGCATAATAAGTAGAACTTGTCTGCCACTACTATGCATTTGTAAACTACCATTTAATCATGCATTGTGCAGGTAATAATTTGAGCCAACATGTGAGGCATGAAGGGAAGAGCATGTATTTGTTTGGCCTGTCAAGCATGATTAAATTCATACAGCGGTAGTGAACTGCAGCCTTCACATTGTAGTATCGTTTGCAAGCAGTAGAAATTTCATAAACGGCAGCATAACCACTTCTGAAAATGGACTATTGTCTTGGATGGAGCAGGGATGAAGAATTCAAAGTAGAGAGAGGCTAAAATCGCCCAGCATACCTCACAACATTTGAATACAGACATAAAATTGGGCCTAGTAGATAGTCAGGTAATGTTTGTATTCATTTGGCGAGTTTGGCGGCGATCGGGCCTGTGAAGGCTGAGGAAAATCCGTGCAAACGCCCTCCTGTGCTGCAACATCGATGGGACACAGAACGTGTATTATATAGTAGGATTTCTACAGCATCAGAATCACATTGCAGTACATTGATTCACCACAGCTGATGCCCCTTTACTACTTGTTTTAAATCTACTTCTTTTTTTTGTAGTAGTAGTAGTAGTAGTAGTAGTAGTAGTAATAGCAGTAGTAGTATTAGGGGTGGCGGTAGGAGCAGCAGCAAAACCAGAAATAGTAGAAGTAGTAGTAGTAGTAGAAATACTACTAGTAATAATAGCAGTAGTAGTAGCAGTTAATGGTAAAAGTAGTCGTAGTAGTAGTAGTAGTAGTAGTAGCAGCAGCAGCGGTAGTAGTAATAGTAGTACTAGCAGTGGTGATAGCAGCAACAGCAGGGGCAGCAGAACCAGTAATAGTAGTAGTAGAAGAAATACTACTAGTAGTAATAGTAGTAGTAGTAGCAGTTAATGGTAAAACTACTAGTAGTAGTAGTAGTAGTAGTAGTAGTAGTAACAGAAATACTACTAGTAGCAATAGTTGTAGTAGTAGTTGTAGTAGTAGTAGATGTTGTAATCATATGGAGACACTGAATGAATGAATGAATGAATGAAATGTTTGAATGTCTTGTTTCATATGTTTCTGTGATATATTAATTGGTGTATGGATGAAATATTGCACTATTTTGTTTTATTTTGTTTTTGTGTGCATCCCAGAAAGAAGAGTTGGAGCTGTGGTGATAGTCTATGTGATCCTAAGGAAATGGATGGATGGATTATTATTATTATTATTATTATTATTATTATTATTATTATTATTATTATTATTGTTGTTGAAATTCTCATTAAAACAGTATCAAAAATAGTGCCTTTTCTCCTTGGTGACTACATTTGATGGATAATGTTGACTGAAAACTTGGTCTAATTTTGTCAAGGAGAGCAAAGACGAGTCCATATGTACATCGAGCCTGAAGAAGAGGGAAAGTCAAGGAGAGGAAAAAGGTGATGCTGAAAGGTGACTCCATGTGTGTGGTCTCCCCATATCAGATGCCCTACTGGGAGACATGCACGCACCATGTTGATACTCAAAAGCCTTGGATGTTTGTTTAAAGTGAGTAATTGATACTTGCCACTGGAAGAATTTCCCCCAATTTGGCATGGAGTGTGAGAACAAGGGGAGTCCAGTTTGCCATGTCTGCCTGCTGTCGGCATGTGTTATGCTACGGGAAATACGCTGGCCCTGGTCCTCCTGCTTCTTTGGACTTCACTGTAATGGCAGCACCAGACCACACATACTGCCACTTTTATGGTTTTCAGCCGAGGATTCCTTCTGTCTGTGCCAAATTGCCTATTATCCAAACTTTCAATAAACAAGCAAAGAAATGTAATGCTTTTGTTTAGTTTGGGAGCACAGTTGAAACACTTTAAAGCTACTTTTTTAGGACACCAAGGAAAGATCAGATATCTCAAATTGAAAATATGATCTCTTACTGGAGGGCCCTGGATCCATGAAACGGCCCCTAAGTGAATTACTTCTTGAATTCATCTTGAGAATCGCAGGCTTGCTGCTGCTGCTGCTACTTCTTCTCCTCTACAGACTGAACATCACTGCAGCCTATTGTGGATTTGTTGAAAACTGCTCCATTTAAAGACGCTCCAAAGTGGTCATGGCTCTTTTGATCTCGGGCTTTTTGACACCTTAAAACATGACGTGAAAATGTGCACAAAAGAGGCTTATCCGCGGCAGGATTCCACCTCAGTTGTTGTCTTTGCCTGCATGTTTTTGACTTAGAAAAGGGAGGATCTTTGCACTTTGTTTTGATTGCCGCTACTTACACCGCCGGCATCTCCTCTCATGCGCAAAATGGTGCTTGAATATCATTTTGATCATTTCATTCTTCTCCTTTCAGCTGCCCTCACTCGTGCGTCAGTACAAAGTGTGGGTTCTAATCCTTTAATGAATGTCTTCTTCTGGAGCTTCACATGGCAGCACATTCCAACCTCTGGACAGTGAACAGCTGGATGATTGCAGCAGGGTGTTTTATTTTATTCCACACTGTCACATGTTCATATTGCGCACCAGCGTTTATCCTTGTACCTGTTAGAGATGAAGAAGCAAATAGTAGCTCTACAAATGAGAAAAAAAGAGTCAAATCCAATTTTTTGGACAGGCCACAGTACAGCTGGTCACTCATTTCTGATCATAAAACTCATACTGGAAACCTTTTTTTTTTTCTTTTAGTGTTTTTGTGGTTTTGAGAGTGGACAGGCCTTCATTTGAAGATTTGGTGTGATTGATGCATGCTGAGATGGAAAATAGTACCTAGATATTTTACTGAAAAAGAATAATTGATTCTCCAGTTATGGACACAAATCAGAATAAAAGTAATTGGTTTAAACACCAGCAGAAGTGTTTCCATTTTTATTAGAAACCCCCTTTAGCACACTCTTTATAACCACAAATAATTAAAGGTCAAAAAGTTTATTTATACTTTTCAACACATTTTTAACCCTTTAACAACGGCAATCTCTCCGGCGCTACATTTTACACAGCATTCAAATTAGTGTAACTCCTGAACCGTTTATGCTATCCACAAAATTCAAACGGCATCGGAAAGCTGAGATCCTTATGGCAGCAATGTGGGACTCTATTACAAGTGGAAAGGAACTGATTCAGCGATTTCCACACAGGCTAAAAAAAAACGCCTGGAAATAACAAAAAATATGAAGTCATAATGTAGATACTGAATGTTCAAGACCAAAAAGCATGTTTGAGCAGATGTAAAATAGTTGAAAGTTTATTTCTGTTTCTGATGATATATATGCAAAAAACTTCAAGTCTCTCTTTTTTTTTTTTTTTTTACTGTTCTAAGCATTTATTATTTTTAATACTGATAATCAATTGTCAGAAATTGAAAGTCAAGTTCTTCCTGAAAACTAAGGTGCAAAAGAATTGGCAAAAAGGACATTTTCTGACACTTTTATTGTAAAGAAAACATTAAGACACCTAGGTGGCCTGTTATAATGGCAGACCACCACTAAGGCCAATGCTCCACTCTTCTCATTCTACAATATTATTAAACCACCAGCAAACCACAAATTATGACCTATGTTTTCCTCCTTCTTGTCAGTGGGTACCACTATGAAGTTTAACTGACTGCTCTTAGGTCTCAAGACAGGATCGGACAGGAGTTTAACAATCAAAAACTATTCTGAAATGAAATTAGGCATGCTTTAATCTTCTCTGTAATGTCACACTACAGAATATTAGGTTTTATTGAGAAAAAATAACACAGAGAGCTAAACACTATGAATGAAGATGAGGAAATTGACAGCTTGAGATTACATTTTTAATCACTTACTAATGTTTATTTCCTTTCATATATATATATATATATTTTTTTTTTTTTTTTTTAATTTATTTATTTATTTTTTTTTCATGTGCTTCACTCATCACAAGGTGAAAGAAACAACACAAAAACTAAAAGAAAGACATGATCATAATAAACAACCAATAAAGAATGAAAAAATGGTCTTCTAATATAACACTAATCTACTGTTTATCAAATTAAATATCAAATATCAGTAACCAGTTAAAGGGATTAAAGTCTAATCATCCCATCATTTGTATGTAATGACTTCCTACTAATAATAGCTAAAATTAACACCATACCAGTCATTAAAAGCCAGGGTTAAATGTCCAATGTGCATCATGACACTGTAATACGACTGATAAATGTCACAGTTTCATACAAGTCTAACCAGTTCACCATGCTGTTTGTCAAATCTTCATAGACTTCTACTGTATTTCATTGGTTTTGGAAGATCCACAGATTTCCATTGTTAAATAAGGAACTGTCTTTGGAGAATAATAGTGCTGTGGATCCACCTTGTCTGAGCATCAGACCATCAAACCTGTACTCTGGGTTTTAATGTCTTTCAACAGTAATGTCAGCCTTGTTTCTTTCTTTGGCTTTTGTGGTCTCACTAATATAATCATCCAGATTTGCAGACCTGCATATCAAATAGGCTTGGAAATGATCTTAGTGATCCCAAAGGATGTGTGTTATCAGATAATCTGTGCAGAACACATGGACCTACATAGTGAGAGACAGATTTCTCTTCTGATTGTTGGAATTGAATCTGGGACAAATGGTGTGAAACCATCAAAATGAATAACACTGACACCAGCTTCTCTTTATTGTGGCATCGGTCCAAAATTTTGACATTTTTTCTCATAAAAGCAGGTGCTAAGATTTGGTTATGGGAACAATAGTTGCCACTGGTTATGATTGGAGGATGTTTTCCACATTCTTCTGGTTTAAACCTGACATTAGCGTTCCTGGCGGTCACCTAATCTGTGAAAAACAGCTATTATGTGACCTTTTACAAGTCCAGGCTCCCTCTCCGGTTGTCATTATCACTCGTCCATACGTGTCCGAGGCTCCAGATGCTGCTGCTGCTGTTTCATGATGCAAATTTCTGTTGATCTAACACAAAATACTGCAATTAATTACATCATCTTCACAGGCAAAAGAGACCAGATAATGATCCCCAAACTGCAAAATTTCAGCCCAATAATAGCTCCCAAGGTGGTGTGAGTGATGCCAAATAACACAATCATAGGCTGACACAGTCCAGAGGGGCACCTCTCCTGTGTTTGTCCAGTTCCAGTTGTAGATAAGACTGTGGGAAATCCAATGTGCATGGATGAGGTTAGAAATAGAGCATATTGCTTATGGCAGTCATCCCCAGTGTTAAATAACACCTCATCAGAAAGACTAGAGCCTCAGAATAACCAAGCACTGAGGACTGAGAGCTTTGTGGCTCAGAAAGTCACTGAACAAGCACGTCTGACAACAAATAGTGTAATAACCTGTCACACATATGAGAAACATCTGCACAGAAACCTGGTGCAGTAATGCATTCTGGTTATTTGAACAGTATTTTAGCCAATGATGTCATAATCACACTTAAGAGTCCAGTGCGCTTGAATAGAGTTTTTTAGAGTTTTTGCACATCTTTGTTATCTCAAAGCAGTGCAGTAAATTGAACAAATGAGGCTGAATAAGACAGTTTTACAGGCTCTTCACGACAGGTACGTACTGTTTTTGTCAAAGATACAAAAACTGTCCCACTGAACCTTTTTGGCAACCAGGCAATACAAGATGCTGATATGTGATGAACTTGTTTTTTGATGAAACCGTGTCTGTTTCAGCTTGGTTGGAATATTCACACAACGGCTGATTAGATTTTTTACACCCAAGCTCATGCACATAATGTAGTCTGTAATTAAAGAGGAGGAGGTTGTGGTGAATCTGACACAGGACTGTCATCCAGATTAGAAGAGTTTGATACCAGATAGAGAGTCTGAGTTGTTTGTTTGGTTTTGCTTTTTTCAATCGCGGTTTGGCTTCATTTTGGGAAAATTTGCACTTGGGTGTAAAAGTCATACGGCAATATAGAGTATCTAAGTGACTTCACTTCATTTGCATCCAAACTTTTAACCCTTTATCAGGCAAGTGATTGTTTTTGGTAATTTCCACATACATAAGACAGTGACAGTAACAGTTCCAGTGAGGACAGTGAGTCATCTCAGGTCCAATGTGGTCTCCAGGGTCTGTAAGGTCCACCTCTGCATGAACAGTGAGTGTAACTGCTTTGTTAGGTACCATGAAGTAATGATACTAATGCAGTGTTTTTCCAACCTTGGGGTCGGGACCCCATGTGGGATCGCCTGAAATTTCTAGTTATTGACAAAAAATTTAGAAAAACTTACTAATAAAAAATATATGGTGAGTTGACAGAGACAATCCCAATCCATAAAAGACATGACAAACTGTGAAGCTGAAACTGAAGCACTGTGGTACTGTTTATCTGTCAAATGTACTTTGTGGTCAGTTTCAGATGCTGCAGCTCTTTAATAATTCATAGTTTGAGTTATTGTTTGTTCAGTATTAATTGTCAGCCTTGTAAATCCAAGCTGGACTGACTGTACATATCCTGACCAAGGAAAATGAAATTCTCCCTTTGTGCAGTAATCTACACCTGGCTTTTCTGCCTCCGTCCACAATAATATACATTATATAGACTAAATGTCCACTAAAATTAACGTTGATTTGCAACATGATATAGCAAACTATTCCATGATCAAAAACAAATTAAATTTAGCAAAAAAATGTCTCTGTTCTGGGGTCGCCAGAAATTTGTGATGTTAAACTGGGGTCACGAGCCAAAAAAGGTTGGAAACCACTGTACTAATGTAAGGAATGATGTTCAAAGAGATAATGTGGATGTGGACAGGTGTCTGAATCAGCACTTATGTAGTTGGAATGTGCTAAGTGATTTTCTAATGTTCTAAAATACATGTTCCTTTCACCTTAAATGTATTTTTCTTGTATTTTGCAGCACAGAAGTAAAACTGACGATCCGTTGGTGAGAATAAATTCAGTTCATATCTCCAGTAAATTGATATCTTTAGAGTAACTTCGAAGAACTTTATTCTAAACACTTATCATAATCACAGCATGTACAGTCGTCACTTTTACATTTGATGGCTACTTTAAAGATCCTTAATAGATAGAGGGGAAAAGTGCAGCTCTGGGTCTGGATATGGAATTATATTGATAGTGGAAAAAAAATATGAATGTGATTAATAAAGTTGGGAAATTTTCGACCAACTACAATTTCACAGGGACAATCAGTGATTATTACATTATCAAGATTTAAAGTTTTATGGTATGTGGCCAATTTAAATAAAATGCCCTTACAACATGAGCTAACAAAATAGAAAAGTCCACATGAGACACTAACCACTCTAGTCCACCTGCACTGTTGGCTCATAAAAATGTAAATCTTGCTCACAGGAGCAGTGAATAGCCCTTAATTCGAACCTCTTAGTCTCAGAAGAACAATGAATTCAGCCTGGCTAGACACTAAACTCCTACACCCTCTCTAAAGTCCAGGGTTTTCATAGTGCTCTATCAAAATACTGTATGGCCTCAGACATACCACAGCATGCATTTGCAGTTAAAGATAATGGATAGAACAGAAGTACATGCTCCTTCTCTTCCGTTATCAATCTGTCATCCTCCTTTCATTGTCCTCCAGCCCAACCATGTCTTTACCAGTTAGCCATGCACTCATTTTTTCCCCCTTGTGAATTATTGCCTCACATTGACTGTGTGGTATCTTGAATGCTCTTAAGAGCGAGGAAGGCCATGCAATCTCATGGAAACTCAACGCTGAAGCCAACAGAGGAGAGAGAGAGAGAGAGAGAGAGAGAGAGAGTCACAAAGAAAGGGAGAGAGATGGACAATTTTATGGCTGACCAGGGACGATTGCCTGTAGTAAGACATTTTAAGAACCTTGTCTCCCAGTCTCAAGCCCCCAGTCTCAGCGACCCTGTATTCCCAGAGCGAGGCCTCCTAATTATGTGCATATGCAGAGATTGATATTCTGAGTTTTTATTATTCTGCTTCTTCTTCTTAATCTCCCTCTTCAGTGTGAATTTCAGCACATAACTGTAAGAACACACGGGAGAAATTCAGGAATGACTTTTTTTAGTGATTCAAGTAAAAATGACAGTAAAAAATGCAAAAAATTCCATTCATTTCCAATAGGGAGATATTGTAAAAATGATCCAACCCAAATTTCTCAGCGTCACATTACGTGTGGTTATTATCATTCTTTAACATGGAAAAATGGTTGAAACTTTAAACGGGTCTTCTAACTTCACAATGACTTTCCGTATGACTACTTCAGTGTTTACAAAACTGCAGAAATCACATATTATATACCCCATACACAATTCATATTTACACTAACAGTGATCATACTTTTGTTTAAGTATGACTGCATCATCATGACTCTATTGTATTATGGGATATTTATGCCAGTGAAGTGTCCAGAGCTTGCGTACTTTAATATTTCAGCCTACAGAAGGGCATTAAACCGAAGGTATTGGTCTCTTTTAATACATTCAAAGTCGTTTTCAGTGAAAGGGAAAAGGACAAATGTGGATGTAGATGTTTTTTGTAATTGATTGACTTGGGTTCGGCTTTGAAATGCTTTTAAGGAACATTGTTGTTATACTTTTAGTACCTTTTAAAATAAAGGTGATGTTTTATATGTATGTTCTTATCAGTTTTAAGTTTGCTTTTAGTTCTGACTTTTATTGTGTTTATGTATATGAGTGTGGATGTATGGCTGTGATTTCCATTTTGTGTAACTTCTGCTGCTGCTGCTGCTGCTGCTGCTGTTGTCTTGGCCAGGACACTCTTGAAAAGGAGATTTTTAATCTCAGTGAGCTTTTTTTCCTGGTTAAACAAAGGTTATAACAATAATAATAATAATAATAATAATAATAATAATAATAATAATAATAATAATAATAATACTTACAATGCAATTCGCATACTATTCCTTTCAAGCCATATTTTCAGACACAAATCTTGCATACTGTTTTTTTTGTTGAATATTCAGTCTTAAAACATTTATTTGCTCACTATTGTATTTTTCAAAACCCCTGTTAATTTCCAAATATTTTCACACAGAATGTGAATATAACATTATGATAAAATGATGTTCCATTTCTTTTGAACAAGGTCAGTTTTCTCAGCTTTCAGACTGCAAATAAAAGCCACACTGTTTAACACAAAACACAAAAAATCGAGATAATGAGGTGAAGGACAACACAGGAAGCACCACTAACCTACAACTAGATACAACTGAGACAGTGCCAAGTTTGTGTAATGTGAATGAAATACATTTTGCACCGTGCGCGTGTTTTTACCTGGATGTCGAACCAGAGGAATAGAAGGTGCTGGATGTGACATACAGGCTCCAGATGAGACTCCATGTGATGTTGAATCCATTACTATTTCTGTCAAACAGCCTGGTGTGAATGTATCGGAATCTTTTATTGAAAAACTGTCTCCGTTGTCCCAGACTCTCATCACTGCCAGTGTACTTTTCTTTTCATGTCTTTTATTCCTCAAGCTCCCAATGTGTAACAACTCCCGCCACTGCTACTCTCGGACAGTTTACAACCAGGTCATCATATTTGCCATAAATGTAGCTACAGTTGTCCTTTTTTTGACAATGTGACTGTAAAAGTCCAGTGACCTACAGAAACTAAACTATGAGCCTAAAAGTGACAGAAGTCCAACTCAACTTCCCCATTGAACTGTGTAATAAATCAGAGCAGGTTTTTCTGTTCAAATCCAGAAAAAGCACATATTTATATCAATATCTTTGTCATATTTTCCTCTAAACCTACTTGAAATTCATATCAGTATATTCAGTCAAGTCTCCTTTCTCACTTGGTGAAGAGATCTAGATCAGGGGTTTCCAATCCTGGTCCTCAAGGGCCGGTATCTTGCATGTTTTAGATATTTCCCTCTTCCAGCACACCTGGCAGTCATTATCAGTCTTCTACAGAGCTTGATGATAGGCTTATCATTTGAATCTGGTGTGTTGAAAGAGGGATACATCTAAAACATGCAGGATACCGGCCCTCGAGGACAAGGATTGGACACCCCTGATCTAGATAATATGAGGTATCACCAGTGACTGAGTAGGCTCTATTTGAGGGGTACATTTGGTCAAATTTGGCCACTTTCAAATGGCTCTCCACCCAAATCTATCACAATTTTGTTGTCTAAAAGCTATTTGTAGAGCTTGTCATACATGATGGGATTCATTGCTGTATTCTATCTAACATGTTATTTCAGTATCTTTAACTCAAGTGTCTCAATTTCTTTGCACACATACACAATATTATTCGCTTAATCTGCATAATGTGAGTAAAAACAGCTGGATGGAAACGCACCAAATAGATTAATGAAAGGGGTGCTATGGTATATTTCACTGAATTTCCCTTCCATATATACCATATTTCCTAGTTATCATTTTTTTCCCGCTGCTGCTGATTATATCTGCTGTGGTGGCACAGGCCAAACAACCCTCTGTTATGATGCTGTGAAGTGAAAATGCTTTTTCAGCTGATATCCACGATAAGATATGATTCAACACACAGACACACTGCACTCCTTGATGTAATGTTACTGAAAATATATCTTCTCTGCTCCTTCAGCCAAGTCCATATCATCACGTGGGCTCGTGTTTTCTTTGCTTTTCAGAATCGCAGCCAACGAAATGTAGCCTGATGCCAGTAGGTGCTAGGCAAGCATCTTAATGACCCTCTATAATGGTATTCATTCTTGAGAAAAGACAGACTGAGCATCAAAGCAAAAAAAAAAAAAAAAAATCCCCCTCTCTTGTATCTCCTCCATGTGGGATAAAGTTGAAGCCGTGTGTTTTTCGGTGTGTTTGTGGTTATGGCCGTAACCCCGTAGCTTCCTGGACTGAAATCGTATCTTTGCAGTCGGAGTCACGATAATGACCTCTCCCCCCAGGAGCCCAGATCTCTATATCCCCACAGGGATGCCAACATTTAACTGGCAAATTAACAATGGGAAGATCAACTTTCCTTGTAATTAATTTCAGTGGAATTTTTATAGGCACTTACTTTAGGGTATTGGGTCACAGTTAGTAAAATTTAAAGGTAAGTGTAATAGTCTCAGAGGGGTCTTTAGTGAAGGAAAAAAACTGATAGGATCTTTGGAAATGGAAAGTCTTGGCTTTTAATCATTTCTATACAGATTTCTAGAAAATGTCTTCTTAATCTATATAAAAAGATGTATGTTTTTGGAATTTTTTTTTATTTTACCAGTTGCATCTTGAAACAAAAATAAAGTGGTGAATAATGCATGCAATAAACAGCATGTACAGTAGTTCTGTTTGTAGCTGTAAAGAATGTACAATCCCTGGAAAAAAGTGGTACAACCAGCAGATTAGGCTGTATAAATACTTTGTTAATGTACATATAATTCAGGTACTTTCTTTAGTTAATTATTTTGTGTTTATTTTAATGTTTGATCTGTACATTTTAACAGAAATATCTGTACTTTCTACTTCTTATATTTTAAGAGCAGGCTTGGCACTTTAGTTTTAATGCATTTAAGAGGAATTATTGATAGTTTTTATTTAATATCACTGTACAACATAAAGAGTGATTTCTGCTCAAATGAGCAAGGTTAATGTTCCTTACTTTTATTGTATTGATTGTTATTTTATTTGAAGCAACAATACTTTATTTGCCCTCTCACTGTATTAAAATGATGTGGTGTTCTGGTAATTTTACACTGAATCATCCATTAGAATTGTCGTTCAAACTGTTTCTTTTTCACTTCCAGAGCCACTACCTTTTGACAAAGAGGAAAAAAAGCTGAGTCTATACTTCAGACTTTTTTTTTCTTTTTTACACATGACACTGTCTACTTAAGTAAATACTGTGTGTACTTTTACATCTCTATCAGAAAGAAGAAAAGGAAGTGCAAAATGTAGGTCATAGTCAACATTTGTTAGTAATCTTACTCAGAGATCTACATGCATTTGAAGCAGATACATTACATACAAATGGGTGTTTGATAAAGCAAAACCATGGAATAGCTTGAAAAAAACATTATTGTCAGTCTTTCCTGCCTATGTCAGAGCTGGCAGCAGTTCTTATTGGACTTAACTCTGTTAAAATAGTTTTTATTTCAGCTGTAAGGTCTTTATTGAATTAATAACCTTCACTTTCAGTGTTACAAAGCAGTAGGAAAAGCTATGACTCAAACTCTGCTCAAGTTGGACCTGCAAAATTCTTGCACCCGTACCACATCTGCTGTTTGGCTGATAATCCTCCTATTCATAAGAAAACTTACACAGAGATCTGTATCTGTAGATGTACTTATAATGTAGTTTAGCTGTACATCATACCTCAGAGATGGCGCCTTTAAGCTTAGACTCTTTCCCATATTTTCAGGCTTGGAATCTGGCAACCCAAACCATTTTTTCATTGTATTTTTGAAAAAGCACCCTATGTTTTTTAAGGTAATGGCTATGAACTTAAGATTAACATCTGATCTGATTTCAGCCAAAGAATCCTAACACAAGTCTGTTATAAATCTGTTCTCCAACCACATCTGTAGATATACTTGATCATAATAGCGAGGCTTCAATGGATCTACCATATGAAGCTAACCAGCAACATACCTGAACAACCTCCAGATTTCCCTGGTGTCTATTTTTAACTCGAGGTCTTACCGGACACAGATTTGCAAAAAGTAATTTTTGGAACATGTGGTACAATTTAGAATTGAAATCATACGACTGAGTTTTAAGAAACGGGAGTGCAAACAGGAAGTCTGTGTAGTTAGTATTAAACGTATGAACTCGAATCTCTGAGGAAAAGTCGTTTGTCCCTTAGAGTCACGCAGATTAACATACTGATGAGACTGAGAGGTTTACATTATGGTGAAAATAAAAAACAGGGTAATTTCTCACAGGGTTATTCTTAGTTTCTCAAAGCAATACATTAATCATGTGTCCTGTCACATAATCCTGTACAGTTGACTTTTATATACAGTAATACATCTTTTTTGAAGATGAAAGCTGGACATGAAATTGAATTCTTTCTCCTTGACTTTGTTGTAAATTCTTGGCATCAAGCAATGATTAAATTGGCAATTGCACGGTAGAGTTCATATAACCTCCTTTAACTGAAAGCATCCAAAGCCTGACGGTCCAAGAAAGCTAATTGAGAAGCTGAATAAGACCAAATGCCAAATAAAAAAGAGCAGGTTTTTTGCCTTTGTTGAAGAAAAAATGCTTTTCCACCTTCATTTTAGTAAATTAGAACCAGATGAGGGGCAATGCAGATCTGATCCCCTGAGGTAGGACAACTTTTCTCACAGTGAGCGGCTTCATGCTAATGAGAGCCCACTGACACTGTGAGACAGCCTGTAGGGGTCATTTTCACAGGCACAGATATACCAGCAAATTCACTGTGTCTCTCAAGCAAAGCTGGGCAGAAGACTTTGCCAAATTCTTCTCTTTTTTCCCTATTTTCCCAGCAGGTCTGGCACCGCGCTCCGTAATTGTCAATGCTTCAGTCTGAAGTTGCAATCTTATGTAGGACGCATTCCCAGTTGCATTTAAATAGCTGTGATTGATCAGCGCTGAGAGGCCATGATTATGTAAGACACTGGTTTTATTTTCTTTGATATTTTAGCTAGTATTAGTAAGATGACACATTTTTGACTCAAATATATCAGTAAAACCACAACATGTTTGCGTATGATTGCCTCCAAGCACAGCATGCTTTGTGTGAGGCCTGTAAAATCTGGAGAAGAAGCTCTGCCTTGGGATTAATTTATCAACTAAATCTGATAAAAGTCCTTTGATAGTGAACTGTCAGCAAAGCAGCCGACGCCTGAATGTCACAGCCACCCAGCATGTACAGGACACCTACCACTGCTGGGAAATTCATTACAGACACTGTTTACTTTCTGACTCATGGGTATGGGTGTGGTGTGGTGAGAAGCCTCGATCTCATGCTTCTGCATATAGATTAAAGTGTTTAAATAAATCTTTACTGCTGGTTTTCAATAGGGGGTGAGTGGCTTTATCACTGATGTAAAAAAAAAAAAAACAAAAAGAATGATTTAGTATCAGCAGTCAGTGAAAGGGGCCAGTTGTAAAATAAGGTATTGGTCTCTTTTACCATACAGTAAGTTTGTAATTATCTTGGTGTTTGATGGTTGACCTGCTGGCTCAATTGTTCATTAAAAATGTTGGTGAATGAGTTCAGTGTGCGCTGGTTTCCCCTGACAAGGGTATGGGTGAAGCACATTATGTCATTAAAAGTGAAAAAAATGATAACAGATGTTCATGCAGCCTCCTGAGTGGGTTTGGGGCACGGAGCACTGTAGGTCTTACAGTAATTCAGGCCAGCGAAACAAACCTCAAGCATCGAAGTATTACATTTCAATGCTTATGCTAAGGAATAGCAGACTTCAGTGCAAAGGTGTTTCTGACTGGACGTCCTTGATTAATGTTTTCACAATAATAAGATGTGAACGATTTATTTCAAAGCCTTTCTTGGCAAACGACAAATGATTTTAGGATAAGCTGGGAAAAGAGTCGGGGGGTTCGTCTTTGGAAATTCCCTGATACATTGCACCATGAACTCATATCTGAGTGTCACTGGACTGTTTTATTTCCTGAGAAGAGGGAGGATTGCTTTAGGACCTCCATCGTTTGTTTAGTAGCCCCAAATTCTTATCAGATTGTAATGGATGGAGTGAAATCTTAGCCAGAAGTAGGGATTATGGTCATCATGAGACCCTAAAATTGTGAGTTTCTGCCTACATTTACAGCAGTGATGAAGGAACCAGGTCTGTATGATCAGTCTGATGCAGTCAAGGGAGATGAGGTGAAATTGTCAAAGATGAAAAGGATATTAGACTGAGCAGAAGTAAGGCTCTAATGCTTTAATGTTGCTGGAATACCAGAAAAAAAGCATTGGTACTTAAAAAATGCATTCATGGAAAAGTTTCCTGGGGTTATAATTATGCAAATTGTCAAAAAACCATGTAAAAGAGCATGCTTTGCACAAACCTAATTGCACATATAGCTGGAGTAAACCATGTATAATAGTGTGAAGTAAATAAACAAAAACAGAGGTTATGTGAAGAAGTGGTAGGTAATGGTAGGTTAAGGAGATTACTGAGGTTTGAGTCTCATCCTGAACTGCTTGAACTTTTGTCACTGTTGGCTCACTGAAGCACAGTTAGATCTGCAAAGGTTTTATGCATAGCGCTCAAAATGTTTATCATCATTTCATCTGTAATATGCACCAATAAATAAGAGGTCTGTATGGGACATTGCTCAGTGCACAGTAAACATAGCCTACAGTTGAATGGTGTTGGGGAAAAAACAATCCTTTGCACTTACTAAGTCTGTACTGGCAGCCTATTAAACACAGATTTCAATGCTGTCTGTGCAACTTTTACGTGCTGTAAACAAACTCATTCTCCTGTTTGACTTGACTGCGACAAAGCGTTGCTAATCTTTAGCAGTTGGGGTGGTGACATATGAGGCTTAATACTTACTATGATGCATTACTCAGGTATTCAGCCCATAATCACCAGAATCATTATGTCTTGAGTGGAAATGCTTGTCTATGTGACTTCACTGTTTAAGGATTGGACCTCAGCTCCAAAATGAAGTCAATGCGGAAGTATCTTTTAATACCACTGACAGTTGGTGGCTCCCATAGATACACAGTGAGCTTCTCTTAAAAAATGCTAAGAACTTTTACGTTTTGTTCTAGTCTTTTCTACTTTATTCGGACCCTTTATTATTGCTCTGTTAGTCGAACACATAGATAATATTTGGATTAAAAGGCGCCGAATTACGAAGGTCTGAGGGGTCAGAGTCAACAAATTGTAAGTGCTGGCTTACTGACTGAGTCACTGATGAATAGAGTCACAGTGTTTGTCAGGAATGATGCATTTCATCAAAAAACTGAAACTCTGACTTGAAGGGTAAGTAAGTGGTTACACAGACCTGTCAATCAAAGCCCGATAAGGCCAGATGTTAAAATCTTATTTGACCTGAGATTTTTGTAAAGGAGGAAAACTTAAAGATGGAGCACCAGGTTATTTATTAGAGGCTCCAAATTAACCAAATGAATCTGAAATGACTCAGAGTTTTTTCTAGCTAACCCCAGTGGTCATCAGTGGTATTGCAACTTCAAAATAGTTTCTTGCTTCATTTTTGAGCTGAGGTCCTCACCCTTTGGTCCGATCTCAGGTCAAATATAAGTCTTTGACATCTGTTGTGTTATATTTTGTTGGACAGGTCTGTGTGAAAGCTCACTATTTAATAAAACACATTTTTTTCCTGAAAGATCCACTGTAGTTGAGGTTGTTCATTTCAACTACCAATAATTTAAAATTAGTAAGTCACACAATACTTGATGAAGTTTAGTGTTTTCCCTATCCTTACCCTCGGTAAGATAATGTTTACCATTGGCGTATCCATGACCCCTCCCATACAACTGTAACCCCTCATGTTCCAGCACTTCTGCCTCTTTTGTTGATATATTGCCACTTAGGGCTCCGAAACTCCACTACAACAATGGAAAAATCAGACTTATTGGCTCCAAAATGACAGAAACAAACAGGATTTTGAACAATACGTTAAAAGTACAATATTCTATTCTATTCTATTCTATTCTATTCTATTCTATTATTAAAAAAAAAAAAAAGAGAGAGAATATTTCTCAATGTACTGTTACTGCCTTGTGCTGCTGCCTGTCATTACTTTTGCTGGCTCATAGTATTTACTTGTTTATTGAGATCATTTGTATCAGCTATACATTTTTGCCATCTCTAATACACACTGAAAATATTCATCCCATTCATTAAAAACTGATGAACAGAAAAATATGTTGTTAGAATCCCAGTTTTATTAATTATTCACCAAAATAGCTTAAAATGTAATGTGTATAGTTGTGTATATTTTTCAAAACTTCAGGAATTTACGAACCTTTTCTAAAATGTACAACTTTTTGTATGGAAACATGTCTTGTCTATTAACAAAATTGCTCAAAAACTGCACTTTTTTCCCTGAAACTCAGTGGAAGGGTAAACCAAGGGCCAAAGATGAAGCCCTTAAGATCCATTAAAAGGGTTCAAGGCTGTCTTTTTTCCACATTATGATGAATATATACAAAGGCTCTAACACATATAATCACAAGCATAAACAATACATGCGGCTGTAGGATTTAAAAAAACAACCAAATAAATGGTAAATGCTTCTATAAATATATACGACGGACTTCCACCAATGGCTGCAAAGGAGACGTTACTTGTAGAAATACTATCATGTTGACACAAATATAAATCTGTGGTCTTGAGGTTCGTGGATGTTATTGAAACGTGCCAGGGAGTGAGTGAAAACATGACGCTGTTAAAATAACTATGCTGAAGTGAGAAGTAATTAGAATAGCACAGCTCAACAAGGCTTCTCAAATGGAAATGTATTTGTTCTTCCATCTTTGGAAATCTAATATTAAATCGATTGTTTTCAACGCAGCGTGCGATTCTGTTTCTCATTACACTGATTATGTTTGTGGTGCTGAAAAGATAAAACTGAATTTAGATCTTAATCCATGTAATAAAAAAAACATGTTAGTCTCTGGGCTTGAGGACTGGACCGTTGGACGGCCCGCAGCTTGACTACAAGGATGTTTGTTATTTGCCTCGCAAACATAACAAAACACAGCTGATCAGCTCAGTTTACAGCCGCAGCGAAACCACTATTTCATTTGGAAGCTAATAAAGGGAAATGGGATTGGGGTCTGGAGACAGAGGGGTGAATAACAGTGACAGAGGAAGAAGACGTCCTATTTTGTATGTTTACAGATCCGACTGGGACATCTGGATAAATTAGATTAAAGCAACATTAAAGAACAGAGAAACGGAACCACAAGTTGTTTAGAGGCATATGTTTAGGAACACTTAACAGGTCAGTTCTTTGTGAGGCCAAAAGTGTCAGTATTTAAAAGAACCGCTTGCCAAGGCCAGATCTTATTGTGGTGTGTTGGAGCATGTAGTGGGAATCTGAGAGGGGACTCCCCATATTAGTTTTTGTTTACAGTGACAAGAGGATGTAGCTTGAAAAGTATGCAATGTTTGTGTAAGTCAGAGGATATACAGATTATAAACCCTTCATGTTATACAAACTTGCTCTGGAGTGTATCAGCAATGATACTGTCATGTGCAACTTTCATTTACTTTTACCGTAAAAAAAATGTTTACTCTATGGCATTTAACAAAACTTTCAGTGTTTCTGATTATTTCCTCCACCAAGGGAGTTATGGGATGCATCAGAAGTAGAAAAACTACTATGAAAGAAAATAAAATAAAATCCTGCGCTGCTTTTCATGGAAGTTTGAAGAGGTAGGGCATGGGCCAAGTGTGTAAATTTAGAAGATACATAAAAATGAGTTGAAATTGGAATTGTTTGGGACCCCAGGATAAATGTATTCATCTAACTTATTTAGAATGGTTGTTCTCATGCCTAAAGAACAAAATAGAGAGCTGAAGTCCTCCTGCTTCCAGAATGTACCACAGTGACTGATGAGAGACACATTTTTTTTTTTTTTATACCTTGTTTGATTTCTGTTCCATTTACACTTATATGTTCATCTCTTTAAAGTCACTGTTTGTTCTGAAGATAGCATAACAACGTCATATTTCACATTCAGCAGTTCAGTGGACTGCATCTCGCATCTCATAAGATATTTAAACATAACATGCTGTGCACTTTTAATCCCCTTAGCCAAATCTAGTGTAAGATTTTGTTGAAAGGTACTGCCCTATAATTTAGATTAGATTGTCTTTGTGTATAACTTATTGCATACATATTTCTATTTGAAAGTACTCAGATATTATAACTACACAAGGCCCAAGATGCATCCACAGTGCAAATTTGGTGCAGATATCTCAATGCGTTCTTCAGATAATGCAATTATGTTGTTGAATGGACAGACAGATGGACAGACAGACAACAAAACAATTACAATACCCCTTGGCCGAGGGGTAAAAATCATCAAATCATCAAACAACTGATGCCATGGCGTGTTTCACCTTCCTAGTTAGTCCTCATGGCTATAATTGGATTGTGGAGAGAGAAATATATAATGAGTTTCATTCTGATAACTTTCAAGTGTTTTAGTCTTTCTATTTACATATTTTCACTGTGTGACACTTCAGCATTTCTTTTCAAAATAGTGACTTTTGGGACATGTAAAATTATCTTATAAATTGCCAAACATGTGTACAACCTGATGGCTTAATTCCAGTGGGATTAAAAATGACTTGTATATGAACTTGTACTCCCTTATCGCTGTGGCTGTGGTGCGATTCCAGCCTGAGACCATTTAATTCTATATTCTTTTATTATTCCTCTTCATTTCCTGTCACTCTTCATTGGGTCTACCTTATTAAGGTAAAATTCCTCCCAAAAATCTTTGAAAAAAATTATGTTTGTATTACAGTTTACTTGCTCTTATTTTCTGAAATAAGATCATATGGGTCAGAATTGAAAAGGGTTTTTTGACTCTTTTTATGTTAATCATATTTACTCATAATACACAATGACACAAATACCACTGATAAACTGATAAACAAGAACTGGAAGTTTAATTTGTTCCTTATCCCTGCATCATTATCTAGTCATTGGTTTGTCTCAACTATCAGCAACTTGCTGTCAGTATCAGTGATCGTTATGTAATATGATAGTGGACCTTGACTTTTGACCTTTGGCCACCAATATCTTATCAGCTCATGTTTAACCCATTAAGACCCAAACAACCACCACTGACTGAAACCATCTACTGATCTAAAATGTTTAATACCTGTTCAACCACTAATCCTGTCAATCCATGTAAATAATTGGTGTAAAATGTAGGTTGTCATCTTTTCATGGTCATCAGATATGACCCATTTGGACATTCAGAGGCTCTGTAATGAACGCAGAAACTGGCACCTTCTACAACATTAATTCACCAGTACAACCCCATGGAATTGGATACATGTCAGTGGATGGAGACATGGGGTTTATGTTCAGTGTCAAAAGTCGTTTTTTTTTTTTTTCATTTTTCTGTTTGATATAATAATCTTTGAATTCACTTGAGCTTTAATGAGCATCTAAATTAAGTGTGGAAAATTAAATATAGGAAAATACATGATTTACAGTGAAAAGTGGAAAAACACATAGGAATAATGGTAAAATAATTGGCGATAAATCACTTAAAAAAATGTTAAATAGAGAGAAAAATTAATTTGAAGAACTATCACAAATTAGCGGTGGGTCTTATGGGTTAAGTTCAAATGAAGGTTTGTGTTATTTTCACATGTCTGTCAAGTGTGTTAAGTGTTACACTGAATAAAAACTACACTGAAGATATTAAATCTTAATATTAATATCTTAAATTTCAAGTTGTTAATTGTGCATGTTATTTGCATTGTTTTTTTAAAGGAGGCTTTTTTCACTGTTACCATTTTACTTGTCCAACCCTCTTGAGATCATATTGGGCTGTATGTGACCCCTGAACTAAAATAAATGGGTTTGAGGAAGACTGTGTTAAAGGCATAATAAAACAATTACCTGAAAACATCACAAGACAAAACGTCGCTTTTACTACCTGTTCAAAGTGAACTCTGGTCTGCTTTTAGTCTATAATTAGTTCTGCTGCCATATCCATCCTCAGCCTCTACCTCTGGGGGTTCTCTTGCACTTATGTTTACTGTGTTATCATCAGTCATTTTAATGCAGCTGAGAAATTTACCAGTGTAGTCCTTTTCTGGTGAGGTATGGATGAAATGGGAAAAAAACAAGCATTGGAATTATTGAAAAAAATGAAGAAAAATAGTCAGAATTCATGGTTATTTGAGTGAGAAGAAAAGTGGTATATTTTGTCATGGAGGTCAGCGCTCTGTGAGTGGCACTTCTACTTAGTAAATGATTTAATACCTGATTAATCAAGGTATTTAAAGATTCATATATATTTATATCCTGTATACACTTTGGTGTCCTAGCAACAATTAATATAGGCTGTACAGTATGTTTCCAGTGTAATTATTTTAGTGAAAGCGGTCAACCTTTGTGTGGGACATGGCCCTTTATAAATGAGAGGCCCAAACACTAATATAGCCTATATGTGCACAAACCTCCACGGAGTGATTTGAGGCCTGCCGTGTATTACTACACACACACACACACACACACACACACACACACACACACACACACAAACACATTGTGCGAGACACAGAGCAGCCATTGGCCGATGGAGCCGCGCCAGCCGATGGAGTCATGAGGTCTCGTGCAGATTAATGGGGAGGCACAAACCAAACATGTTTCTCATTGACTTTGTGGAGGAGCAGCATGTCTTTGCTTCTGCTGGTTACTTGGCAACACCGACTCTGAAATATTTTGTTACTAATAGAAGAGTAATTACAGCACTATTAGAGGTGCACAAATTTGACTTTTTCCACTTTTTTTTGAGTAATGTTGGTATTAACTTGTGTATATTGAGTAAAAATCCAGCCGTGCAATTTTCTGTGTCCACATGTTACTGATAGTTATGCAATAACTTTGAACAGTCAGGTTATTGTGCATGTTCAAAGTGAAATTCTTTTCTTTTCTTGGATAAGTACAGTGCACTTTTTGCTATTTTTCAGAGCGCCAGACCAAAGACACAAATCAAGTGTTTTTCATGGCTCAGTATTACCAGAGGCCAATCATGCCCAGTACTCTGTTGGTGTTAAGCAAATGTTACACCCAGCAAGAGTCCATGGCCTTAAAGCAGCTGGTGCAGATTCATCTCTAAAATGTGAGGGGAACTTTATACCAACTTGCAGCTGCATGGTTTAATTGAGTATAAATTAAGATAATATACTGTAGATCATGAAAAACCCTCTGTGCTGCTGGGGACACCTGTTTATAGATTTCTGAGGAAATACATTTATATGGTATATTTAACGTCCTATATGAAACACCTGCAAGTATCCTTTTTATGGACATGTAATTCACTTTAATGACCTCTGACTACACAGAGGACTGTACTATATACCTGCATATGAATGGTTGGTATTTCAGAGCTTTTTAAGACGGTTTTATGATGAATGTGAGGTCAAGAAAACCTTTATTTCTAAAGGGTTTTTTGTACATCTGCTCAGACCCCTTGCTGCTTCTTGACTTTCTCACTTTCAACCAGAGTTATTATGGTTTTAACAGTTTAAGTTTCATGAGAGCACAAGTGTTTTTATTTTGATGAATGTGCTACATTTGATAAAGTTTTAGTTTTTCTGGTTTTTCAGGTTTGTGAGGAAAATTTGGCTAATCTATTAAAGCATAATATTATTGATTTACTAAAGCAAAAAAAGAAAAAAAAAATCATGTGCCGCTGGAGGTAAACAACTGAATCAGACTGATTCCAAATGTGGAAACAGAATATGTTATGTTTACTGTGACACATTCATAATCTGAAGATGACATGGGCTTAATTTTTACTTAAAGATGTGAACATCAGCTTCCAGTGAAGAATCACTTTTGAGTAGAAGAAACCGTCATTCTGACACTTGCCATTGTTCTTGTAGGTTAAGACAGTTTCCAGTTGTAAGAACCAACTGTATCACCATCACCTTTAGGTTGAAGCCCCTGGGTACTTTGTTTAATTTCAGAAATACCTGGATGAAATCATTCACTATGTTCATAACTTTTCAAAAAATTGGATGACAAAAAAAAAAAAAATCTAATTCCAAGCAGAAGGAATTCATATTTGAGCAACATTCTGCCACCCATCAATCCATATGTCTTTAGCAATTCCTCAGTGAGTTGATTTTACACTTTTTGCAAAAGTGAATTCCGAGCTGTTAGTTATAGAAAGCTGATCTTGGAAGAGGAATACAGTGTCTACAATGAGTTCACTAATCTGTGGTCCAAGGATAATTCACATTTTATATCTGCGTCATTGCTTGCCTGGAGGTCAGTTCATATGTCTGTCTGTCTGTGTGTCTGTTTATTGTTTGTCTGTATGGCTCTCTAGCATTCACATTTCAAGCATATTGATATCAAATTATGACCAAATAATCGTCCATATTCTCTAGTCGACCTGATTAGTTTTTGCCAATAATAGGCCCAAGTACAGCCAATGTATAGGACAAAGTTCAAAAATAGATATTTCACCATAACTTCTATCAACATCATCATATCGACTTGAAACTAAAGCCAAATTGTGCACTTTTTCATTCTGCATTCGATGGTATGCATCATGATGTTATAGTCACGCGCTCGTTAGCGCCCCAGGGTAAATATCAGGGGGTCAGTAAACTCAGTTTTCTGAAATTTCAAATGACTGTAATATTGTCAATATTCATCCAATCATACCAAAATTTAATATGCAACATTTCAGAACAAGTCCCTTCTCATATGCCAAATTTTGCAACTCTAGGTTGCATGACTTCTGGTTTCTATGGTAACATATGTAAAATGTGTTTGTCATTATAACTTCCCTTCTGTTCATAATAGCAATTTCAAACTAATGCCAAATTATTGGAAATTCAATTCTCTACCCATTACCTACCTAATTTGTCACGCACGTATATATAAATATTGAGTGATCGGCATCTAAAGTGGCCATGGCTCAAGGGCCTATTTGCACGTTCACAAAAGGACTTCTATCTCAAAAACTAAGACAGACATTGACTAACTTTGTATTATCAACTTATAGGAAGTCAGATATGGTCTTTCATGTACCAATTTTGTTGACCTTCGATGACCTTGAAAGGTCAAACTCAAGGTCATGAGTTTCAAAATATCTAATTTTTGTCTGTAACTCCCTTAAATTTTGCAGAAAAACAACTAGTATCAGATTATAAAGCATGAAAATATAGGCCAAAGTTGTCTTTCAAAGACCTCCAGCAAGCGCACTGCCTATGGCAGTTTCATTTTGGATGGCACCAAATTTTTTTTCAGGCATTGAAAGTGACAAAGCATTTTGATCATTTAGAGCAGAGGTGTCAAACTCTGTCAAATTTTAGTTCAGGGGCCACATGCAGCCAAATTTGATCTCAAGTGGGCCAGACCAGTAAAATAATAGCATTATTTCTCTCTCTCTCTTTCTCTCTTTAAGTGCAAAAAAAAAAGTATGACTTATGAAAATTTATGAAAATTATGAAAGTTTTTACAATTACAAACTATCCTTTCACAAAAATTTGAATAACCTCAGAAACCTGAAATTTCTTAAGAAAAATAAGGGCAATATTATGCCTCATCTAATCATTTATACATGTGCATCTTATGTAGATCACAGTGGATCTACAAAAGCACAAAACATTTAGTAACAGACACAATATTGTTGGAATTTGGAGTTTGGAACTAAAATGAGTTTGACACGCTGGATATTGTTGTTGTCATTTTATGCACAAATTCATCAAGATTGGAACCGTTGGCGGGCCAGTTTTGGCCCTTAGGTCGTATGTTTGGCACCCATGGTTTAGAGTAAATAGAACTGAAACACTGGTGTGGTACACTTCTAATGGGTATATAATGTGTGCATGACTCAAAATCATCCTGATTCAGATTTTTTCTATATTTTTTAGAGCCTTTTTTAGAGCTGCTTTACCTGCAATAATATTTCTTGTTTTCATTTCTTTGATCATGTTTTATCCAGTTTAGCTTTTCATCAGCTATAGTAGCCCTGATTTCAACTTCCTTTGTCTTTTTCCAAATAGTATCTCTCTTTTTCCTTTGCAGACAGACCACCACATGCGTAACTGTTTGTACCAGTTTTATATTCAGTAACTGTGAGAACATACAATAAGCCCAGACAGGCAGAAAGATAATAAACTTAGCAAAACCTCTTAAGTCCTCATTGTGGAGCTAGCAGAGGAAAGCGCCCCGCTGACATCGTCTCCTCATGCGTTTGAGTGGAGGCAGCTGCATAAAAGGCTGTTAAGAGTCTGACTTCCTTCATCAATCTGGTTTGCACTTTTGGAATAAATATGGAGGAGGGAGGCAGTATAACCATCACCTAGAGGGTAATCTAACCTATTACTACTCATGTGTCCACATGATTTAAGAGCCTCTTTGTGTCCTAGTGCATATAGTGCATGCATGAGCAAACACTTATGTGCTCTGAAACACAGCAGCCGAGTTGAACACATATATAGACGTCCTGCTTTATCCTCATGTTTCTCTGAACGTTTATAGAGCAATAAGTAAAGCATCAGGGTCTATAACTTGGAGTAAATGGAGAAGGTGTTTACAGCTACAGAGACAAAAAAAAAACGAACTTAAGGAAACTTTACCCCAGTTCTGGCAGTTTTACACACAGTCCATAAACAAGAGTCCCTTTTATCATTTTATTTTTGGAATGTTTGGTTATGTGACATTCGTTTCTTTTCGGATTAGATGAACATTAATAGATACACATGGAAGATATTTTACTGTTGAGTAACAATCACTGCATAATGTTAAATATTAAAAGTAGTCGTACAGTAACATCTGAGTACAAATACACCATTCACAAAAGCACTGTGGGTTTTTCTGAATAGAAATGTAAATATCCACATAATTATCTATAAGCCAAGACATGTCAAATACAGTGGATGTACAAACTGAGGGGAAATGAAAAATATGCCATTTCACTGATGTTTATGTATATAAATATTTACTGCAGGGTCTGACTTGCATTACAGTTTCATAATTTTCATGATCTAATTGAAGAACATGTGCTTTATGACATTAATATTATAAATTTGGAAATAGAAGAAACACCTACAAACCTATTTCTAATTCTATTTGATTTACTCAGTTTACAAGTCAGTTCCCACTGTCACCAAAGGTCATGAACTTTGGGTAATGACAGAAAGAATAACACTGTGAATTCAAGCAATTAAAACAACTCCTGGAGATCAACTGAAGAGCTTGGAAATCCACAAGAAGTTCTTCGTGGAGCTGCTGCTCCTCCACATTTCGCTATTTGATAAGGATGCATGGCCCCTGGGTGCCTCCCTTTGGAGGTCTACCAGGCATGGCTGACAGGGCGGAGGCCCCAGGGCCAACCAGGGACTCACACTTACATTTCCCAGCTGGGATGGGAGATGAGGATCAACCAGGAGGAGCTGGAGGAGGTTGACCTGGGCGTCTCCCTGTCTATCACTGGTTACCTCCGCCAAGGAGGTTATGTTTTTGTCGGCGTTGGTTTGTCTGTCTGTCTGTTTGTGTGCAAGATAACTCAAAAAGTTATGGATGGATTTGGATAAAAATTTCAGGAAATGTTGATACTGGCACAAGGAACAAATGATTAAATGTTGGTGGTGATCGGGGGCGTGGGGGGGCACGGGGTCCCACTGATCTGCCTTGGCGGAGGTCTGCACTCTACGAGTGCTTCTAGTCGTTAACATGAAACTGACTTTGTGGGTGCTGGGGTGCAAGGTAAATTATCATGTGATTCAAGTCATTATGGAGTTTAATTATTTATTTAATTTACACATTATTCTATGACACCACCTCTTCCACTTCAATAATGCTACCATAACTAGTATTATTACTATTATTAGAATTATGACTCTTATTGATGATGAGGATGATTACACAGATTGTTCTACAGTACACTTGTATTGTATTCAACTCGTCAACTCATTAAATAAATTGCCAAATTATACCTGTTTCAAGACATAAACACACACACTTGCTTACTTACCTACTAACAATACATAAATAAACTTACAATACATAAATAAACTAGTTACCATAGTAAATTACACCATCCTAAACCACCCAGTGTAATTATGCCATACCCATAATCAGAATGGTTTTGTGAATGCCATCAACTTTTCTTTGTCACACTGGTTTATCTTTTTCTCTCCCTCCCTCTCCCTATAAATAACTGGTAATAAATATCTGTAAATATTTGCTCTCTACAATAAAAGGAAACTTCAGGGGAAAACAATGAAATAGCCCTAATGGTGTGCATGGCTAGATGGATGGATGGAAAAATAATTTTGCTGCCTCAACAAATCTTCATACAAATACTGGACTCTGGGAGGAGACCATAGTCATTCCTCTAATACAGTAAAATATTTATCTAAAGCTTGCAAGCATTAATCAACACTGGCCACCACACACTGCTGTCATAATCCACTACTAAGTAAGGCTGCAGCAGTAAACCTCTCCACTGTACTGAACAGAGCTACGCTGCATTTACTGCTCATAAATGACACTTTTTATTTGCAAAATAGATAACAGTATCTCTTCCTTTGTCTCACTTTTCAGAGCCCTGGCTTTTCCATTCAGGATTTACTGTTGTATCATCTTGAATCTATTTTTATTTTTACTCCTCACTACCTCAAACCAACCGTCCTACGTGTACTTCTGACTTGCAAACTCAGCTAACCTCTTCCCAGAGCAGTAAATTTGTCTCAATTTAAAGTGTGTGAAAATTATAATCTTACACTGTCTCTTCTCTCTCCGTTTCTCACACACACAGTCTCAGTTTTCCCTCCCTCTGTCTCTCTTTTCAGCACACACCATCCCTCTATTATTGGAATACTGTCACGGAAACACACACTCCGCTGTAATATAATGCAGTAGTTCGATCCAGACCTCCCATTCATTTGTTTAGCTATAAAGGTCTATGAAGTTGATATGTGTTTACATATTTGTTCACCCCTTCACTCTTTCCAGTAACTATGGCCGCTGGCTTGACTTGTATATGTATGTGTGAGCGTGTGTGTGTGCTCAATTACACAACTCTTTCCACCCTGGGGCCTGAGAACTGGTCTGATGTGACCTGATGATTTTATTGCGGCAACAGTCCTTTTGAGGACTCTCTCTCTCTCTCCTCTCTCTCTCTCATCTCTCTCTCTCCTCTCTCTCTCTCCTCTCTCTCTCTCTCTCTCTCTCTCTCACACACACACACACACTCTTACTTTCCCTCTCCATCTCTGTCTCTCACTTCCCCCTTGTTTTTTTTCTGCCTCCACATCTGTTAATCTGCTCAGGGAATAGCAGCAGACAGAGTTTTCCAAACCTCTGTGCATTTACGTGTCATGCAATTCATCACTGGTAAGTCTTGGACGAGCACTGGTTCTGAGAAAGTCAGACTCCAACCCCAGAAACGGACCCTGAACTCCACTCACATCGTGGCCTGCTCATCCAGTAGCCGGGAGCTGGGAAAGGTTTATTGCAGGTTTGGGTTAAGATGGTCAGTTTGGCATCAAACAAAAATGTTTATCTGCATCTTCCAACAATCACTCAGTGTTGTTTTTAGCTGTAAATGAAAGTCCACTCTCAGTCACGATGGAACACAGTCACTTTTCCCATTATATTTTACATGTTAAAAGATTTCTGAAGATGCAATAAAACTGAGCAAATGAGGTTATTTTCAGATCTGTTTAGATGTTGCAGCTTTTGTGTAAGAAACTGATGATACACTTGATGACAGATACTACATCAATGACAAAAACACACAAAAACATGCAAAACTGTTACTGATATAATTCATTTGCTTAGACTGTTTAAAAAGTTATGCAGTGTTAGATGTTAAAAAAGGCTGTCATAAATGGAAATGCTGACTGTTGGGGTAAACTTTCTAAATCAGATTATACATATATATTGGTGTGTGCTTTATACTATAGCTGTTTTCCTAAAATTTGATTAACGAAAACATAACAATGCATCACCTTTGCTTGCTGTATCAAAATAGATTGTGTCATTTTACATTATACATCAACAGATTCTTGACGATAAACTGCCTCACTGTGTAGCATTCTTGACCTTAACGTCCTGTTATCACTGAAACGGTTTATTACATAATGCTGCTGAGTCTGCTCACTGTACATTCTATGTGTATATACTGTCTGGATAATGTTTAGTGAAACAATATGGGGATGCTTCACCTAAATAACGCCTTGCCTGAATGCAAAGACCCAAGCCAAGCTCTTGGCTCTGTTAGAGGAGACCTCATCTTGGCCAACTCCTCAGCCTGTGTTCTTTATAGACACCTAGCAAATAAACAAAGTAAACAATTTGATATACAGATTGTAAAAGTACAGGCCTTATAGTGGGCTATTATTATTAACATTAGTATAATATTCATGCAAACACAGCTGAGTGTAATGCACTGATCAGACCACATGATTTATTCAATGCAAAAATTTTGAGAAACCTTGGGGAAATATAAGTAATTGCGAGTTTCTAGAGTTCAGGTAAACCAGTAGTACAGGGGATGGGTTCAACCAACACAAGAAAATAAAATGCTACCACTGTCTGTTTCTGGAAACCATTAATATGTATAATCTGAACATTTCTGAATCAAAAATACATTTCATTTCAACATTTCTAGATATATGTAAATCACAGATGTAATATTTTAACCAGCTTTTGGCTTTTGAGGGAATACAATGAGTAACCACTGCATTATTAAACATTTCATAGTCTGGTGAACACTATGGTTATGGAAAGATACAAGGGTTTGTTTCCATTCAGAAAAATAAAGTAGATAGTGAACTCGCGTTAACACGGAGCGTATCGATAACGTTCCACCCTGGACCCTGGTATCAAAAGTTTCCGGATTCAGGTACTCTAGGCACCGTTTCCATGTTAACAGAAGGCTAATCCGCGATGAAATCTTCCCGGAGTTGACTGAATCCGACGCCGTGTAAACGGCCCCTGAGTCACATTCGAGACCTTTTCCTAACACTAACCAAAGCAAAAAGGATCAATAGATACCACCAAATACTAAGGCTTAAAGACTAGACTTAACTTATGGCCTCTACATTTGTGTGTCAGCATTTAGGAATGTTGCTTATCCCTGTAATGCCGAATGTATCATATTTGACACGAGTTTTGAAGCCCTCTACATGATCAGTGTGATATTTTTTGTCTTGAAAAACCTGATGTATACAATTAGATGCATGCAAAACACAGATAATCCACCAGGAGGGAGGAATTCATTCTCCAAAAGACTTTCCAGTGACACTACAAGATTGTCAGGAGGCAGAACTCTGCCAATTTTGAAAAGGAATTACCAATTTGTCAGACATGTTTGCGTTATATTTTGTTTTTGTTTGTTCAAAAATAATAAAATTTGAGCACTGAGACCCAATATGTCAAATATGATACAAAACTGAAAATCATTCATGAAAATTTATATTTGAAAAAAAAATAAATAAAAATTGGGGGTTGTTCAGAAGGACCAATAAAGGCTCCGCTTTCAAGGAACTGGAATTTTCTGTCAATAATTTAAGGGTTCAGGCTTGACAGAGTTAACTGACAACGTATGTAATGTTAAATCTTCCTTACATTAAACTGCTCAGCCAAAAAAGAACAGTCCCCATTCATTTCAGATCCTTCCATTGGATAATTCCTGCAATGATTAATATGTTTCAGCTGCAACAAGTTCTTTACCTCTAACTGATGCAGTCACTTCTCATCTCTTTAACAACCACCAGTTTGATGGAGAACATAAAGATTGGACTGTGTTTCAATGGAAAAAGCTCATGTGGTCTAATGAGTCCACAATGATCCTGTTCCAGAGTGATGGATGTGTCAGAGGTGGATGAAGTGATTACCCATCATGCCTAGTGCCTACAGTATACAAGTCTATGGGGGCAGTGCTATGACCTGTGGTTGATTCAGTTGGTCAAATCTAAGTTAAGCAACGTTGAGTGTTTAAGAAATTACTTTGCATAAGCTTATTAATATGATCCCATGGTAAATGTGAAATAAGGCTAAATATTAAATTTTTTTGGTTTGTTTTTGGGTTTGTATACCTCAGTTTGTTGTCATCATTCACCTGTTACACTTCTCAACTCTCCATCATTACAAAAACTTAAATTAATTATCCTATTCACTTTTGAGCCAATTAAACGCTATATATTTCTTCTCCACATATTTTAAAGAGACAGACATGCAGTTTGACCTGGTGTTGTGGCTTCTTTCTCTTTCTGTTTGAAGGTTAAAAGTCAGTCATGCATGGGTCTGGCTGCTCTTTACCAGTAATGTGGGCTTGTTAGTACAGGGCTGTCTGCACAGCCATTAAAACCCCCGACCCCTGTTTTCAGATCTCGTCATGCCCTCTAGTCTTTGTGTTTCCATCGTGGTTCATCTCTGATTGATTGTGACAGGGAACAATAACGGGCACACAGAGAAATGGAATTCTCTCTGGCTACTTGTCAGTCTGGATTAACTCACCCCAACGCACCCCCAGATCTGTGGGTCTGCTTACAAGTCCAGTGAAGATGGCATAAAAATGTATAGTTATATTTTCTTTTTTCATGCTTTCTTGTCTAGCTCTATCATGCATTTACAATTACTTTCATGTCTTACAGTTTAAAAAAAAAAAAAGTCACCTTCTTTCTGGTTTTATAAGTAAGTTATACATTTTACGTCAAACAAACAAACTCATCTTGAATTTCACTAAAATGTTCACGAATTCATGTTGATCCAGAAGTTCCTCACCTCTTTGTTAAAGGTCAGATGTCAAACAACTCAGTTGAAATACTGTATTACGCAATTACTTTGCAATCAGAAAATTGAAAACCTATTCTTGGCTTAACTACCTCTAAAACGCATTGATTTATTCATCTCTAATAAATCCATTAGTTACACTCTATAAACATTTTTAAACAGCACCTTAACCAAAACAGTATCAACTGCATAAATACATTTCTCATGATATTGATATTTGATTTATACTTATACAATATATGAACAAAAGAAAAAAGCAAAAGAAAATAAAGAGATGTCTGCTCATTTACTGAAAATAAGAGTGATTACTTTTTGCCTGGGAAAGCTGTTAAACTACAGTCCCTGAGAAAGAGAAGCTGAATTTATTACTCTAGTAGAAATGTTTCTGCGTGCGCCTGGAGGAAACAGGTGGACTGGTGAGATTCAAGGAAGAAAAATGGATTGTATGGAACTAAAGCATTAAGAAGTGTTTTCAATGGAAATTCACAATGGAAGACAGTGGATGAATTAAGCAAACAAGTTAAAAAAGGCTGAAATCTTACATTTTTGTGATTTACAAATGGCTCATAAAACTTTTGCGTGTTGTCTTTGTCTTTTTAATAACAATCAACAAGTCAGTAAAACAATATTTTTGTCAAAATGTCACCTAAAAGCTCAACGACCGACTGGGTGAATGTCAAACAGTACAGGGATTAAGACTCCTAACTCTGAGAAGAAAATGAGGTCTACTGTACATCCAGCCACTGTCATGTTCTGACTTTTCCCCCTCCCTTTTCAGTTTTGTTCCATTAAGGGTTCACACTGTAAAAGATCACCAAAACAAACACTGAGACGGAGCAGAGAGAATGAAAGACTGCAGTGTTTTGGGAGCACAAACACCAAAATCATGACTCACATGCAAACTGTTGTCAGCCTGCAGGAGTGAAGGTTGACAGGTGAGAGGAGAGGATAGTTTACTAAAACTGCTTTTAACTTTCATTACATTTTCTGTTATTGTTAAAGGAAAGTGAATTGTGATTTAACTTGACAGGGATTTTTACCTTTTAATACATTAAGTCACAGATCGAAGACTTTAGTCAAACATACACTGGATCACATAAAACAGGTCAAAATCATTTTTACATGAAAAATAAAACAAAAAAACAAAACGCATATCTGACAGAAGCAGAAATGTCAAAATCACGATGAAATCCACATAACCGTACCCTTATTTAATATAAGTGATTCCACTATGGAAAATGGAAGTTCACATCAAATTTTTATCCCAGTTTGGGAAACAATTACTATATGAAAAGTTGCATAACAGACCAAATCTGCTATTAATGTACAAGAAAACTTGTAAAAAACTAGTTACATAACATGTGTTCTTTTCCAGTATATTCTTTGATGTCCCAAAAATAATTTGAACTTGTTCAGGATGATAACTTCCAGTGAATGGCTGTGCGCTCAGGGCTACTTTCCATCACAGTTCTTCCTTTTTCTCCAGGTCGCCTCCTCTTCATCTTCATCTTCTTCTTCTATTCCTTCTAATAGACGCACCAAAAAAAAAAGGTCATTGCTGCTGGCTGGCCAAAAAAAGAAGAGCTTGGCTCAACTTCTTTGTTCATCCACTTTCCATTGCAAATCCAACAGGCATTCTCTCAGCTCTCCTTCTCCCTGACCACAGCTATGGCTTTGGATACAGCAGCAAGTCTGTCCTTTCTCCTTTGTGTTTGAGGATAATGCCCGCTGGTTGAAGGGGAGGGTACTTAAGGCGAATTCAAGGAAAAATCCATCCTGAAAGCACTCATCGATATCTGCTCAGGAGACACCGTCTATATTTGTGACTATTAACAGTGTCATCCCAAGGCTAGAAACAGAAAAGCTGCTCCACACTAGAGATTAACTTTATGAAGTATTTTATTGTTTCAGATCACAAAAAAATACTGCACATGTTAGTCTGCTTTATTTCTTAATTGTGTAGTAACCCCAGACTGGATTTTTTTTGTCACAGACAGATTTGTAGGCAGGATATCTGTAATCTAGCCTTAGGAGGATGGTGTCCAACTCACAGATCTAGACAGAAATGTCTGAATCACATCTTGATTGTAAAATGAGCTTAGTACAAATTGGGATTTCTAAGATTAACACACCAACTTGTCATCCAGAATTGAGTGAGAAGGGGACAATAAAAAAAATAAAAAAAACAGGAAAAAGATGAAGACCTCAAGTTTTAAAGAAAATCAGCATCCTTAAAAATAGTGTGACCTTCAGAGTGGTGTTCAGATCTAAGCTGTGAGGCCACAGGGTCAGTCAAAGTATTCGTCACAGCAAAGAGTCCAAAAGTCATGGGTTTGGTCAGTACCTTAGAGAAATCCCGCCATTCTACCTCTCAGTTTGTGCCGTCTCAGCTACACTTGCAGGACTTCACAATCATGTTGGAGAGCTGCTCCACTTTGGGGGTTCGTCCAGAGTAGTAGAGTATGGTGAGAGGCTCCAGGTCCTGAGGGACACAGCAGGGGGACGCTGACGCCTCGGGGTTCAAAGTGTTGTACAGGCTCAGCAGCTTTAGACAGAGGAAAATATAACACTTAATAGCAACTGCATTCAAAATCATTTATGTTAATACAAAATTAATAAAGTATTCCTAATGTAGTCAATATACTAACCTTCACCTTTTGTGGTGATGTTAAACTGAACCCAGTGCTAATTTTGTGGCAGTTCCCAAATGATTTTTTTCTCTATTTTTAATCTTTCTTAAGTGATTTATCAAGATTTTTTTTTTTTTTAATATTATGCTCTGTATTTTGTATTCTTAGGTGAAAATCATGTATTTTCCCATATTTAATTTACTGATCATGTAGATGTTCATTAAAGCTCAGATTAAAGTTGAGGTTTTTTCTATCAAAAACAGAGAAAACGTAGGAAAACAGGACTTTTTTTAGTAAAATCTATCATTAACCTAGTGTCTCCATCCACTGTCATTGATCCAACTCCATGGGTTTTATTGGTGAATCAATGTTGTAGAAGATGACGGTGTTTCCACCTTCACTACAGAACCTCTGAATGTCGAAATGGGTCATATCTGATGATCATGAAAAGATGACAAACTGCATTTTATACCCATTATTTACATGTATTTATAGGTTTAGTGGATCAGAAGTTATTAAACATTTTAGATCAGGTCATGATTTTGGTCACCAGTGGATGTTTGGGTCTTTATGGGTTAAACACCCTGTATAAATATAAGTTCAGAGACTCTATTCAATGAAAGAATAAGACACAACAGTTTCTTGCTAGATGGATGTTTTCATCAAGACCCCTTAATTCAAAGTGTTTATCAGCAATTTGCAAGTGCTATTCTGAATGTATTACTTTTAGCCCCTTCTACACTACTGTCACAAATTTGCCTCAGTATTCAACTGGTCATGGATCAGTTTCAAAGCCCTGTTTTATTCATTTCATTACATTCTTTTGATTTTTGTGTCATTTTCTTTTTATTTGGATTATTGACTGTAGGAACTGATCAACACTTATGTAATTATTATTATACCAATTATGCCTAATGTCACTAAATTGTATCATAACTATTGTATGTATTACATTCAGATTTACAGTCTGCACTTAATTCAGCATCTGCTTGATGGTAACAACACAAATAATGATTTAAAAATATACATAACTGTAAATAAATCTGGGCAGTAAGGGGTTACAATCAAATATCCAGTTTTGTTTTTATGAACTGAACATGATGAAGCTTGCGATTATTTTATAGGTTAAGAGACGGTCAAATGAGTAAACTAAAATCTAAAATATCCGAGAACCATAGCGTTTTATACTCACACATAGTTTTTATATGCATATTTATTCCATCTTGTGTATATTATCATATATATATATATATATATATATATGATAAAAAAATATAATATATTAATATATATATATATATATATAATGCCTGTTTTATTTATTGCTGCCTGCTGAGCCAATTGAATCAAAATTTCAACTGGAATGACGAATAAAGTCTGTCTATGTCTGTGTGTGCAGCTATATGTTTATGTCTATATGTCTATGTCTAAAAGCAGCTTAATTCTTAACAAGTCTGTTCACCTAGAGATGTGATTCTGCATTTCTGCTTCTGATGGTGCTAACACCATAAAAAAATACACACAGAAAATAACTAAAATCACTGTCATTGCAATCAACCTTTATTGTAATGACTGTTTTATTGGACAGCTTTCATATTAAGGTCTGTTTAAGTGACTGTTTGATTGACTTGTTGATGTCTTCTGTGTCTGTATTGCAGGACTTCTTACCGAGCTGTGTGTGGTATCGGAGCTCCTCAGGTAAGGGCACGGACCAGAGCAGTAGTTGGCGTCGTAGCCACTGGGCTCATGGATCCACTTCCAGTCCAAGTCGCGCCGGAAATCGATGTGGAGCTTACGAACACAGCAGCTCTCCTCTGTGTTTCTGCGGTTGATGACAAACACGGAACCAAATGTAACCCACGAAGTGCATTTAATAATATTTTGTCCAGTTTTATTTTTTATTCCACTAAGCTTTATTCTTATGTTACTTAGTTAAATTGTAAAATATATTTTCTTATCTTAGTTTTAGTTTTTGTAATTTTATATTTGCTCTGCTGTTATTTGTGTAGCACTAAAGGCTATTCTATTCTATTCTATTCTATTCTATTCTATTCTATTCTATTCTATTCATCTCTTACGAGAAACAGTAGTTCGTGTCCAGAGCTCTCTTGCGTCGTCGTGTGGACTGAGTTTCCAGACGGTGCGGTGGGATCATCATGAGGATAAGGTGAGGCAGTGACTGCTCCTTCTGCTTCTTCAGGTGATCCAGATCCCAGCGACTCTGCTCCTCATCTCCATCAACTCCTTTGATAGAAAAAGTTAAAGGTCAAACATCTACATAGACATTTACTCTGAAGTATAATGAGCACGCTAAATCAATCAGCCTGAAACTATCATCATTGTATCAGTCTTTCATGAACAGAAACACCATCCACTTTTTATTTTTTGTTATATATAACCTGTATTTAACCAGGAAAATCCCACTGAGATTAAAAACTTATTTTTCAAGGGACTCTTGGCCAAGATAAACAACAGCAAATCCCAAAACAAACGAAATTACTCAGCTAAAACACAAGAACAAGACAAATAAAAGAAAATGGACTAAAATTACAGGCAGAATATGAAAAACAAGTGCTTGTTGTGGACTCTGTTTGGATTAAAAAGTGCTCAATTAAAGTCACTCAGTTTCCAGTCTTTCTGCAACATATTCCATGCATAAGGTGCAGAGCAGACAAAAGCCCTTTTACCCAAATAAGTATGGGGATTTTTAATGATGAAACTACTATAAAATATCTCATTTAAAGCAAATACTGAGTCAGTACCATCATGTAAATATATCACGTATGTATCAGACTCTTCCCAATTGAGAAAATCCATAAATAATCTATAATTGTTGTATAGAATTGAGCCATTTTTGAACAGCAAAACTTGCAAAAGTAGATTTATTTCCCACATGAATCTGAACATTTTTCATATGACCCAATGTTGGAGCTCACCTTTAAACTTCACCTCCAGAACTTCGTTCTCATTGTCAATAATGTCTCCATTGGGGTTGAACGTGTGACAGGGACAGTGTACGCTGATCTCCAATCCCAGATTAGATCCTAAAGGTGATCAGTTATGACATTTTTCTCCTGTTTTGCATCTTAAAAAGCTTCAGATTAATTGTAAAATGAAGCGTCCTCTGCCTCACCTCTGTTCATCAGCCACTCCCGTACTGTTTCAGTCACATCGAAGGAGACCCACTCTGGAGTTCCTCTGGTCAGCACGTTTTTGGCTCCGATGTAGCGTTGCTTCCTGATGTGTTCATTTGGTCTCACGATCTGTATAAGATAAAGGGTCAATTGCAGAAGGTTTTCACTGTACAGCAAATTAAACGGCTATGCTTGATTCAGTACTGACATTTACAATAACCAAATGGTGCATTACTTAAGAACGATCAGTAAAGCCTTCAACTATCCATCTGTTTTCTGAACTACTTAATTGTTGGGGTTGATGCTGGAGCCGATCCTGGCTAATATCAGATGAAGGCGTGTCAGCAGCAATCATTCACTCTCACAAAATACCACCTATGGATGATTTTAGCTTGATCAGTGAATCTTTTATGTACGTGTCTTTGGAATGTGCTGGGAACCCACACAGAGATGAATAGAAAATGCAAACTCAAAGCTGAAATCAAATAGTTGTGAGGCGATAGTGCTAACCACTGCACCACCGTGCCCAACACCCAATACATACAGTAAACTAGAAGCACACGGAGAGCGCAGACCTCTGCCAAGGCTGATCAGTGCCCCCCCGATCACCACCAAAATTTAATCATTTCTTCCTTATCCCATTTCCAACAAACCCTGAAAATTTCATCCAAATCTGTCCATAACTTTTTGAGTTATGTTGCACACTAACGGACAGACAAACAAACAAACAAACAAACAAACCCTGGCAAAAACATAACCTCCTTGGCGGAGGTAATAAAGCCTTGAATTATGTACAGACCTGCATGTATTTGTGACCTGTGGAATGTCTATTTATTTAACCTGATTAGAGTTACTGTCGTTACTGCAAAAGCGTGTTCACACTGTGTTTGACTGGGCACTTTACACTTGATTACAGGATCTTGTGATGCTTTTTAATTCCCAACACTGCACCTCTAAGCAGTGAAAACATCTAATCTCCCCAACTATCACACCTGCTTACAGAAAATTTCTATCAGCCCAGAGACTCAGCTAATGTTAGCAAGCTGTTACCTAAAGATAGAACAGCTTTAACATTTATGCAGTTAGCAAATTGTATCGCAGGGGTGTCAAACTCATTTTGGTTCAGGACCCATATTTTGCCCAATTTGATCTCAAGCAGGCCAGACCAGTAAAATAATGACTTAATAACCTATAAATAATGACAAATCCAAGTTTTTCTTTTTGTCTTAGTACAAAAAACCCCAAATTAAATTATGAAAATATTTACATTTTACAAAAAGATGTGAATAACCTGAAAAAACAGAAATTTCATTTGAAAAACTTGTGCAATTTTAACAAAACTATACCTCGATTTATTATTTATACATGAACATTACACACAATGTTACATAAAGATTTGGTAACAGGCAGAATATTGTTAAAATTTTGGAGTTTGGAACTAAAATTTGAACAATTTCTACAATATTACATCTCTTATTATTAACACAACTACAGATCACAGTGGATCCATAAATGCACAAAATATTTAGTAACAGGCAGAATATTGTTCAAATTGCACATTTCAGGTTGTTCATCTTTATTTTTATTTATGTATTTATTTGCATTTTATTGTGAAAGAATACTTTTGTAAATGTAAATATTTTCACAGTCTAATGTTATTTTTTTCACTTAAATTTTTTCCACATAATTTTTCACAAAGAGAATTTGTAGTCGCCAGTATTTATGGGTTACTGTGTTGTTATTTTTACTGGAGATCACATTGGTCTGTATGTGGAACCTGAACCAAAATGATTTGGACAACCTGGACTGTTCAGGTTCATTTTTGCTCTTTCATCCTGCGGGCCGGAATGGAACCTTTGGCGGGCCAGATTTGGCCCCCGGGCCACATGTTTGACACCTGTGTTGTATAGAGTTAAATAGGGATGCACCAACACCACTTTTTTCCAGACCAAGTACAAGTACTAACATTTGATTACTTGTCAATACGAGTACTTAATAATATCACTACAGTTCTTAGTTACTTTTGAAAATGTGCTTTATTGTCATTGTCATTAGTTTGATTCTAACAAAGTGCTGCTACTGACATTTAATGCGTTGCAATGAGCGTTTCTCAATTAATCCACCAGGGGGCGCCGCTCTTAATTAACCATACTGGACAAATACCAGGAAGAAGAGTAAAATTTTTTTAAGAAGAAGAAGAAGAAGAAAGTCAGTAATAACAAACATGGCGACGACAGAGGAGGTAATGCTAATGTGGATGCTAATGTTGATGTTAATATTGATGAGGGTAGTTGTCATAAATATGTCAGTAGTTTTTCACTAACTCACACAGTCGCTTCCTCCGCGGTTCCCGGTGGTACTGCCGCTCCATCTGGGTACGCATAGAACCTTATAAGATAATATGAGGATTTTTATATGGCTTCCGGAAAACGGACAGAATTACGTACGGAATGTACCCAGAGGACGGACCGTACGCTCCATCTGTTTCTGTTTGTGTCTTTAACGCAGTGGTTCCCTACCTTTTGTGGCTCGTGTCCCCATTTTAACATCACAAATTTCTGGCGACCCCAGACATTCATTTTTTTTGCTAAAAATTAATTTGTTTCTGATCATGTAATAGTTTGGAGTACTATGTTGCAAATAAATGTTAATTTTAGACAACATTTAGGCTATATAATATATATTATTATGGACGGAGGCAGAAAAGCCAGGTTGGCATTACATTACATTCCAGCTTCTATTTACAAACAATACAAACAATAACTCAACCTGTGAATTATAAAAGAGCTGCAGCATCTGAAACCGACCACAATGAACATTTGACAGATAAACAGAACCACAGTGCTTCAGTTTCAGCTTCACAGTTTGTCGTGTCTTTTATGTATTATGATTGTCTCTCTCAACTCACCATATATTTTTTATTAGTACATTTTTATGTGTATTTTTATCGATTACTAGAAATTTCAGGCGACACCATTTGAATTCCATACGACCCCACGTGGGGTCCTGACCCCAAGGTTGAAAAACACTGCTTTAACGTAACTTGCGGTCACGTTACTTTTGTCATCGTCGTTTATTTTGAAAAATCTCCGCACTGCTGACATTTATTTAATTATTTATTTGGTTTATGTGATAGGGACAGATACAAAAGACATAGACCAACTGTAACACAGCAATCCCATGCATGCATTATAGTGCTTATAGCAAAAGCTAATTTGCAGCACCGGTCCCTAGATGGGCTTTTATGAAAAGTTAAAATACAGAGAGGAATGGAGAGACAATGAACTTTTACATACAAAACTGTGGTATAGGAAAGAAAATAAACAGGTTAAAGCAAAGAAACAGATAGACATTTCTCCTTGGTTGTGTACTTGCTGCACTATGAGGTGAATGTCACGCTGCCATCAAGTGTTATCGATGTGTTTGTATTGAAGCACTTTTATGAGTACGAGTATTAGTACACACGCTCAGTATCGGACCAATACTGGTATCTTGATCGGTGCATCCCTAGTGTTAAATCATCTCTGAGAGTGTCAGTTTTAACACTACCATTGTTTCTTTTGTCCCAAGCTTTGTGCTAATTTAATACTTTCCAAAGTGTTGATAATCCAACTCCGATACAGTGTTAAAATACCTCTTACCAGAGATAATAATTAAGTCTTCATAACACTAAATAGAGTTAAGTACTTGTTACACTAGTGTATAGAGTTAGATTTTAAATCCACACTAGTCTTAATTTAACTACAGTTAGTGTTGTCCCTGGCACTGAATGAATGGTTTGGTCCAATACTAATACAGTAAGTAGGTGTTCACATCAGGCACTACAGTGTACAAGTCTTACACAGCCAAACAACCTTAATACAGAACTTTTACTGAAGTTGGGGCTTCAGTACAAAAAATATTGGCGTTTATTTTGCAATGAGATTAGCTAAGTGCAATATTCAGTGTTTGAGTTTTGTATAAGGTTTCCAAAACATCCACAGCAAAATGCCGCAAAAGAGCTACTAAATTCCAACTTAAATAGGTGCTTCAAATTGTGCAGAGAATGCCCAATCCTGGTTATTTCAGCAACAAAACTCATGTCTATTAATGTCTGTAATGTATTTTTCTGTATCCTGTTGCAGCCATTTTTATTTAGCTTTATGGTAGTTCTGTCATCAGGTAATTTTCTTGTTAATTCCCTGTTTTCATCTCATAAAAGCTCCTCCAGGAACAAGTGCTGCCAATGAGCTTTCACTATAAACCCTATGATACAAGGCTGGATAGCTGTTTAAAGTTTATTTATATATACTGTATTTGTCCCAGTCCATAAACTAATTATTAGTAAATATATTGTCAGATTTCTCGGGATGCAAGCATTTATTACAGAAGCCACTTTTGAATTGGCCTTTTATTCAGTGTTTGGTAATGTGGTCCTCTTTGGTTTTCCATGACATCAGTCCTGACCAGTGTTTTTATAATGTGGTACTTTTTATATAGATTATTTTTCTTGCTGGATGCTTGATGCCAAAAGAGAAAAAAGGTCTGATCTGAGTGTAATGTATGAATGTTTGTCATATTATTTTATCACATTGCACATGGTTTGTGTAAGTTTAAGCAAGTTAAAGACAAAAATCTGCACCGCCAGCTGCTCTTACAGCACACTATTCAACATTTATATTTATACATATCACTGATCTGGGTAGAAGGACAAGGAAACGGTACCTTTACGCACCTGGTAGAGCTCAATCCGCTGTTCATTCCTCTTGGCATTTGAGTTTGGGACCCTCAAAGCACGAAACTCTGCTCTGAAGAGGTTCGTTGAGTTCCTCTCCATGGCTGAGACGTTGAAACGGAAAACCTTAGAGGTGATGCCTTTTAGGCAGTGGGGCAGATCATCTGCAACACAGAGAACAACATTACTGCAGAAAGCAAACCGCCTTAAAAACGTTTATGAGGGTCTGGGATACCAGCTCTGTATCAACTCAGAGGAAACAGATCTCATGTATGTGGATGTTATCAGTGCAAATCTGCCCTTGTAATCTTAGTCAGTGAGGATTTAGCTGATATGTACAACGTTTGGTACGTTTTTCCATTTAGAATTAGTATGATGTTCAGTGTATTGACAGCCAATAATACATATAGTGTAAATATTGAATAGCTTGCCTAATTAAGTTTTGGCCTCTGAGTTAGTTTCAAAGATTTGACTTACAGCTTGTGAAAGAAGCTTGAAACAGTTTGAAAGAAACCATAAGAAATTGCTTAAAATAATGAGATAGCATCAAAAAATCTTGAATAATCTCAGAATAATCAAATATTTGTGTATCTCATTAAATTCTGTCCCATTTTTGAGATGCTAAGTGAATATTTTTAAGAAGCTAAGTCAATATTTTTGAAATACCAGTCAAGATTTGGAGATACTAAGTCATTACTTTCATATACTACGTCATTATCATTAGAGTCTAAGTCTTAATTTTGAGATAATGCATTATTGTGACTCACAGAATCAGTTTTCCATCATCTGTTCAAAATGTAAAGAGCATTTTTAAATTTCTCATCATCATCAACATCAGCATCAGGTTAGGAGGGGGACAGGGGCCTCTGCTCACCCAGACATTTTATACCTTGATTTTCATCTATTTCTATTTTATTCTATTCCTTTTCAATGACAGATGACAGTTTAATTTTCATATTTTTAATCTAGTTATGTCACAGATCCAACCTGAGAAGGTTGTTCACACCCCCTTTTCCCTGTGATGCTGGTTTCATCTAAATGTTGTAGAATGAAATCACTTCACAACAGCAGGTGTACACACACACACACACACACACACACACACACACACACACACACACACACATGCTTGGTTCATTTGTGATAATGCAGCTTTTCAGTGTTTTTGGGAGGTTGTTTTTGAGTAGCATTAAGCAATCAAAGAACATGAAAATGAAATGCTATTAATTTAATGATTACACAATCTGAAGTGCATTTTGGGAATTATAGTTTCTTTTGCTTATGTTAACTGTTAGTCCTCAATATGGCTGTTTATCCCTGTTAGCCTTGTATCCTGCTCAGTATTGGTAAATGACAAATCTGTGAATTTAATGGCTGTGACAGTAGTTTATACTAGGCCTTTCATGGGACTGAAGATGCAAAAGAAAAGTTCCTCTTACAAAAAAAAAAATCTATGTATAAACAAATGAATAACTAACAATGTTCTCCTTCTCCTGAATGTAAGCATATAAATACTTGATTTGAAGGTTTGTTCACTCTTTCATATTATACAACAACATAAATGATGATGATGATGATGATGATTTCCTTCTACATTTTCTGACGTTTTTTTCACATTTTGTATTTATTTAGAGAGCCAGCATAAAATTCCTTGTATGTGTTTACATAATTGGTGAATAAAACAGATTCTGAGGTCAGTTCATAATATAAATATTAATATTTGGACAACACGAGGTGAGAAACTTCCTTTTACAATTTCTCTATTGTATTTCTCTACTTCTATTTCTCAGATAACTATCAGATTTACTATCCAAGAAAAACTGGCACTGAAATATCCCTAACTTGGGGTATTCTGAGAATTTATTTGGGAAATCAGCAATATAGCTCTACTGAAATAGACAAATGATACTAATAGTGAAATGTAGTTAAAATATATTAATACTTGTTCATGGAATAGACACGGTTCTATCTCATGTGCACTTCTACTATGTCCCGTCCATTACAGATTCAGGCAGATTCTTTTAATTTATGGCTTTGTTATCTATATTTTCTGAATTATCGGACATTGTGAATATATTGCTATTGTATGACTTTATGCACCTTGTTTTTTGTATGAAGCAGACAAGACTGCCTTCTTGTGCATGAATAAGTGTGTCATTTTCATTAACCACAACAGTGCAAATAAGTAGTAGAACATACTTGCCTGCAAATGTCAGAAAGTAACACCCTAGATCACAGTTGTCAAACATGTAGCCTGCGGGCCAAAACTGGCCTGCCAAAGGTTCCAATCTGGCCCGCGGGATGAATTTGCAAGTAAAATAATAGCATAATGACCTATAAATAATGATTCCAAATATTCTTCTTGGTTTAATGTGAAGAAAATAATATTATATTATGCATATAAAAAAATGGCAACTTCAAATTTTTGTCTTTGTTTTAGTCAAAAATAAAAAATTATAAATATATTTGAAGTTGTTGAAAAGTTTGAAGTTGTCATTATATATTGGCAGTTATGCTACTATTTTACTGGTCTGGCCCCTGAACTAAAATGAATTTGACACCCCTGCCCTAGATGCAAGTATCTGTTTTGGGTTTTTTTTTTTTACCTTATTTTTGAACACATTGCCTCAGACGTGTTGAAATAAAGGCATATGTTAATACTGTTGAAGAAGAATAACAAACTTACTCTCCTACAGTCTGACTATGGTTTCATTTCTGTCGGAGGAGTTTATCTTCCTTGCAGCCTTATCAGAATTCTTCAGCATCTCTCTACACATTTTCTCTATATTTGGTGGAAATTTAAATGTGTCATTGTAAAAGCATTATTATTGAGCTCAGTATGACTTAATCTCTGTGGTATCTGTGTATCAAAACCAAGCTATCCCCGGTACCACTGACAACTTTTTGGACCCAGACCCCATCTGACCATGATGAATTCTCCACAACTCAACCTCAGGCATTGATATATGCCAGATTCTGTAAGCATGCCATGCTATAAAAGGACATTTTTTCTGATGTTTGCTGGACAGCCTCTCTCAATGCATTCATTTGCCAGGCAGCTTTCTGCTTCATTTGCACCTGTCACGGATTTGTGGTGGTTCATAGAGCTGCCTCAGATCCACCAAAGGTCAACAGTTTACCTTCAGAAACCAGCGAAGAGAAGGGTGTGCTACATTTACAGAAGGGAAGAGAAATGATGTCACTGGCTCCACGACAAAAATTTCTTCCACAGAGTCAGCTTTTTGGTCCTGTTTTGCCACGATGGGCATCACCTAAATGTGGCCATGTTTTCATAGACTTCTGTTTCTGCCTGACCTTAATAGAGGTTCTTCAACTCTGAACAGGAGCCAATCTATTACACAAATATTAGTACTAATACTGTACTGTGAAAGTACTCCACTACAAGCACAGGTTTAAAAATATTATCAACAAAATTTACTTTAATATTAAAAATATAATTTGTCATTGTGCAGTAAAATGGAACCTGTCAGTGTGTACATTTTGGGTTCATTTTCCTGCTGCTTTTTAACTACTTTATAAACTGCTGGTAGGTCCATCTACACTAATCAGTAGTTTTTTTAAGATCTTCACACTTTTGTAGCATCGCTGTCCAATGAGATCCCTCTAAAAAGTATATTTTTCATGAGCTCAAAGAAACATGCCTGTTTTCTGTTTTGTGATAATGTGAAGTCTAGCCAATCCAACAGTATTTTTAGTCCAGTTTACTAGAGGAGAATTTTTTCAGCCCATAAAAGAACATTTAAGTATTAACTTTTGTCCCAAATATTTGCTATTTAACAGTGTTCACAGAGACCACTTGTAATCTGAAAAGTAACTAAAGCTGTCAGACATACAGGGATTGGACAAAATAATGGAAACACCTTAAAAATCAACAAAATATAATTTAATATGGTGTAGGTCCGCCTTTTGCGGCAATTACAGCCTTAATTCTCCGAGGTATTGATTCATACAACTTGTGAATTGTTTCCAAAGGAATTTTAAAACATTCTTCAGTTAGAATACCCTCCAACTCTTTTAGAGATGATGGCGGTGGAAATCGACGTCTTACTTGAATCTCTAAAACTGACCATAAATGCTCAATAATGTTGAGGTCTGGGGACTGTGCCGGCCATACGAGATGCTCAACTTCATTAGAATGTTCCTCATGCCATTCTTTAACAATTCTAGCTGTATGGATTGGGGCATTATCATCTTGAGGTGAAGGTGTTTCCATTATTTTGTCCAACCCCTGTATGTAGTGGAGTAAAAGGGGAAAAATATTTGCCTATGAGATGTGGTGAAGTGCAAAGTCGCATAAACATGAAATGGTCAAGTAAAGTATAAGTACCTCAAATAAGCACCAAAGTAAAAGTACAGGCTTGTGTTTGGGTAAATGTACTTAAATGTACATGACTGCAGAATCCTCCTTGTCCAGGAGGATTCTGACGAAAACAGTAGATATACTCACAACTTGACACATATCCTAAATAAACACTAAAAATACTATAAAACTGAATAAATGTTATACTAAGCTATATATATGTCGAGGCCCAAAACGGAATCTGGCCCGATTCAGAATCGGGCTGGCCCAGAATGGAATTCTATTCTAGGCTGGCCTAGAATGGAATCCTGCTGCTATAATGTTATTTTTATACCATGTTTAATGCAAATGAGCCATAATTCCATAATTTGTCATAATTTTACATTTTCAGTCTTACATACCTTGAGTAACTATTGTCAATTTCAGTCGATTTCACTGTACCATATATTGGTGGGGAGTACCACTAGGTTCTATTTGTAAATAAAGTGTATTATAGTTTACAATTAAAATGTTGTTTGTTTCATTTTTTTTTCACATATTTGCGAATTCCATGTATTGATTTTTTTAATAATTTAGATCATTTGCATTAAACATGGTATAAAAATAACATTATAGCAGCAGGATTCCATTCTAGGCCGGCCTAGAATAGAATTCCATTCTGGGCCGGCCCAATTCTGAATCGGGCCAGATTCCGTTTTGGGCCTCGACATATATATTATGTTTCAACTCTCCATCCCTAAGTCTGCTGACTCATTACTGACTGTAAATTAGTGTGAAGTTATGCATAAACTTCATCATTTATACAGAAAGGACTTCACTTGTTGCTTTCATACCATGACTAAAAGCTGCATTTGACAATATTTAAGTGTAAAATAAACCAGAAAAAAAAAAAAGTTTGTAAGTAACCTTACGAATTGCCAGACTATTAAGTGATTTCTATGAGGACTAAAAAAATATTCAGTTAATCTTTCTATAAAATGAAATTAATAGTTGCATGTTTATCACAGTAAATATGACATTTTCTTATTGGTTCCAGCTTCTGATAATGAGATTTTACAATAAGAGTCAGTGACGAGGAAATGTTTTAAATCTATGATACCTTAAGGAGCAAAAGACATCCTGAAGAACTTGTGATTTCCAGATATAAATTACATAATAGCTTGTTGGATTTTAGTAATGACATGGAAGTTTGGATTAACTTACACAATACAGTGTGGAATGGGGTCAGTCCACATCCTTTTTATATATTTTAGGTATTTTCTTTCTGCCTTTTTGGTTTGTTTGTCTGCAAATCACATCAAAATCAGAACCAAACACCATGAGGCTGCAATAAAACGTACCGCAACTGTTCTCAAAAACTTAGTGTGTCTTCAGTGTGTCCATCTGTGGCTCTGAGGGCAGCAAATAACCCACCGCACAACTCGATTCACCTACTGCCTGGCGTCTTTTTGTCAAAACCGCTTGTGCTGGATTTAAAACAGAACATTGCTGAGGGAAAATAGGTCTTTTGAGAAACACCTGTTGATGTGAAAGGGTCTGTGATGCAATGGTCTTGGCTTTGCTTTAGACCATGAGGCCCTCTGCGGTCCTTCCGCACGCACAGCATTTATCCTATTCTACATTTTCACCAAGCCAGACTTCGTTTGACCACATGCTGCATGAATCTCCCTCAAGTGCTGACACATGCCCCTTTCAGCACAGGTTTTCCAGTTCCACTTCATGGCTTTTATTCTATAGAGGAAATACTTGTGCCAGAGAGTGGTTTAACACGAATCCCTCATAGAAACTGTGCAAGCCTATACTGGAACTGTTAGATTTGAAGAAAAAAAATAAAGCTTATCATAAACTAAGCAGTAAATCCTTGCCTAATTTTACTTAGTAGCAGTAAAATGACAGCACAGTGGAATCATTCAGGTTTAAGGGGATGGATGCAGACTCAGTTTCACACTCAATTAAGCAAAGTTAAACCTGAGCATGGCAGTAGGTGATGTCATGCTCAGAGACCACCCGTGGAGGTGATTCACTGGCCAAGATGAGCAGTGGGGTCACTTTAAGCTTCATCACAATGAGGAGGTGGGTGGTAGCAGTGAGTCTGTGTGAGGGCTTCACGAGACCCCACAGACTGAGTGCAGTGAAAACAGGGAATCCTCCTTCCATCGTTTAACTTTTTCCTGTCTGTATACTCAGTTAACTTTTCCTACTCTTTCTCCTGAAGGCACCCCCATCTGCTCTGCCCGGGCAGATGTCCCCTCTTATTTGGTTCTGACTGGAAAGGAAATGGGAACATCTGGGGAGAGGGACAGGATCCATGGAGGAAAAAAAACAACAAGAGGAAGAGTGGAGTCAGGAGTAGGAGGAGAGTGACTTTTCCTGGAACACTGATGCAAGGTTAAAACAGGTTGGTGAGCACTGTGCTCCTAGTGTACACACAGTTCAGCTGTTGGTTTTACCAACACAAACAGCTCCACAACTTTGAGGATTCACAGTTTTTAAAGGATTTTCAATACATATTTTAAATGTAGTATTGTATATTATTGGTTGAAACCTAAGCAAAATAAAATGATGCTGTGTTATAGCTTAGAAATGACATTTACCCGTAACAATGATGTAGAAATCTAGTCTGGCAGGTTTAAGTTTCATGCGTATTTGGCTCGTCTGGTGCGTAATTACGCAGCGCAACGCCGCCTTGATTGATGGAATTAAAAAAACAAAACAAATACCACGAAATTATCTGCACGAAAAAGAGTAATACTTACTGCTTTCCGGCGGTCCATAGACCATGTTGAATTTGTATATCTCTTTGGCATAGTACTCTGTCTCTGTGTTGTCCTGACCGCAACTTTGCTGCCGATCCCTCCCAAGTTCCTCCAGCAGCTCCTTGGTGCTGTTATACAATGCTTGGATTTGATATGGGATTTTGCTTGGTCCGAGCGAATGCGGGGGGCTTGTCAGTCGAAGTTTGCTTAAAATCTGACCTCGTATCGCCTCGACCCTCTTCCTTTTCACATGGTCAATATCCACGGTGGCACAAGTTGACAGGGATGAGCTCAAAGTTGCGCAATTGAGGAGGAGGACAAACAGAAAAACCTTACCCAAATGCATCTTTTTCTGTGCATTGGGTCCGTTCTGGGGTTAAATATGCAGATTGACACTCGAAAACTGCCAATGTCAGCAAGAATAAGGTTCAGAATCAGACTGATAAGGCCTGCTGTGAACTTCTTTAACAGCTAAATGATGGAAAAACTCCTCACTTAATTCGTTTTCTGGTGGCAGTCCCTTTTGTTATCACCAAAAATCCAAGTAGCCTATGTGTTCGCCCATTAGACATTACTCAATTTGAAGTCCATCCCGACATAAACTCTCCCACATATGTGACATTTATCCGGCACAGATATCTCTGCAGAAACAGACGGACTTGTCTTTTGCATTCTTGGGCTCAGTCCGGTTGATTTAAGTCGCTCCACAGCTTGGCATATTTCTCCTCCTTTTCTGTCTCATTAAAATCTACCGGCTCTTTATTGTCTGTGAGGAGGCAGACCGCAGCCTGTCAGCTTAACGACGTATATGCGACTTTGAGCGGTCGGTATGGCCTTAGTGAGTTTTATACCACAACTTTCTGACGTTTGACGGAGGAGGGACCGCAGGCACCCGGGAGAGCCCGGATCACAACAGGCTCCGGTTCAGTCCACCACTCCTGCACCAGGCACCTTCTCCTACAGAGGACCCAGGGGGAAAAGCACATTTAATGGTTTTATTTACTTATCATTGTGTCTAATGTGAGCAATTTGGAGTTTTATAGCCTGGTTTTACCATTTTTTGCAACCTAATAATTATAGTATTTTTTTTGTTTTTGTAGAAAATATTTGGCTTTATTGTATTCTTTAATTAATGTCTAATAGTAAAAGTAATATTAAGTATTTTTATATCTTTATAATATGTCTCTGATGGTATTTCATTGCACTAGAGGCAGGTACTGTATATTTGCAACTTGGGTTGTGCGCCCTCTAGTGGTGCGTTCTGTACTCGCAGTCGACCACTTCATCCCACTGTATGGGTAGAATACTTATTTTCCCATTAAGTTCATGTTAAAGCCTCTAAATATTCCACATTTTCGGCTTGATTTATTTATTTATGTGTTTTATTACTCATCTATTTATTTGTACAATAAAAAGAAGTCAAAAATACAATAAATAATAAATAAGTCCTGTGAGGTTTATAAAATTATCTCAACCTATTAAGTATAAACCCCAAGACCAGTCAAAACTACAAATAAGTGACGTGTTTAGTTACTATAAAGCATGATAAACCTTGACTTTTTTTTCTTGGCAGATCAGTTAAAGGGAAAATGCAAGAATCAGTTAAAGTAGAGGACCTATGTTACAGTTATTTTGGCAAAAAAAAAAAAAAGTCTATCTCTAATATACATTGTTCCATAAAGGTGGAATCATTTTGTTTTCAGTGCAGTGATGAAAGTTGAGTCCCAGTTACACTTTATCAAGAATAAATCACATGCGATTTATGAGAAGAGGTAAAATGTGTTATTGTTTTTATGGGCAACAGTGTTTATTGTTGCTGTAACTAGTGAATTTAGCCTGTTTTGGAGCAAAGAGATATACTTTTAAAGATACACACACTTTGCCTGTTAGTATCCAAAATGCAGCAGTAAACGGGTTAATTTTTCCCCATAAAAATTCCAAAAAGATAATATAAAATAATTCACAGTTGGGTCCTTTGTCTGCTGCTCTTCTGCTGAAGCCAACGTACAAAGACCCACACAATACAAGACAAATCCTGTTTTCAGAGGCTGCTCTCAAATTACAGAAATCCTTTCAGACCTCGCATTCTGGCAAAAAAAAAAAAAAAGAAAAAAAAGATTGCTCTAATGTTCGAAAGAGCCAAAGTTTCTTCTGTGTCAAAGCAGATTTTCCCATGCCCATGGTACAAACCACCATCCACACAAAAATTCATTTTTCTTGACTGATGTCTAGAGGTTTATTTGCAGGTCTTTGAGTCATTTTATCTTTTGGAGTGTTTCTCACTCCTCAGATGGTTTTATCTCTATTCATAGAACATATTCACATTTCTCAGAGCTATTTTAGGTCAAAGCTCACTCAACCGCTGGAGGCCCCGTACCCAAACATGGGATCTGGTATTTCACTATGTTTCTTTTTGCCTACCAGTTTGCATAGCGAGAGTGATTTTGTTGAATGTCCAAACTTGGTAAATATTTGGACGTGAGTGGGTACCTGCTATTTGTTTACTGAAGATGGTGATTCATACTGGAGATACAGACAAATGAAATATATCATATAGTGCTTATATTTTCCTTTTTAGTCCAAAATCATTGCTTTTTAACTCATGTTGTAGAATTTTTGAAGTGTATTGTGAGTCTGTGTCAGTCTCAGAAAATTAACTTTAATCAGTGTGTATTACTATAAACCAGCTGAGATGAATACCAATTGTGGAGGTACTGTCTTGTTTTGTTGATAATAGAGCCACACAGAGCTGTTGTCTTTAACTCTGGCGAAGCAACCAGTGCTGCTTTTCTGTTTATTGTTTGGAAATTGGTTTCCAGTAGCGTTGCTCCAAGTCTTGGCTGAAATGTCTTCATTCATAATTTTGGCTCAGTGATGGGAGAGTGATCCAAACCCAAAATGGACCAAAATGGGTATTTGGGCTCTTTGTATAATTCAAGAATGAGCGGGGAACGTAATGTTTTCATACCCATTGTGAAGCTTTTTTTAGGACAAGCATCCATCTCTCTGGTATTCCTGAACCACTTTCCCACAGTCCTTCATGCATGCTCTATTGCACTGTGGTGAAGCTTATCTCAAGAGGCTAAAAATAAAGGGTTTTTATTTCTGTCATTATCATCAAGTGCCATTTTGTGATCTTTTTTTATTTTTCTGAATTGAGCTATTTTGGATGATCTCTGTGTCGATACATTCTATTAGTTTATAACTTTCTGTTTTGATCTAAATAGTGTAAAAAGTGCTGATGTTTCTGGGCTCTCCCATTGTTTGTCTCCTCCTTTGGCAGCTGCTGTAATGTTGGCAGTTCTCCATTAAGCCAGCAGGTGATGCTGCTTAACAAACAATGTTGTGATAGAGACACATGAGCAGAGACGATCAACATCTTCAGCATAACCAGACAGTCTGGTTTTATTATAAAATGTTATAGCAATGCTCTACATCCAGTCAAAGCCTGCTTTAAAAGTACAGCAAGGAAAGGTATTTATCAAAGCATAATACTCATGCAAAAGTGTATCAGTGAAACATAAAGAATGTTTTGAACATCTAATAAAATAATAGCCTATGTTCAGACTTTTTAAACTAGACTATTTAAAAAAAATCAAACAAATTAAGAGACCATTTTTTGTTCTAAAATGTCCTCAAATGCAGATGTGAATAGATATTATCTAATGCTGGCTATATTTATGCACTGAGCATCTATTTCCGTTTGTCTTATCAAGTCGGTGCGGAGAGACTGTGTAATGGTTTTTTTGGGTATTGTCTCCATTGGGGACTCTGTCTAGTGAACAAAAATTATGTCACTCATATTGTAGTATTCCAAGTCGTCTGGGGATTCCTAGACACGATTCCAGACATCACCATCAAAAGTTCACTTCTGCTCGGAGCGTCCTCCAGTGATTACCTCACTACTAGGTCAGGTTTTAGTGAGTCACTCTCCGGCAATCTCTCCATCTCACGCAACGCACGGAAAAGGAATGCGGCTACAGACTGAAAGATGAAAACAAAAACACATGCTGGAAGAGATATGAAGGAAAATGTGCTCATTTTCCTGTAATGTAGGTTAGATTCCTGCTGACTGTACTTGTCAGAGTGGTTACTGCAGCCGTAGTGCTTAAAAAACCTTCCTACAGTGTACTATTGTGTCATAAAACAGTTAGTTTTTAAGATAATCTGACCACAGATGCACACACACATGTGCAGTCAGACAGCTTAGTCCTGGCTAGACAGAGTCAGACAAACCCCAAATACTAAGTAGCATCCTGCCAGATTTCCCTACTACAGCACTCTGACAAGCCAGCACAGTAAAGTCTGCTTCGTCTGGGGGTTACAAGTCTGTGAGTCATACTTGAGGAGTCAGTTGGGTAGGAATGCTAACAGGAGACCCCTAAAACCCACACCCGCGGAGACAATGATGTGTATACAACTGAAATGACTCATTTGATTGGTCCACCATCTGTCTGACTCATTGGTTTTCTAAATACATGTACATAGGAAAGGAACACCACCGCGACTAGACGATGACTTAACGTGAGGTCACATGGAGTCAGCAACACTTGTCTGTCCCTCAGTCATTGTTGTGTCTGAGGGTTTTGGCTTTCTCTTGCTACAGTCATTTTGATAATAGCAATGTTCGAAGTTATGACATTATTTAGGAAGATCATTGTTCATCTCTTGTTTTGACTAAATGGGAGACAGGGATCAGCTTCATTTATTGGAAGTTGGGCAGTTGAAACAGACAGATTTTAGTCAGTATTTCTGTCCTGATTAAAGACAGATTTTTGCTCCTGATTAAAAGTTGAAGAAACCATGTATGTTTTTTTTTTGTTGTGGCCAGAACATGAAAAATACTTGCAAAAGAGCAGAATGATTCAGAAATTTGGACAAATTAACCCATAAACACCCAGTGCTACTTTTGTGTCAGCCCCCAAATGAATTTTTCTCTCTATTTAACCTTTCTCAAGTGATTTATCACCATTTATTGCAATATTATCCTCTGTATTTTGCATTTTTCAGTGTAAATCATGTATTGTCCTATATTTAATTCACTGATCATGTTGATGTTTATGAAAGCTCAGAGTAAATTCAAAGGTTATTGCATCAAAAACAGAGAAAATGGGAGAAAATGTGACTTTTTCAGCAAAATATATCATTAACTGAACATAAAAACAAGTGTGTCCATCCACTGTCATTTGTCAAACTCCATGGGTTTTACTGGTGAATTAATATGTTTGAAGATGACAGTGTTTTCACGTTCGTTATGGAGCCTCTGAACGTCCAAATGGATCATATTTGACCATGAAAAGATGACAAACTGCATTTTCCGTCAATTAAATCAATTTACATGTATTGATAGAATTAGTGGATCAACAGGTATTAAACATTTTAGACCAGTAGATGATTTGGTTGCCAGTGGCTGTTTGGGTCTTTATGGGTTAAATAGAATGATAAAATGTTTCCTCAACATCACACACAGAGGTGACACAACAAAACTGAAACATTTGGAAGTGTTTCAACTGACAATGTGAACAAACAAACCCCCCCAAAAAGGGATAAAGTGTATATTATGGCGGCAAGTAATGATTATTTTTACGGTTGATTGAGCTGTTGATCATTTTCATGGTCTATAAAATGTCAGAAAGACACAAAAACTTTCAAGTTGATGTATTAAATGATTTGTTTGGCCAACAATATTTGGTTTGCTGCCTCCCACAAACCAGAAAATAGGCAGAAGGAGAAATTAGAGGTAGGGATGAGTCTCAACCTTAGCATATTATGGCTGCTAAAACAGAAAATGCGAGGAAAAAAAAAAAAAAAAAAAAGGTGTTCAGTTTCATTCAACTTGAAATTTTTCTTTATGTTTAGGGTGCAACGAGGAAAATTACATTATGAAAATGTTAACATCTACATATTATCTTTTAAAAATGTTTATAACATGGACAACTTGAAATTGGTTAAGAAAAATAAATACAATTTTAACAATATTATGTGTCAGTTTATCATTTACACATGTGTATTACAACTTACAGATCACAGTGGATCTACAAAGGCACAAAACATTTAGCAAAAGACAGGATATTCTTAAAATTGCACTCACTTCTCTTGAGACATTTCATGTTGTTCATATTTGTTCATGTTATTCTCATTTTATGTGAAAGGATAGTTTGTAGATGCACAGAAATTTTTATGTAATTTTGCTTGTTAACTCTAAAACAAAGAGAACAGTTTGGAGTTGTTTTTGTATATAAGATATTATGATAGTATTTTAGTGGTCCAGCCCACTTGAGATGAAATTGGTCTGTATGTGACCCCTGAACTAAAATGATATTGTCACCACTGATTGTTAATATTGTTCAGTGTAATTTTTACATTTCACAAATTCATCCCATGGGGCCAGATTAGACCTTTTGGTGGGCTGATTTTGGTCCACAGGCCATATGTTTGACACCCCTGCAGTAGATTATGGATCATATAATAAGGGATAAATGATATCACCATACACACTGGACCTTTATCCATCCATCCATCCATCCATCCATCCTCTGGACCTTAAGTTATGCTGTATTTTGTTTTACCCCAAAAGTATCACCTTTCCTCTTCTTCTTCCTGGTGTTTTGGCTTTCGCGGTCACAGCCGTGATGTTTGGCAGGCCTCTGGGACAGCGCGGTCCCATAAGGCAGCGCATCGTGCCGATCTTATGTCACAGAGGTGAAGACTGTTCACTTTACATCTGGGTCTAAAGGGGTGGGGATCTGCTGAGTTAAGGCCTTTTGGAAAGCAGAGGACAAGGTGTCATTGGGCCCCTGCATGAATATGAAATAGCGACGCCCATGATGTTGATTCACACTCCAGACAAATACTGTCAGCTAAGGCTAAACACATTTAGCATTTTTTGATTAGCACTCAGTGTGAGTAAGACGGCAGAAAGTTGCTGCGCTCAGTGATGTTTGTTGTGATTACTAATGGCAGGTTTTCTGTGTGTGATTGATGGCAAGAAGCTGTCAGCAGTTTCAGTTATGATTCAGCTCTGTTTAATCATGTTACCAAACCAAGAGGGATTATTTTTCACTGACCGCATTTTCTTTATTTTCACTGTTGTGTTTATACAGTTTCAGCTGAAACATACATCTTCTGCTACATTAAACCCTATTTACTGTTATTTATCTGATCAGCTGTTTGTTGAAAGCCAGTGTAAGGCATAAGAATGAGGAGGTTTCCAGTCCTTCTCTAGCTCATCCTCTCCTTTCATTTGGAATTTCATAGAAAACCACATCAGGACTTTTTCCATTTCCTTCCAACTTTAACCCTCCACACCCCCTCTTCTCTATTCCCGTAACTGCTGCAAGGAGGATAATGAGGGGATTGGTTTTTGGAATTGCTGCAGTATTGGCACACATGATAGAGAAAGTGTCAAAATATGAGAAAACAAAACAGGAGCTTTATTGGAAATCATCCAATTAGCAACAGATACAGGACAGTAGATATAGTACATATGGAAGATCAGAGGTTAATGTGTGTTTTCTGGATCAGACAAAAAAAAACTGTGTCCAAATAGGTCTTCATGCTGTAAGTTTGTAGATACACACATTAACACTCATTACACAATAGTAATGTGCATATGCTGCATACAGCACACACACACACACACACACACACACACACACACACACACATACATACACTCACAGCACTCGCCAGGTTAGTGCTGGCCTCCTCATGCAGAGTCTAGACAGGAAGCTGGGCCATGCCAGATTAGGGATTTTCTCCCTCACACCCTCACACCCTTATGCACACACACATGCACACACGCACACACACACACACACACTGTAGACAGTCGTTTTCTTTTAGATACTCGTCACTGTGTATTGTGTGCTTGAATGTGTGTCAGACAAAGGGAAAAGCAAAAAGCAGAGACACTGACAGCTCTGTGTGTAATCTGTGCCTGTGTTTATGTGCATGTCTGTCTTTGTTTGAACAACTCTCACACAAAATAAAAACCATCTCAGCCACGAAGAAACACAGATTCCATGTCAAAAGCTATTTTTGCCTCCACTCTATTACTAATCTTTCCTCGACTTTCCATCCATTGCAATGATGAGTCTGAGGCGCAGTGTGAAAAGTTCAACTTGTCCTTCCCAGGTACAGCAGCGCACAGCATCCTGTAGTGCTTAGCTAAATTAAACCGAGCCCCTACTGTTCTCATCTGCTCACCTGTAGGCCCTGCCAGGCCTGGCCATGACCTTTGAACCCACACAGATGGGTCTGCATAATAAGACACGGGCACACACGGCTAAGTGCCATCTTGGACATATTTGATGGGTAGCTATATAAACGTAGGGAAGTCTGAGTGTTGTATGTGTTGTGATGCTAATGTGTTGACCTTTCTGAACAGGTGATGGTGTGTGAGAATGTGCGTGTTTTATTTTTCTCTTTGTCAGTTTGACTGAGCTTTTAAGTGTAAATATAAATACCAATAGAGATGTGCTCCTCATGTACACAGTCTCTGTGTGCGTCTTTGGCCTGAGGCCAATGACCTTTGTGCCTCGTATATGGCAGGATGGGCTGTACTTTTCACTCTAACGGTATGAATATGCATGACCTCCTGGCTTGTTAGACATGGCAGTAGAGACATGGTTTATAAAAGGCTAACACACGACTGAAACTGTGTGGATTGAAACTTCAACCAGAGTGCAACAAACTAGGTTTACTTGGCCACAAATTGTGTTGTTTGTAAAGAAAGAAATGATTTTTCTTTAAGGAATATTTAACCTTCAGTTGAAGATCATGGTTTGTTGACATGCATCTGTCCTCAGTGTGACGGTACTAAACTATTATCTGTAAAAAGAAGCACTGTGTGATCTGTGTATCAAATGAAATGAACACATTTCTACATATGAAAAGTCTCCATGAGTTTGACTGAAAACAACTCAGCATCCCCAGCCAAATTACCAGAATAAATGTAGGCATGATTTTAGTTTCACACCTCAGAACCAAAAATATTGTTCAAATCAGCATTTCTAGATTTGTGTTTTAATAAATCCAGTGTGTTTATGGTTAGTGTGGAACATGTATAAATGAGTAGTTGGATGTGCTCACCAGTCTCTATAATATACTGACCGAAGTATGGAGATATTTAACATTTTATTGTTTTTTTTTCAAACATGGTTTCACACAGGGTTTTCATTCATTGACTGATGTAGATGGAACAGTTGAATAGATGATGATGATGATGATTTTAAGGCAAGAGGAAGGAACTCGGTGCCAAAATGAATCCAATGCACAAGTATCAGAGATTTGCTGTTTGTCATATCAGATGTTGATTGACAAGTCACTCACCTGCTGAATTGGCCTTTTGTAGTTGGTGTTAGGTGTAGATCAGTGACTTTGCTTCTCAATGCTTCATGAAATGTACCATTTTATAGAGTCAGTAATCTAGTGTTTAGCATTAGCTCATTCTGACCCCTTGGGCTCCCATTGTTCTCCCACTTGTATCCAAATATGGTCATTTACGTCTCCAAAAAGTAACATGACCAAATCGTAAACTACTGGCTTCAAAACAATAGTTCAGAAACCAGCGACATCACGGTTCCTCCATCAGTAATTATTTACAGTCTGTATTTTGGTGTCAAATAAGTTATTCCAAAGCCAGTTGGCCTGAAAATATTTGCAAAGATTAAAAATGACCACCATTACATGTACTTTAGTAATAACCACCAAACTACAATTACTAAACTAAACAATAATGCCCTAAAATGAAAACTTGTTGGAATTAAGGACGTGAACTAAATCCACTATCCACCTATTACTACCTATTATCCTTGTAAAGACAGAAAAACTACATACATGTATGTACATGCTTATAGGAAACTTTTTTTTGGTCACTAATGTTGGCATTATATTTATGTTACTTGCAGAAACACACAATAATAGCAATTTTTTCCCCTGGTGACTGGGTTTAGATCTTAGATTCTGTTATTTCCATCTGCATTTCACCTCCTGACATTAAATATTTGGTGTTGACACAAAGCAATGCTGTGTTTTCAACATTTTAATGGCTTTTAAGTGCTATTTCTAGATGGACGTCATCTCCATTCAAGTCCTTCTGTTCGACACCACCTGAATATATGAGCATATTTACACCTTGTCTTGGAGAATATATGACATATGTGCACTGGTCACCGCTGCATTAACAATATATTTCATCTCCTTCTTGGTTCCGTCTGTGAAACGGTCCCCTTCATTTCCCACATGAGTGGTTTTCTTATCATCTCAGCCCGTTCTCGCCTGCCCCAGGGGCTGAGTTAAAGCCGATAAAACACCCAAATATTCTGTTAAACATGGGCGGCCTCTGCCATGTGGCCTCTCCCTGCAATGCCTCCTGGGTAATTATGGTAATAACTCAGCCGTCAGAGGCGAGGCCAGAGGACCTGGGACGACGAGGTCAGACCAGAGAGCCCGAGACGAGAGAAGTGGCAGCGGCGTAAGCGGGGCGGAGGGGTCAAGGTGAGGCAGGTGGGGCTGGCATGTCGCTATCCCATAAACCCTTGCTGTCACATCAGAGGCCGCTGGATGTATGTGGACATTCCCACTCATCTGTCCTCCTCAACAATCAAGATGCTGATGAGGGATGATGATAAGTGTGTGAGAGGCTTGGTTATTTGTGCAACCTTGACTGACAGACGCCTGGCTGGTGGTCGGAGGGAAGGTCACAACGCTCCTGTTGAAACTAGAGACTGCTAATTGTTGTGAGGCGTTTTACAGCAATGACAAATATTGATTTGAGTTTGAAAAGCAGCTTGGGTTGTCCACCATATTATTATTATGTTTTTTTTTTCTTATTGAGACAGTCAGAAAATTGAGAAAGGCACAGGACAAAATGTTCTGGATAGAATCTGATCCATTATGGGAACATGTGGTCCCAGAAACGGAGGTGTACACCATTACTTTCAGAAATTAAAATCGACTCTTTTGTATTCTCCGTATTGTCTGACCGCTTGCACATTCTGACTGCGAGCTCTTCGTATGATGAATAACTGAGAAAGAAACAGAGCAGGCTCAACTTTTATACATTTTTTGCAGATGATCAATCTACATTAATCTGCTCTTGTTAGCATTTGCTTGAATTTGTACTGTATTTTCCTGCATTCACATTGAGCCGTATTCTTTTAATACAAACACTGACCTGTTTTAAATGGCTGAAACAGATGTTTTAGTGTATCATTCAAAGTAATGACAGCTTAAAGCTATTAAAAACAAATTCTTTACAAAGTAGAAGCACACAGTGTTCCTTTTTCGTAGCCCTCTGTATTTTGTGTGTGTTGCCGAACCTTTCTCTTACATAACCTATATTTAGACTCAACGTTATGCTAGAAGAACAATGACAGAAACACAATATTCCCCCATATTCAGTCCAAGTCCTGGTTCGGGGGGGAGACCACAGGAAAATGTTACCATTCAATCACCATTTTGGTTTCTTCAGCATTTTTTAATTTCCTTGAACCTTACATTTTCCCCTCTTGTGCTACTCCTTCATCGCCCAAGCCAAGGCTTTGTCTAGGTCATTACAGTCTCTTTGCATAGAAATATCCTCTCTAAAGTATAAATTTGACATGAAGTGGACTGAAGTGACAAGTGTAATAATTTCCAGTTACACACATATCCATTCAAACTGAAGTTTAATGTAAAAGTGATCAGCGCCAGAGCTATTATCACTGGCATGCAGATGTCAGGGAAAATGAGAAAGCTGCATTTAAGGAAAGTGTGAGTAAAAATCTAACACCACACTGCGATGAATAACCCCACAAGGCACCGGGAAGCTCTCCACTGAAGTTTTTTTGAAGCTTGACCAGTATTAGTATTGATAGATATGAACTCAACCTTAATTTTGCTCCACGGACTATAATTCTTATTTCTGTTTTAAAGCATAAGCAACTAAAGAGCCAAGCCTCAAATATCACAGTTCAGATCCAATCAGAGTATTCCTGCCAAGCGTTATTGAACCCTTATTCATGCTTACGTAGTTACATACGGTTTATTCACTGCCATCCACCCTGCGGTTCATTGAGACCCCTGACCTGCAAACAACTATAAATATTTATTTGCGTCGGCTTGTCTAAAAATAACTGTATTACAATGGAGTGTCCTGGAGCAGGTCCAGGAGAGTTGTGCAGCGAGCAGTAGTCAGCATTCAGAGTCTGGCCTCTGCGTCCAGAGAGAGATAGGGCAGTGTCAAGAGGCAGACATATTGATAGCTTTGTGGTCAACAGGAAAAAAAGTCACTTAGCAAGGGATCCTTTGGGTGTTCGGGTGTATTTCTGGACTGTACAGAGGGAAACATGGGGCAGATTGGAGTGATGCGCACAGGTTCTCGAGTAACATCTCTAAACAACATCCCAGTCTTTTTACGAAATCAAAGAAAAGAAAGCAGCAAGGTTACACAAACCATGTAACAGAGCAAATGAAACAGGTAGAAAATATAAATAAATAACCATATTCATATTCACACTAAAAGTATAAAATAATAGGATTAAGATACCACAGAATGAAAAGTACAAGCAGTAAAGTGAGTTATCATGACACAAAATGGGATGTTTTTTGGTTCATTTTACTGCTGCATTAATGTGTATGTTGTATTTTACTGCTGCAGATGTTTAAGACTGAGTTCATGTAACTACTTTATAAAGTGATATGTACTTCAATCAACAAAATCATCGTATCTGTAGCCTCATAGCATAATTAATAATTTGCTAATTCATAGTTTTTCAGGTCATAGCCAATGATGAAAAACGAAGCAGTGTTAGGAGAGTATAGTTGTGCAGATATCACAATTTGGTCCAAAATATGACTATTATTATGCTGTGAGGCAAACAAGTGACTTCCTTGTCCAGTCTGTCATTTCATGAGCTAAAAAAAACAGCCCTGTTCAGCTTTGGGACAATGCACTTTCCAGCTAAAAAGCAAGGATTTTTAAGGGTTTTTTTTTATCATTAAATGAGGATATTTTCTCAACTGATAAAGGCATATTTTATCCTTGAGTTTATCACAAACGTTCACAATCGAAACATTTCCATTGACAGAGTAAGGATGAAAACTGATTTGAGAAGTAACTTAAGAGGAGTATAAAGTACAATATTTGCCTCTGAGATGTAGTACAGCTCCATGAAACAGACAAATATACAAGGTACAATACTCAAGTAAAAGTACTTCGTTACATTGTACTGGTCAAAAATAGTTACATTGAAAATATTGGGATTATGTGAAGTTTTAGACCCTAGTACTAAATTATTTTATTCTGGATGAATGAAAAAAGATCACTGACAACTAAAAAAAAAAAAATTCATCAGTTTAATTAATAATCATTCTGTCTCATTCAACAAAACCAATGATGGAGAGGAGGTTCTAATAATGATCTGATCTAATTATTTAACTCCAGCATTCTTAAAGCTTCACTGCGTTTGCTGTCATTAGGCAGAATTCCCATAATACCTTTCAGTTTTATTGTAATTTAAGTGGTGTGAGCAGACATGAGACTTCTACACCTCCTCATTGCTCTGTTTACATGCTGTAGAAATTCAGACCTGGAACAAGAGGTTTTGGCTGATTTTCTACTTTTCCACAGTGACTTGAAGCAGCACCAGGTCATGTTTCTGTCTGTTCAAGCTTTTGATTTGGACCAAAAGGAGAAAGCTGCAGAAGAAACATGATCTATGGTGTTTTTTTTTACATTGATTTTTGGTCCTGAAGCTGTAAAAATGTCCACCTCAGAACTTTTATTTATAGATGGTAGTACACAAAGAGCCCTAATTTAAACATTTACAGCAGTAGAATTCAACATGCACATTAATTCATAGCTTTATTTCTATTTATGGAAGCTCTATTGTGTATGAAATATAGCATATAAATAAACTTGCATAATGTGAAGGCAAAAGCATTGACTGGGACTATTTCACTGAACCCTTAAGACCTAGAACTATTTTTTGGAGACTCCATAATGATTTTTTTTTTCTATATTTAACCTTTCCAACATGATTCATCACCCTATCTTATAATATTATCCTCTGCATTTTGCATTTTTTAGTGAAAATCCTGTATTTTTCCTATATTTGATTTACAGATCATGCAGATGTTCATAAAAGTACATTCAAAGGTTACTGAATCAGAATAGAGAAAACAGAAGAAATTTTTTTTTTTTTCCCAGCAAAATATATCATTAACTTAATGTAAAGACAAATGTTTACAACCAATACCATTTCTCAAACTACATGGGTTTAATTGGTGAGTCAGTATTTGTAGAAGATGATGGTGTTTCCATGTTCATGTCCAAATGGGTCATATCTGATGACCATGAAAAGATGAGAAACTGTATTTTATCTGAACTATTTATATGTATTGATAGGAATAGTAATTAGGAAGTTATTCAGCATTTTAGATTAGGAGATGCTTTTGGTTTCTGGCTTTTCAGAGTACATTTTGTTGATAACCTACATACTATTACTTACAGTAAGTGTGTTTTGATTGCAATAGTTAGATTGGTACTGATCTATTTCACTGATTTTTCTGAAAACACCGACGTCCGAGCACACCTATTTTCCCATAGCAACAGCCCAGACTAAACACACTCGAGCCAGAGACAAACAGATTCAGCCTCAGATTGGTGGTAGATAATTTTATTGTCTTCGTATTGTCTTCATTCTTTGTGCCAACGCTGCGTGCCAGTCGATATCAAACTGTCTGCCAGTCCGACTCAGTATGAGACACAAGTCGCACTCTGCAACTTGTGCCTCTCCTCCCCAATCCCTCCTTCACCCCCAGAATGCAATAAATGTCCGGCCATCATTTATTTTAATTCACTCCCCTCTTGCACAGATGAAATGGATTTGTAACCTTGTAGGACAAGGACGTGCATGCCGTCTGCCGTCAGTTGCTGAGTTATTCTCTATTCTTCTAGCATAGAGAAAGAGAGAGAGAGAGTGGGAGAATGAGAGAGAGCGAGAAAGAGGCCCAATGATGAAGAGAAATAGTCTGGCATGCAAATTGCTGGCTGCCATGTCCAATGAAGAGGCCTGGCGGAGATTGTCACCGTAGAAACTCTGGACAGGGTTAACGAGGCTGAGGGAGAGACGGAGCTGAAAAAGACAGCGGCAGGCCGAGGAGGGGAGAGGAAAGAGTCTGAACAAAAGAGAGAGTGTGATTTATTTGCCAAATCAAGGCCCGATGAGTGGGTTATGGGTAACCTAATGAGAAAGAGTGTTTGGGGGTTGGCTAATTGGACGTGACCAAGTGGGAGAAAGCGAAGAACAGCCAGAGACGAGGTTTGGGTGGCGTTCATCACTGAACTGGCAGTGGTCTGACCAAAAGCATCGAAGTCAAACGGTAAAGAAAGAAAAAAACAGGTGTGATGCAACAATTTACAGACAACTCCCTCCTCTTTAAGAAAATACCTTAGACTTAGACTCAGACAGACTTTATTGATCCACAAGGGAAATTTCTTGGTCACAATAGCTCAGTTGCATACAAAAACACTCTTGAAAAAACACTAGCCAAAAAAAAAATACACAAAAAAACAAGCTTTCACTTTGTATCTTGTTGATCATAGCAGAGATTTTCTCTTATGTCTGTGAGTACAAAATTTTTGCCACCGGATTTTTTTTTTTTCATTAATGCGCTGATCTCAAAAACCCTTGAACAATCAACATCATGAGTTCGTTCTGTATCTCTATTTACATGAGGGATTTGTTTTGTGACTTGAAAACCTCTCCTTGTTTCTGTTGTTAGCATGAATTTTCCTGTAGTTCAGGAAAAAAAGAAAAAAAAAAACATCTGGAAAGTGCATGACAAATCCACTCTTTCAGTAATAAAACAGCAGCCTTCGGTTCCTCAAACCATGACTAGACATTCAGGAATGTCATGATGCCCACTAGAGGGTAGTATTTAACTACAGGCAACATTTAATATTTATTATTCATAATCTGCTTTGCAAGATGCATTCACTGCTTACATCTCTACATTTATGGCTTTGTTGAGTTTTAATTGTGTAGCCATTACCCATTAGTTATACATTTAATACCCAGAATAAAAAGCTCACAGAGTTTATCCATTTATGACAATGCAAATAATCTACATAATAACAATAGGATAAGTTTTTTTTCTTTGTACTACATTCTTTTTATCTTTGAGTGTAGTTTTTCTTGATCAGGACAAAGTTTGTCCAGTAAAATAAATTATTATTCAGCCACTGCCTGTCAAATAATGTGTGTATTTAATTATTTTTAATTAATTAATTATATTTGGATTTGGATTTATTTCTTTATCTGACAGGGACAATGCTCTTTAATCAACAGAAACACAAACTTTACATGAAATTTAGGAAAAATTTTCATCTGTTGTCCCTGGCATGAAAACAAACAACTGATAAAAAAGAGTTATACTGAATTATTACAGAAGTACGTCATTGAATTATATTTTTAGTCTATGTCTTGAATTAAATTAATATTAAAAATATTTTAAACTGAGTTAATTTCTGACTATTCTAAATATTTTTGAGAATCATGTATTAGATGTGATCATATTGCTTTAAGATTAGCAGTTTGTTTTGTAAAGTGAGATAAACTTGCTGCCGTCTGTTACTAAATAATATTGGTCAAGCCTGTATAGACTTCTTCGGCCTTTTTTACTCTCATATTATAGTTTTAATATATTTTTTGCACCATTTAAATTTGACTTCACATCTCGTTTCCACATGCATTATATTGTTTATTAAATCAGCCTAATATTTTAGAACCATGGTGTCTTTCCTTTGTGTTGAATGCAGATCCTCTTAGTGATGACATTTCCTTTGTGTGTCTGCTGAAGTCCTTGGAAATGTTTGTGTTGCATCCATTTGATCGCCGCAGCGTCTCTCTCATTTCATGAGTGCAGCGGAATGCACATTTGAAATGGGTTAGGACACAAATGGGATTAATGCTTGCAAGACATCTCCTAAAGCGTTTCCACCTGTAATGTTGTTTGCAGATGCACTAAATGAGATGTCTCAGCAGGAGTAAAAGTCCCTGCATGTTGAGCTAACAGAAGCAGGCCTGCACCGGGCTGCACTGTGACCCTCCTGATGCAGCTTCCGATAGGATGTAGCATATAGGGAAAGAGACAACATGGGAAATGTGATTACACGGTTGCCTAATGTAAGGGAATCTCATTTGTTTTGTTGGCCGTTTGATTGTGCCTTTCTGCGCTGGCAAATTCAAGAAATGCAATGCAGATGTGGATGAGGGCGAACAGTCCCTGTTACCACCCCATCGAGGTGCACTGACTTTGAAACCAAAAACTTCTGTAATCGTAAAGCACGGACACGAGACGCTAATTCCAGTACAACGACTGTGTGTGAATGAGTACATGCATTCTTCTAAAACCACCCTGGGACTGTTTTCCTTTTTCGTGCATGGACAAAAATACACCATGCTCTAAACATAACAGTGTAAAATCTGGAATCTAGAATCGAGGAGCAATGCAGCCGAGGTCCCTACGTGGCATTATGACATAAGGTTTTCTATTAAAGGAAAAGACTTTCCTAACCAAGATGAATGAGTGATATCGAGCTCTGGCATGAAAAACGAGGGCTGAAGTGTCGCAAGTGTTTTATGACAGTCCCATGGGTCCTTATCTCTCATAACCCCTGACCCCTCGACCTTTTAAACCACAAGGGTGATTACAAGTGGCCGGCCAATGGAATAACTGCTGTACTATGGCCATTAGAGGACTGTTTCACACAAGCTGATGCTGGGATAAGACAGTAAGTTCATGCAGAATTAGAGCAAAAGGGGCTGATGAGAATGACTGGAGATAGTGAGCTTGTTGAGTGTATTGAAATGAGAAAATGTAACTTGAGGTAATTTTGCAGGAAGGAAAAAGAAACTTCTGACCAAGAAAAGCTCAGATTAGACATGAGTTCTCGGTACTGAACGGTAATATTTATGGCTCTTACATTAGATACTACTGAGTGTAAAAAAAAAAAGTACCAATAATAAGAGTTAATAGAGTAATAATAAAACAAGTTTAACGCATTGTTTTTATGTCAACAGATGAATTCAAGTGGTGTTAAACAGATTTATTTTGTATGCTGTAAAACTGGTTTGGGTGCTGAAACACTTAACTTAAGTTGAAACAAGCACATTCTGGTAAATCGATTAATATTTTTTTAATGTATGCACACATATATAATAGTATCACATAATATCAACCTTTATAATTAACATCAGATATTGACAAATAAAGCCTTTTTCACATGGCACTAGTATTACCTGTGAACTCTAGTGATTTGTAATCATTATGGAGGTCAACCTTGATCTTCACTTTGTCTGAAATTTGTGAAGTAAAAATTCCACCCTAAATCGCCTACTATCGTCTACTAAACTAATCGTCTACTAAATCCTACTATATTTCAGCCAAACACAGACGTCCTGTGATCATACTAGTCCCAAATTAATTGACATATCTGTGACTGACAACACTTTTACCTTCCTCTGCACATTTATTCAGTCTTTTTCCCGGTCAAAAGCTGTGGAGGTGATGATATATATAAGTTTTAAAAGTGTTTTTGGGGCAAATTCAGTAGCATGGATATATATACACTGAAAGAGCAAACCTGAGATGGATGACATATGTAAGTGGTCAGCCTAAATATCAGGAGATAATGTCAGTAAATTGGAGAAAAAACCCACCAATTTTTGGGTATGATTTCCAAATCACAGGTGGTCCCCAGGTTGTACTCCATGCAAACAGGGTGTTGATTTCATTCCATCAATGACAGCAGCTGATGTTAATTTGTTGTGTGATATTTTGCAAATTTGTTTGATTGATTGTGTGTCCATTGAGAGTTGTGGTCAAAGTCCGAAAGACTTTAAAACAATGTGAAGTTATGTGTTTAATTGGCACAAAAACCTGCATAAATAAAAGTAAAACAAAATAACACAATTGTACAACTAGTTCATCCCTCATTTATTAATGTTATAAAAGTCATTTGAGTGTATAAGACTGAGGAGCTGATAAATAAAATTAAAGATTTGAGTTTTAATGTGAAATTCCTGCAAAAAATGGCATGGAAAATTTTTTGTATGTAAGTATATTATATCTGGCTATATATAAATTTAAGGAAGGGGTGGGTGGGCAGGTGGATAGGAACTGGATACAATAGTTTTTATCTTCAAGTTCTATGTTTCTTGTACATTTGAAAATGGAAAATAAAAATGATTTTAAAAAAATGGTATGGAAAAAGGATAATTTACAAACTAGTATCGGTATCAGGAGTGTTATCGAGTGTTTCTGAACGATACCTAGCCCTTGTTAGCAGTGCGTCTGTGTTGTCTGCGTCTCATGGCGTGGCCTGCTGTCTTAACCGGTCAGCAGAGTGATGAGCAGAAGTCTCACTCTCCGCTCATCCGCCACACCTGTCAGGTAACCGACTATGATATCTGTTCCTCATGGGACGCATAACTGTGTGACACCGGCATTTTTCACCACAGGCTCTGACAGCTTACAGCAGCACTGACCATTAAAAGCCCCGGGCAGGTAGTCGTTTATTGAACTCCAACATCGAAATTGAAGAATGGTTGAGTAACGAAAAGATAGACTTCACTCGGTTTTGGGTGTTTTTCAGGCAGGATTGTGCACAGGTAAAGACAAGACATAGATGACTGTGTATAAGTTTCACCCTGCTGCTTTGATTAGTTGTTTGTTTACAGACAGGATGCATTTTGGGTAACTGATGTACACGTGTAACTGGCTACTGGAGATGTACATCATTTTCCGTAACATTGCAGTCTGAGATTAGTACGGGTTCCCAGGGGTCTCGCTCGTCACTCCATTTCCTAAATTGACAGCTGGAGAAACTCTATTCCACCGGACGTGATAAACGACACGGGGCGTCAGAGGACTGCGTCAGTGAAGAGAGAAAGGAGTGATAAATGGGGGAGGTTGGGAGGAATCAGGGCAGATGAAAGTTGTTGGGCACTGAAAAATGACTGACAGCTCATTACCAAAATCTGACCCTCTGTATTTTCTTTTCTTTTTCCTGATTTCAAACCTGGTCTGAATACAAACACAAATCTCCACTAATCCTATGTCTTCTAATTGTCTGGGTTTGTTTTACTAGTGCATGGTAGAATAAATGAAAATTAAAGGATAGCAGAACATAATGCTGCTGTATATTCAATAAACCTACGAATTCACTTAAAATATGCATCAGCCTATGTTCAATATACATTATAGTGTCTGCTATTTCTGCTTCTTTTATTCATTCATTATATTTTTTTGAGACAGTTGATCTCAAAAGTAATGATGGAGTGATTTTAAGCTGTAACATGCAGAAAAAAAAACAATACATCTTACAGTTTTTGACTAATTAGAGTAGCTTCCATAATCTAGGAAGGTTGTGGTTTGGTCGTTTCATTGCCACAAGCAGCTTCACCTTGTCCTGCTGGAAGTTTCAGACATTTTTCAGTTCTATTTTTGACCATACGGACCTTTGCACTGCACTTCAGATACTGTTTTGGCACCATCTTTGTCCATTTTTCCTTATTCTCTATGGTATAACCTCTTTGTCATTTACATTTATAGCGTATACAAAGCTGTAAGTCACCCATCAGGACATTAGAAAGCTCAAAGAAACCCTTGAGATTGCCAGTTGGCATTGCTTTATTGAGTATTTTCCCCCAGTACTCTTACTAGCTTCTTGCAACCTCACTCAATTTAGTTGTTTTAGCCCCCTATGGCCGTGTTGCTGATTTTGAATAAGTGCTCAGGGCAAGAGGGGTCAGCTGCAATTTCAGCCGTAGCTAAACTGGTCTATTCTAATGTGAGATCTGAGGTGACTTTGACTTTTGATTAATGACAGTTCTCCAAAGGACATATCACCAGCAAAACTTTCCCCAGCATGAAAACCACTTCCAGTAAAAGAAGAAAACATCTATATCTTTATGCATACACAATTCAGCACCGACTGTCTGCATTCAGTGTGAAATAACACCCAGGTGCTGTTACAGGAGGCAAACACTGAAAGTGTTTGTTATTAAAATATTTGTACTTCTTGGGCCCCAAAGGCCCACTATGCCTTTTCTCACTTATGCATATTTCCATTATAGTGACATCAAGCAAACAGAGAAACGCTGCTGCCGCTTCTCTCCTGTTCTCTCCGTCTCTCTTGAGGGCTTCTCTCACAGGCTGTGAAAACAGCAGCCCCAGGGAGTATTCATATCCCATGAGCCCTTGGGGCAGAGGGCCCGAGGACATGCTATGGGGATGTATTGAGGGGTGTTGTGGGAAAAAGCCGCGCTGTGCTTCTCAATCTGAACAGTATAGATAAATGTAAAGCAGATAAATGTTGAATGGAATTAACCCATTTGGGATTTTAACAAAGAGATGTTCCGTAGAGATAATAGAGCGAAGAGGGACCAGTAAATAAAAAATAACAGAGATTTAACCACTGAAGAAACAGTGGAAACATAGATTCATAAGAGTTCACAAGAGGTCAGGATAAACAGATTTTATACGTGACATACTCTAAAGAGTCTAAAATGCACACTCTTAATGGTCACTGAAAAACTACTTATAAGCTAAGACATACATATGTACATATTGATGTGCATATTCTTCAGTGTTTTTATCTATTTTTTTTAATCTAACCGAGAACTACTTGTAAGCAAAATTTCATTAAGTGCACATAATGACAATAAACATTCTTGAATCTTAAATCTTGAAGAAATATACATTTTATCCTGAGCATGGGTATGTGTAAGACGTAGTTTGATTTGTATTTATTTTTTTAGCTTTATCCTAGTCATATACAAAAGTCAGAGTGAAATTAGATTTATTTTTGTAGAATTTATGTTCATGTAAGTAATGTGTTAGATATTTAATTGGTGTGTATGAGAGGAGAATTCTGAATGTCATTTGGCGAATATTTAGATCTGATGACAGATCTTAAGGATGTGATGTGACAAAGGTCTCCATGTTGTTTGGTGAATTTTAGTTATACTATGAGATGAAACCCAAACGCTACAATAATGTTGTCCAGTAAAGTATCACAAATAATAAGTTGTATACAGTTTTGGCATGTTGGTCATAAAACAGTCATTTATTCAAAAATCCATGGTTTCCATGGAGGAACAATTGATAAATCTAGACAATTAATTCCTTTCACACAATATTTGAGTTTTTCTTTGTTTTCTCATTATGATTTTGTCATTTTTAACACAAATGCCGGAAAATAGAAATTTAGATTCTCCCTAAAATGAGAGAAGCCCAGTGTTGCATCTTGTACAATATAAAAAACAAAGGCATAATTGAACATCCAAAGTAAATCAGTAAAAAAAAAAAAAGATGTAAGTCATGTTCTTGCCTTGATACAAACACGCTGCACATCAACATTGCATTTTAAAATGGATGTTGATTAATACTTTGAGCTACTGTGGAGTTATTGGACCCATGGACTTTTCAGATGGTAGCATTTTACACTGAAGACAAGAGCCAGATGTTAGTGGGTTTTTGGGTTTCCTGTGAGGAGGGGGTCTTCGAAACCTGCCCCAGATCTCAACTCAGCTGAACACGTAGAGGAGATTGTGGATAAACGTGTTGGGTGACGCTCTCCAGTGCATCATTAAAACAGAAAATGAGGGAAGGATCTTGTAGAAGAATGGTGTTCATGTCCTTCAGCAGAGTTCACAGGCTCGAGAGTCAACATCAACATGCATCTTCAGCACCATTTTAGTTCTGGTTTTTGAACTGGATCCATTCCGGATTCTTGCAGTGAACAAGCAAGAACATTGTCACAATGTACAACAGATGATAATATGGTAATATAATCCACGTCATGACCTTTTGACTTCAAACCATTAACTTTTTTCTTTTATTACCTCCGCCAAGGAGGTTATGTTTTTGCCAGGGTTTGTCTGTCTGTCTGTCTGTTTGTCTGTCCGTTAGTGTGCAACATAACTCAAAAAGTTATGGACAGATTTTGATGAAATTTTCAAGGTTTGTTGGAAATGGGATAAGGAAGAAATGATTAAATTTTGGTGGTGATCGGGGGTGGGGGGGCCCATTTCCAACAAACCCTGAAAATTTCATCAAAATCTGTCCATAACTTTTTGAGTTATGTTGCACACTAACGGACAGACAAACAGACAGACAGACAAACAAACAAACAAACCCTGGCAAAAACATAACCTCCTTGGCGTGGGGGGGCCCACGGGGAGGGGCCACTGATCAGCCTTGGCGGAGGTCTGCGCTCTCCGAGTGCTTCTAGTTTTGTTTATCATTTATTCTTACATTCAACCACTGACCATGTTTTTTCCACTAGTTTCTCAGACTTGTGGCTTTTACACATGGGGGTGAGATGACTTAATTATACGAAAGTGCAAAAGAACTACCAATGAATAAACTGCAGCAAAACTATACTTACTAGTGGTAATGCAAGTTTACAACAATTGTGATACATTTTCAATAAAAGATTGAATACATTTGCTCTAGCCATTTAACAGAAATAATAATGGATTAAACATCATCTAGAGCAGGGGTGTCAAACTCATTTTAGTTCAGGGGCCTCATACAGCTTAATATAATCTAAAGTGGGTCAGACCAGTAAAATAATATAAATAATAGAATACAAACTTATAAATACTGTCAACTCAAAAGTTTTCTCTATGTTTTTGAGTGAAAAAAGTCAAATTCTGTAATGAAAATGTTTACATCTACGTACTGTACCTGAACATAACATAAACAAAAATGAACCTGAAAATTCATTTAAAAAGTAAGTGCACTTCTAACAATATTATGCCGAGTTTATCATTTATACATGTGCATTACAACTTACAGATCACTTACAGTGGATCTACAAATACACAAAACATTCAGTAACAGGCAGAATATTGTTAAAATTAGACATACTTCTCTTAAGATATTTCAGGTTGTTCATATTTGTTCAGGTTATTCACATTTTTTGTAAAAGGCTAGTCTGTAAATGTAAACATTTTTGTGTAATTTTACTTTTTCAAAACTAAAACAAAGAGAAAAATTTGCAGTTTTCATTATTTACAGGTTATTATGATAGCAATTTGCTGGTCTGACCCATTTTAGATTCAGTTGACCTAAAATGATTTTAACATCCTTGATTGTTAAAATATAAAGTGTAATTTTTGCATTTCACAAATTCATCCGAGGGGCCAGATTGGACGTTTTGGTGGGCCGGTTTTGACCCCCGGGCCGCATGTTTGACACCTGTGATCTAGAGTCTCATCTCATCTGTAACTGCTCCACACGTTCTCCTTCACTGTGGACAGAAATCAAGAGTGTTGTTGTTGTTGTTGTCCATGTCACACAAATGGTTGATGCTTTTATTCACATGGAGAAAAAAAATCAAACACTGCTTTTTCGCTGTGTAATTTTCTGAAAGCTCTCATGACATAAGTAATAATTCAAAGATATATATATAAATGTATGTGCAAATTGTTGTTTTGGTGTTTAAAATCTTTATACATTTTTTTCTCTCCTTTCTTTTTTTCAAACTTAGTTGCACAAAGGTTCACACTTCAGGTCAAGGGGAAACCTTTAATTTTTTTAATTCCAGCTTCTAGTTTCCCAACTAGTTTATTTTTGGTCAGAATGCTCCTAACAATACAACATAAGGTTCTCAAACTGGCACAGCACTGGCTCTGTATTTGGTGGAAAAGAATCAACTGTGGTCCAATACCTTATGTTGTTGTTTTTTCCTTTAATTTGTCACCCCAGTATATGTTGTAACTATAAACAAAACAGCCAATTCTCAAGGAGGTTCCATCATAAAAATCTAAAAATACATTTAATTCACAAGTGTAAAAAAAAATCTGTCAGTCAAAAATCTGTTTACTGAGTTTATTTCCTCTTTAGAAAATGAGGGATGGTGCTATGTCTGCGATGGAGACCAGTGGTTTTACCGTAAGACTGTTGGATTGTGGGACAAAGGTCTCTGTGTCTGTACTCTCCTGTATGATCTTATTATCTGTCAGCCAATTTAACAGAGAGGCCTTTGGGGAGTGACAATGGGGATGTAGGGGAGGAGGAGGGGACGCCATCGTACACACACATGCAGACACACACCTCTGCTCTAATTCACACTGACCTCTGCGGCCTCTCCACAATGCCTGTTTTCGTATTTGATAGAAAAATCGATGCTCGCTGGCAGAGAACAACCTCCATGAAGAATTAAAACAAGGGAAAGTGTTGGTAGCGGTCAATCATTTTTCCGTCCACTAACACTACACTTACTAATGTTACGGTGAATAAATGTCATTCGCCTTTCACAAACTTTCTGTCACCCTGAAATGAGGTCAGAGATCAGGCTCAAACAGAGAGTGGATGGATAACCAAGGAAATATTTGATCATTGCCAGAAATTCATCGCAATTGCTGAAATTGCTCTCATGTATTTATCAATTTTCTGGCAGAAGAATCAAATCATGTTGGTGATGGAATGTGTTAACTTTTTTAAAGTTATGAAATATTGGGAAAATTTTTTCTTTATCTTTAAACTCTTTTAAACTGTGTCTTCTCAGTAATGATCAGAGCTACATTATGTAATTAAAAGTTTTATTTGTATTATTCTACACTAGTCAACATTTGCTAGGGATCAGGACTATAACTTTGCTATATTCGGGGGTGTAATTCTGGAAACTTGAAAATTTACTTTCCCAGTGGAGTACAGCCTGCGGATGCGGCTGGTGGCCACACACATTATTGACATCACACCGTATGTGTTTCAGAACATTCTGAGTGGTTTCAGTGAAAACAAAATTGGAAGAGTAATTGTTGTGAACTCTAATTTCTAGGGTTGTATCACCCTTTTGCCAGAAAGTGCAATAAAAATGTATGTTTTTTTACCTTTTGGTCCATTTTTCTTTACATGACTAGCCAAAGTACACACATAATATATGAAGTCACCCAAAATATTATACAACATCAATTATTGTGCAAATATAAAACTGATCCCTAGCAAATGTTGACTAGTATATTATTCCTATACTATACAGTCAGCAGTAATATTTCTGTGTGTTATGCAGATGATGCACTTTCAGCTGCTTCATTAATTATGTGTTGGACTTTTACTAAAATGTACATAGGCCTGATCTAATTTGGAAAATATAAACTGTCATTGAAAATATTGTTGAAAATATATTAATTTATGTTATGTAAGCAGTCAGTGGTACTTGTACTTGAATATTTCCATTTCCTTCAACTTTACACTTTTAACTGCATATTTATCACCAGTATCTTTAGTTATACATTACTTTGCTGAATCATATCAACAATAAAACATGGAAAACTACAAATTCAACATAAGGAAATAAAGACACATGTATTATTTTATACTATTTATAATATTATAGAGGCATAATAGTAGAGCACATTCCTCGGCCACAGTTTGATAACATTGGTATACAATTTTTAGGCATTATCTGCCTCAGAGATTAAATATACTAAATCTTACATACTGGAAAACAAATGACAAAAGTGTTGGTCAGCTGATGTTTTCAATGTATATGATGAAGTGTTATTGCACCTATATATTTGTTTATGTACATTTATACAACATAATTATAAATCTTCCATTAGAAAGAACTTGTAAGGTGAATGTATTGTAATGTTTAGACAGTGTTTTTGAAGTACATCTAGTAGCTCTGAGACAAACACTCCTTTTGACTTAAACTGATCTTCTCATTAATTCTCACAATTTCATATTTTAACCCAAGACTGTCTGTATCTTGTAAACTACAGCCAACAGACGTTTTTTACTTGTTTTCTTTATTAGTGACTAAAAGTTGGTAAAATTTTTGCTTTTAATTTGGAAACATTTTGTCCGTCATCATCATCTTTATTGTCAATTTTCACTGTGATTCTTTATTTTTATTAGAGGTAAATTTGTGTTTAATTATGTTTATGACTTTATTGATCTTAGGTGATTTGATTAGTGGCGTTAAACATATCACCGAATTCCAATTTTGGAAAAATGACAATAAAAACGAGGCTCCACCCTTTTACAGTTGCGAAAAAAATTATTATACCACCGTTGTTTTCTTCAATTTCTTGGTCATTTTAATGCCTGGTACAACTAAAGATACGTTTGTTTGAACAAATATAATGATAACAACAAAAATAGCTCATAAGAGTTTAATTTCAGAGCTGATATCTAGCCATTTTCCATGTTTTCTTGATAATAACCAAAATCACTTCAGTTCTTACATCAATAGCTATGGCATTGTACTGCCAAAAAACAGTGCTTTTAGGCATTCCATGTTTTCTTTTCTGTCTGTTTTAGTCACATGATCCACACAGGAGTTAGCACTTGATTGCATAACCATTGTTTCTGGTGACTTTTGATGATCTAATAATTTTTTCTGCAACTGTATATGGGTCCATAATTTGTGCAAACATAAGGATAGAAAAATTCAAAGTAATGAAAACATAATCTCTTGGTAAAGGTCATTATAATCCGGTAGTATACATAATGCTCTGACATGGGCTGTTCTGGATTTTCAGTTTTGGTATTTTAAGTATATTTTAATGCTAATATTATTGTACTTTTACTGAAGTAAGGAGTAACAAAGTACTTTTCCACTGTTGTACTACTACTTTAATCAGGTAAAACATCTGCTTTTCAGCTCAGTTATAAGTTCTTCATGTGTTTTACTGTTTTTAATACTGTATTGAATCTAATTTTGCTTTGCGTATTTTTAACTTGTTTTCCAAAGTACGTTATAAATGAAGTTATTCATTTTCACACCAAATTACCAAACTTTACCTCTGATCACAGTGAAGAAATGTTAAAAATAAAATCCAGCATCCCATGCATGGACATCACATGTTGGCTTGTAGTTAACGCTTATTTTTCCAAACGCGGCTGTTGATGCAAGGTCAAGCAGCGTAGACGGGCCTCTCTCATGCCAGTCTTGAGGCCATTCTGAACAGATGTTGGCACAGCCTGCTGGACATAGCGACCTTGAGTAAATCTCAAAGGGTCCTCATTGGCAGCATGGGCACCCAAGTCTCCCTCTGGCAATGGAGACCCAGTGCAGCGGCGTATAAGCAAGCGATATGTGTGTACGATAGTGTGTGTGTGTATGTGTGAGCGTCTACAAACCAGCATTGTGTGTCATTCAAGCTTCAGTGAAAAGGTACCAGTGAATCAATCACATGCCCTGTGTAACACCGCACTAAATGAAATTCAATGGACTGATTGAGTGAGTGATGGATGATTCACATACATACAGCCAGAATTAAGTGATGGAGAAACACTCAGAAGGAGAGTGGAGGAGGTGAGGGTTGGTTAGACCTCTGAGGACTGTACGTGGTGCATGTGTGTGTATGTGCGGGGAGAAATAAATGTAAATGCAGTGTGTACAGGAAAGCTGAGCGCCCCAAGGAGCGGCTGTGCTCGTACCCCACATCTGCCCTCCCAGGATGCAGCAGAATGTGTGTGTGTGTGTGTGTGTGTGTGTGTGTTTATTTGTGAGTGTGTGTGTTCAAGAGTGTGTGGTTACCATCTGGGCAGAACATCAGGGGCACGCCTGGACCGCACGGTGAGCCAGTCCACTTTTAATCTGCCCGGCGCCCTCTCCCCACCAAGGAAGGTCAACGCCTCGGCAAGGACAGCACTGTCACCCCTGTAACACCAACAGTGGGGGTCGGCGCTGGCTATCCATAATAGATGGCAGCTGGCTTTAGTGTACGTCTTCACTTTGCCTGGGGCAGCGGTGTTAGCCCATCTTTCATTCCCACTACTCCACCAAGCTAATGTGCTGTGTTAATGCTTGTGTGAATCAGGAGGAGTGCTCAGCCGTGTGTCTCCCCCGTAGCTACCGAGCGCTCATGTCATTGCCAAAATAGGACAGAAGGTGTTTCAACAAAGGCAACATTCATCTGGAGGTATCACAGCACGACAACAACATCAACCTTCATACATTAAGAGTTCACAACGCTAGTTAATAAGAGAAATGGGATGTGATGAACTTTAGTGGGACAGGACGCCTTTGGGAAACAGACACGTGTGCAGGATAGAACTTCAAATCATCAAGTCTTTACTTAACTAAAAGTAGTGAAATGACACGATAAAAATAATCTACTACAAGCAGAGGTCCTGCATTCAAAGCCTCACTACTGTAAAAGTATGTAAGAATTACCAGTAAAATGGACTTCTATATGAAATACAAGTTTTGCAGTGATGATCTTTTGGATTAATTTCACTGCTCTGTTAATGCGCACATTAGTGATGTGTGGATCAGTATTGAAATATCAATATCTCCGATACCAGATCTTTATATTCTAGAACTGATTCACAAATTAAAATATTGATACTTTTGAAACTTCGGTCATTTGAGGTCATGTATATCAGGAACGCAGTGGAAAGTATGCGATTGGTGGGAACTACTTCTTCTGCCTGGGTAAGTGTGTACTGCGTCACACTTCTCAGTCATTCAACTCTGACTCACTGTTCGGAGCAAAAAACAGAACAGACTAAAGGGGAAAACAGTAAATATGCTCTTGTTCCATAACAAAGACTTGTGAATGAGGGCAAGTGTTGATGTTGGATGCTTTTGTTGAAGTGTTACATGTTCAGTATTTTCATGTTTCATGTTAACATGTTCATTAATGTGTACGTTTTCATTTTTATTATAGTTCTTAATAATTAAACAATCATTACTCTTATGTCTTCTATTCTTTATGAAGTTATGATTTGAAATACACTATTTTTTTTTTTTCCAGACATTAAGTGTATTTGTAAGAAGTATTAGATCGATATTGCCAATACCGGCCAGAATTGTACTCAGTATCGGATCAGAAAGGCATGTAGGTAGCAGTTACAGGAACAGTAGCGGGTATGTGACGTCACCCACTGTTTTCTGATCTGGTGTTTTGCCTTTTGGCTGTTGCCATGTTGGCTTTTGCAGCCAGAGGTGACCATATTTTGACAAAAGGAGCAGAACTCCGGTAGCCCAAAGGGTCAGTACTAGCACATTGACCTGATAAACATCAAATAGCATTGTGTGACAAAATAATTATAAACAAGCTGACATCTACACCTGTCAATCAAAGCCAGATACGGTATAAATTTTCTGTTTGCCCTGACATCTAAAGAACACAAGATCACTTATTTGGGCTTAAATAAACAGATGAGACCTGGAAGGAAAATAATTAACTTTTTCTAGGAAGAATTTCATTGTACATCTGTGGGAGTCAGTGATATTAAAAAGGTAATAGACTCCTGAATTTGCTTCATTTCGTGCCGAGGTCCTTACACCTCGATTTTCTTGCTGCTACTATATATCTACAGCAACGCATCATATTTTACCATCATACTTTTAACGTCATGTATCTATAAAAATGTACACAAAAACAGGCATTTTTCCAGCTTTTGAATGCATTTTTAATTAATACACAAGGGTTTATTGAGCTGAAGGATGAAACTTTTCTCAGTCCCTAATGAAATACTTAATCCTTTAGTTTATCAGAATCAACACATTTTGAGTAAAGGGAATGTATTTTCACTGGACAGGAAGGGGATGGTAAAACTGACATCTGGAAAGTCACTAAAACATGTGAAAAGATTTAAATAGAACTATGAAAATTTATTTATTTACCTAGAAAGTGCTTTGACATTAAAAACCCCTGGCCAATGGTAACAACCGTGTTAAAAAATCTCCTCCTGAAACCTGATAGAAAAGCCATTTGAACCACTGACCACTGGCCTCTGATATCAACTAAAAGTTCTTCCACATGACTTCCCTTTTATCAGACGGATCCAAATGGTTACAGACCGTAACATTTCACACAAAATTCATCAAATAAGAATTTTACATGTTTTTATGGTTAAATAACTGTGCAGTCTGACTCGTCCATCAAGCGTTCCTGGAGATTTTTTTTTCCCCAACTTGCCATAGAGACCAAAACCATTTTAAATGCAAATGACCTAAATAAGATTAGCGAGGTAGGCAGTCCGCTCCCTGTTAATTATCACACGCAGTAGTCAATTAACAACGCTAACGATGGGACACTTAGTGAGCGTTAACCCAATTTACCACGGCTAAGGGCTGGGTGGACACAGTTGCACAGGGTAACTTAAGGTGGGGTCTAAAAGGGGGAGGGGGGGGTGTATTGGTTTAGCTCCTTTGCAACAGAAGCACAGAGGTTTCGTAACACAGTCTGAGCTCTTAGCGATGAAATGAATGAACTGTAAAAAGATGATATAAGATCCTCCATGCTCGCCTGTGCTGTGCCGCCCCTTTAGACTTAGACTTGGGTGCCATGTGGGCAGAAAGAGGAGTGGGATTCATCTGGGGGTAATTAGAGTTACCCAGGATGTGTTAGCCGAGATGCTGCACTGCAGTTAACAGCATTAGCCACGGCAGCGATAAAAGCGTGCTCCGATTTAACAGTTGTCACTAGACCTTGGCTGTGAGAGGCATGGGTGACTGACAGGTCGAAACCAGGCCTCATTTGTGTGTGTGTGTGTGTGTGTGTGTGTGTGTGTGTGTGTGTGTGTGTGTGTGTGTGGATCATGTCTCTGAATGCGAGTCTGCACCACTGACAGAAAAGTATGGCAAAGTGTATTCACTGTAGCGTCTGTCATCTCTTTTAGAGTAACCTTGTAAACCAGCAACAAAGGTGTTTTGTTCCAGGCGACACTGAATGACATCAGCTACATTTTACAGCATGAGATCACTTCACAATGTTGGGATTTATTTACATGGACAAGATCACTGTTGCAACATCATTTTTATGTGCAGAAGTGGTGCCCGTTTTCCTGGCTTTGCTTTACATGCCATTCTGGGAGACAAATGAGACTAATTTAAAACAAAAAAAGACTACTTAATAATGTTTATGTTTTGACGCATGGTTACAAACAGACTAAATTGAATGTGTTTTTATTCATTTGACTTGTACAAAATTAGAAAAACAGGAGTAAGATTTGATGAGTCGTCATTCCTTTATATATTAAATTGGCCTCTAGGTTTTTTGGATTCATCTTAAATATCAGATCTTAACAATGCAACACCCCTTTTCATTTATTTTAAGAAAAAAAAAACCTTAGCACTGGAGCATTTTTATAAAATAAACAGTGACGGTGATGCTACATTATCTTTCTAAACAGTAATGATAAAATACCATCCATCTCACTGCAGAGAAGTGATCTAGTGCCTCATGCCCTCTGTATTTGATATTGATTTTTATCTTTTTTACTGCATCCGCTGTGTCTAAAGTGATGAGATTTTGTCCTGCTTAAATATTAAAAATAACTTGTGAGATATGGTAGACTAAGGGTTGAAGCATTTAAGAACATTTTTCCATACCTTTGTCAGCTATTCTGTCACTCTATTTCACCCTAAAATAGTGAATTATATGGATACTAGACAGCAGTTTTCAGTTATTTCATATTGGTATCTATTGTTGGGACATTTTCCCTTATTCCTTACCAGCACATCCTTTTATCTAAATAACATAATAGGTAGATCATTGCATTTATTGTTTATAGCCAATTGAAATTATGTATATACACAGGCAACACAACATGTTCTGTATAACATTAGAAATACTATATAATTTTTGCATTTAGGCTGTGACAGAACCATATGTTATATTGCGGGAAGATGTCATTTTGTGATACTGAGTCAGATGTAAGTATTAAACGTTTACTTCCTGCTTGTCTTCACAGTCTAGAATATGACACACCTACTGATGATGTCATAGTTTGCAAGGAAGAACCAATTTTGGTTTGTTCCAGCTGGGAACCAACTTCTCAGGTTTTGAAACAGTTTTTTTCCTATGTTAAATTAGGTCAAAATTAGGTTTGGGAACCAGAACCAGCACAGAGCTCTGCTGGTGTGAAAGCCCTAAGACAGAGTTTTTCAACCTTGAGGTCGGGACCCCACATTGGATCACCTGGAATTCAAATGGGATCACCTGAAATTTCTAGTAATTGATTAAAGAAAAATAAAAAAATTACTAATAAAAAATATATGGTGAGTTGAAAGAGACAATCCCAAAACATAAAAGACATGACAAATTCTGAAGCTGAAGCTGAAGCACTGTGATACTGTTTATCTTTCAAATGTTCACTGAGGTCGGTTTCAGATGCTGCAGCTCTTTCATAATTCATAGTTATTGTTTGTTCAGTATTAATTGTCAGCCTTGTAAATCCAAGCTGGACTGACTGTACATATCCGGACCAAGGAAAATAAAATTCTCACTTTGTGCAGTAATCTACACCTGGCTTTTCTGCCTCTGTCCATAATAATATACATTATATAGACTAAATGTCCTCTAAAATTAATTTATTTTATTTGCAACATAGTATAGCAAAGTGTTACATGATCAAAAACAAAACAATTTTAGCAAAAAAAAAAAAAAAAAAAAAAAAAAAAAAGTCTCCATTTTGAATGTCTGGGGTCACCAGAAATTTGTGATATTAAAATTGGGTCATGAGCCAAAAAAGGTTGGGAACCACTGGGTTAAGAACTAAAATAAGTTACATCTCAAACATCATCATGCTTATAATATAATATCACACAGTCATGATAATTCTTTTTGATTCCACTTAAGTTTTGGCAAAAAAAACAAACAAAAAAAAACTTGTTTAATGTTGGGATAGATTGTAGTGAGGGGCATAAGTAATAATAATATAAGTCAAGTTTTGAAAATAAATCAAGTAGTTTAATCAATTAGAGGCTTGAGACTGGTCCTCAATGACACGAATGTGGATATTTTTCTTTTCATTTGGGCTCGTCCACATGTTAATGGTTTTTTAGGTCATAAAAACTGCGACTTTTCCAAACATTTTCCAGAGTTAAGCGTTTGAAAAATTTGTTTGTGTATATCTATATGGACTAGGAAAATCAGTGACATCACCCCATTTCATACATGTCTATTGTAGCTTCCTGTGCTGAAACAAATATAGGACATATACATCTATTACCTACAGGAGATCAACATCAGCACTGATATATTTCTACATCTAAAGTCTTTTGTGTTGTTGTATGGGCAGTGATATTTTGTTCAGTGAAAGTCATGTGGTCAGATTTTTATAATGGAAGTTTTATATACCTGTTTAGAAGAATATCCATATTAGATGTGACATGATGTAACATTCTTATTCTACCAAAATCACCTCCGTTCACCTTTTTCTGCACTTTAACCTTATTTAACATCTAACTTCATCATCAGACTTGCACTGCTCTTTGATTTCTCTCTTTTTTTTTTACATGCATTTCACTTTATAGCTGCAAGAGGTCTTATTTAAAAACATCAGAAACCACTAAAAAATCAACCAGCATTGTCATATAGAGTTGAGGCACCTTAAAATACATGATTACTTAACAGCTAAAAGCCACATTCCATGTACGAGGGTCTTGTTCTCACCTGCAGCAGCAGTTCATTGGCCTGAATGTTAAAATACTCACTCAGTCTCCGAGTCCAGGTGGTGACATTCAGGCATCTCTATCAGACTGCCTCTCTCCAAAATGACACATCTGCCCGGCTAACATAAATCATCATCACACTCCGGTCCTGCCCACCCATTTTCATCTGTGTAACCAGAGCTCTGAGCGTCAGCAGGAAGTGTATTGGTGTGAGCGGCCTATTGATCATTGATCTGGCGCCATTGATCCGAACCTAGCCTCTTTTCCCTCCCACCCTAACACTCCCTCCCTCCTGTAGGAGTGTAATCTGTTCAGATTCACAGGGACACTCCTGTTCATCTTTCGTCCCAGGGGAATTTATACATAAGACACGATAATGAGAATAAATGACACTTCTGACTGCCAATGGTAATTCTCTTTTTCATGCTTGATTTTTGTCTTTAATCAATATTACTCAGATCAGGTTCAGGAATCACCTTGTAAAACAGCATCGGAACTTCTATATTGTCATTTGAAGTAAGTACATATAACAAAACAACACAAAAACAGCTTACTCTTCCTTAAATGTGTGATTTTGCTCCAAGATTCAATGAAATTATGTAAAAGGTCATGATGAATTAGCAGTTTTTTTGCAGACTCAATTCTTATTTCTTCCATTTGTAGTCCTCTGTTGTTGCTAATGTGCTCAAAATATCAATCTTTATAACCGATAATGCAGTAATTATAACAGAAAACAGCTTAAAATCTTTATTGCAGAGTTCAATCTTGATCTCTTTATCAGTAACACAATGGCCCGACAGTAAAAGCCACAACTGTATGATGAGGCAATCAATATACACGTAATTTACAAACTACAGGGCAGGTAATCAATGAGTATAAAAGTGTATGAAATATACATTACAGGAATGCTGCTATAGCGCTGACCACAGACTTAGATAAATGGTCAAGCCATTTATTTTTGTCACTATTGATTATTCAATCCAGAGAGTTCACCGGAATCGTCTGTCTTCTCTTCTCCTTTTCACTCGATCTTCTCCTGAAAGCTGATTTATGATGTAATGGGTCAGATGAGCAGCTGTTGGTTAAAACACCTCACAGGTGAATAAAAGGGATTTGAATAAAGAGCATTTAATGGGACTTTAAAGCGTGGCTGCTCCTAATATAAAACAAGATTTGATCGAGGTGAGAGTTGTATTTGTACTGTTGAGCGAGGATGATAACACTTTATTTAGTCCGCCGACAGAGTCTACAGACTATACTGTATGAGCTCATATTCAACTTTTCGTATGCAATTTAAAACTATTTTTGTATGTCTCCAACAGGCATACATTATTTTCATTATTCTGTCAATAAAACTGTCAACATGTGTCTTGTTTGGTTAAAAAATATCCAGTTTACTGTCACAGAGGAGTAAAATAAATAAATAAATTATATGTAATAATAAAAGGCTTGGATCCAAACTGCTCAAACTGATGAATCAAATTAACATATTTGATTAGTTATTTAGTATCTAGATTTCAAATAAAAACACCCTTAATTAGTGGTGTAAGAAAATATCAGTTCTGCAATATATTGCGATATTTCATTTCACAATACTGTATCGATATTAAAAAGTGCTGTATCGATATTTTTAGGTATTTGTTCAAATGCAGATATTGTGGAGGTTTGTTTTTGTTTTTTGTTTTTCTTTATATTTTCTTTATTATTATTTAACACTCTTTTATTAAATAATGTTAGTTCCTTTGTTGGGATTGCACAAAAATAATGTTATGATGTTAGTTACGAACTAATAGAATATGAACATTTGAACAGGATCTTAAATTGTAATGTCTGTAAAACATAGTTTAAGTTTTAACGCAGGAAAATTTTGTGATATAGCATTACATCTTGTTCTGATCAAATAAAAATGTGTTAAGTATTTATGCATATTTCTGTTGTAATTCAGTTCTTCAAGGAAATAATCATTAAAAAAAAGAAACTAACAAAAATTGCCATTTTAACAGTATCATGATATATTGTGATGTATTGAATCGTGATCCTAGTATTGTGATTTGTATCGCATCGCCAAAATTCTTGCCAATACCCACTCCTAGCCTTAATATGGACCACTTTTCTCATAATTAAGGCACAAATGGGTGAGAACATCTGTACATGCATCTATTAAGTAAATATGAACATTTATCTTGAAAAAAGGCAAAAATTGTGTTATTGTTGAATATCCACTAAAAACCTATTGAAATGCTCTGTAAACTCTGTCACTGAACTGTCCAAAAAAAGTGTTGCCCCAAATAGTAAGTAATCCAGTAATGCCTTCGAGAAAAGACCTGTACTTGCTTTTAGTTTTAGTGGTTTTCCGTGAAGTCCTCTTACAGTTAGGGATCTCCAAACTCCATGCAGCCTGACTCGGGCTATTGCTTGTCATTAGAATAACAAATGCACCGGTGCTTCTGATTTAGTGTGGCGCTCTGGCCCCTGATGTATATTAATACCACAACACTGCACCTCTTACCTAGGGTTCATCATTCATCTAGGTAAAAGAGGCAGAATTGAAAAGCAGTCCTTGTTTTTGCTGGAACTTGGATCACAGTCATTTATTGTGTCATGAGACAGGGCGGCCCCTCTGCATGTCCTTCACCTCCATGTGCAATGCCAGCTTCTATTAGATGCTTAAGTGTGTTTGTGAAGCACACAAGTGTTTACATGGGATAAACAATTTAGAAAATGCTGCAAAATCAAATATTTATGAAAAGGAAGAATAAGAGCAACATTGTGTATCCTATTCAGTTTTGCATACAGTTATGGATATAATTTTTATTTATTCATTTTACTTTATTATTCACATTTTATTGAGAAAAGGTATACTTTTATTGTTGTGAGGAAATATTAAAAGGAGTTCATTAAAGAAAAACTCATCGTGTAACCAATAGACACATTAATACATGCAACAAAACACACATTTACATAAAAAATATACGGTTGTAATGTATGGTGGTCCCATCATGTCAGAAGGCGTGTTGTGCTACATTCAGATTTTACGCTCAATGCTAAGTAAAAGAGCAAAGGATTTGCATTTCATTTCATTTCATGCATATTTTTAATCATGCCTGTCTTTGGCTCAACCCATCGTTCCCATTTAAGTCTGGTGAGATTCTCATTGAGTGAGTGGTGCAGTTCTGGGCTCAGTAAAGTGATGACTGCTGGTGACAGATTGTCCTCCACCACACTGCTAGCACTTCTCCCAGACAGACCGTCCATCCCTTTTTCATCTCTTCCTGAGTGGACGTGAGGGCTCACCCAGCATTGCAAGACAAATAACACTTCTGCCAGGCCATCACTCTTCCCAGCAACAAGGCAGCTTACCTTTCAGTTGACTGTCGTCCATGTAGTACCAGACTCAGCATCACCTCGGCTTTCTCTGCCTCAGCCTGTTTCTGGTCATTTACATTATCGTTCATACACTGTCTTCTGCAGTAAATTTTTTTTTAGCTGCAACTGGACCAACAATATTACTGCATTCAAAAAACTAGGCACCACATTTATTTCAAGAGACCATTACATTGGCACAGTTCATCTGTTAAAAAGGCGGCATCAAAAAGTTTAATCTGGTTTTATGTTTTGCTCCCTGACACAGTGAAACATCCTGCAGCATTTCAATGCAGCTGATTTCTGATGATCGTCATTGGGAGTGTCAGAGATCAAATGAGAGGAAAATTTGTTACTGAAAGTGAAGTGAAAAATGCTGGAAAGTGCTAGAAAAAATGGTGCAAATATACACTGTCCAACCAAAAAAAGTCACAGTCTTTAATACCTTAACCCATAAAAACCTAAAGCCACTGGTGACCAAAGCATCTACTGATCTAAAATTTTTAATACCTGTTGATCCACTAATCCTATCAATACATGTAAATAATTGGTGTAAAATGCAATTTGTCATCTTTTCATGGTCATCAGATATGAGCCATTTGGACGTTCAGAGTCTCTGTAGTGAACATGGAAACACCGTCATCTTCTACAACATTGATTCACCAGTAAAACACATGAAGTTGGATCAATGACAGTGGATGGACACACTTGGTTTATGTTCCGTTAATGATATATTTTGCTGAAAAAGACATTTTTTTTCTTCAGTTTTCTGTTTCTGATACAATAACCCTCAATTTTAATCTGAGCTTTTATGAACGTCTACATGATTAGTAAATTAAGTATAGGAAAATACCTGATTTTCACTGAAATAACACAAAATACAGAGGATAATATTATAATAAATGGTGATAAATCACTTAAGAAAGGTTAAATAGAGAGAAAAATTCATTTGGGAACTACCGCAAAAGTAGCACTGGGTCTCTGTGGCTTAAGCTTTACGTTCGCTGTGGTATTGTTTTGATAAGGTTATGTGATGATGATGATGACGATGATGATGATGATGATGACGATGATGATAACGATGATGATGATGATGATCTCAGGCTAACACCCCTAGTGTTTGCCTGTCGAGGCTGACAGTACCAGCCTCCACAACAAACTGAGATTGGTAAACGTGGATCAACAGCTGATTAGAATAACTAACTATTGCACCACAATAGCACTGACTAACAAACACATCAGCCTCGACATCTGTATCCATTCGGTATACAACTGAGTTTAGCAACAAATCTGCATTTCTCCCGAATCAAATGTACAAATAATATTGCACACACATACCTACAGGTTGCAATTCTGAATTCGGGCCTAATAAAGTCTAACCACTCAACAGTAATGGCTGTTAGAATGTTTACAGCTCTGACAGCCACTCATGGGCATTTCATACTTGACACTAGGCGCACACATTGAATTTATGGTATGTAATGATGTAGATCCATTATGGAAGAAAAGGCTGAAGAGCCAAAGAGGAGTTTTCACAGGAAAGGACTGCTCCCTCTGGTGTGCACTGTTGACTGTATAACTTTGTTCATCTTATACATGCACACAAAGCTATGTAACACATTAACAGAAAGGGGAAAAGGTGATAATAGGTCCTCTTTAGCAGCAACTGGTAAATACAGTTGTCAGTCTTGTTTTTGGCCATCTATAGCATAAATCAACCCTATTGTCTTTTGTCCTCAGCTTTTCCATGACCTGTAAACACAGTAAAGCTGCATGCATGGTATTTTTTTCTTACATCTTTATAGACTTTCTCAATATCAAACCAAGCTGTGATGTTTTTATCCAGTCCTGAACTAAGCAGTCCAGTGCCTAAACCTAATTAGGCTATAGAAACTTAATTATTTCTGCCTAATAATGCTATGCAAATGCTAAGAAAACAAGTAAAATCTGTTGTCTGTGACCAGTTGACATTTCCATATATGTCAAAAGTGCTAGAAGCAATTAAATTAATATAACGTTGACAGGTATGTTAGACTGAAGATGGATGGATGGATGGATGGATGCATGGATGGATGGGAAATTCAGATAATTACATTTAAATAAGAATATGAATGGACAGCTTTAAGCCCATATATGTTAATACAGTGCTGATTCTTTTGGTTTGTTTGTACATGCCATCTTAATGCAGGTCAGGCTGTATGTCAAATGGTTACTGACTGAATGGTGTATTTGAGGAAATAATACATGATTCTTTATGAAAGAGAAAGGCAAAATCAATTTTTTTTGCAAAGAAGATAATCTCCAGGATTTTGGCCTGAATGGTAACACGGAGTAAATTGGTTGTCTTTGTAACTGCATATTACTACTCTACCTGCCTATTACTCAGGAGGATGTCGGTGTGAATGTGCTTGTATGGAAGAGGAGCTTCAGCTGAGTCTCGACTCATGATTCGTTAACTTCACAGGCGCTCTCGGGGAATCCTGAGGCCAAACTCCCCCTGCCACCGCCCTGGGCAATTATGCTCTTTTGAAATGCAAATGGGTGGCATGTACATGTGTAAGTGTGTGTATATGTGTGCAGATGTGTATGTGACGCCATGTGGGTGAGCGGGTATACATGCAGAATTGTCCGCATGCACGTCTGTGGATGTGCGTGCATGTCCTCGTAACTTATCTTAAAAGCACCTAAATCCACTGGCACCCTGGTGCAGCAGCAGTCAAATACAATCACATCTGAAAGCGCTGCTACCTTGTGCTCATGCGGTCCATAGAAGGGACCCTCCAAAACAGGAGCCGACAAAGAACATACCTTCAATTAGCCAAACGATTAACATTTTAGAGGAAGTCTGTGTTTGGGTCCCTTGGGCTCCCTGCACTCCCTACCAGTCTCCTTTTCATATTCAAATCCACAACATAAAAGTTAGCCATATCTAATCCTAAAAATGGGTCCTTTACTGTTTTGTAAGGAGATAGTGCCTGAAGTCTGTATAATTGCCAGGTTATGGAAGAATGTGTAGCATTATGTTTAACAATTATCATGGGCCATAGGTGCTCCCATGAGTCAGAACACACACACACACACACACTTTAAAGCAGCACAAAGCCGCACAATATTGTCCTTTCTAATTTGGTAGGTGATTAGTCAATCATACTAACCTACATTCATTTAAACAAGCGCCTCTCTGGGGGTAGCCACAACGCTTGAGTGGATTTGTGGTCATTATCATGTTGTGCTGTGGTTTAGTCTTCTCCATAAGAGACGCCACTATTGATTTGTTTCATTTTTGTGTCTGGCTGCTGTCACTTAACCATGGCATCTTAGTGCTGGGATAGGCAGGGGTTGTGCATCTGCCCACTTCTATAACAGAGTGTGACAGGTTACAAAATGTTATTGTGTGTTCGCTGTAAACTTTGTGTGAACTTGCACCACACCGCTGTGCCGTTTGTACCGGATGAAACCCCTTTCAGACATTTAACCCGGGGTCAGATGAAGTGAATTTCTCCAAATATGCCACTCACAGACTGCACAAAGGTGTCTGAATAACCTTTTTGGTGAATTTAGAATCAGCTTTTCTTTTCTTTTTTTTTTCAGACTCAGAATTTATCGCAGTGTGCTGTCAGTTCTTATTAATGCTAGACCTTGCTTTCAGTAGATTTAAATTCCGACTGCATTTGCATTCATCCACTTAAAACTGTTTTATGAACCACCACAGGTAAGAAAAAAAAGTTACCAGTAAATCAGTATTAATTAATGTGTTCTTTCTGCACAATGTGGAATACCAAGTAAGATTAACTTAAAAACAACTATGTCACTCTGGTGAATTGAGACATTGATTCAGTGGAAGGAAACACCCTCTAAAATGCTGAAATTATGTATTGATTTTCCTCCTGTCTTTCGCCCCGATGCCTCTGGGTAATTGCCTCTTTGCTGCTGTGACTGCTCCAGCTGAACTGACGCATCGGGGTGTCTCAGTGACTCTGGCCTGTTATGTAGACTCTTACATCAGGAAGATAACACCGCTGACTTCTGTTGCATCACGTGTCCCAGCCATCATCATCATCAGTAGCAGCTGAGACAATGAGCTGTACGTTTATTTAAAGGCAATACAGCAAGAGGGGTCGAAAGTTTGCCACCGTGAAACTGTACTATATGTACAGGATGCATAGTTTAATATGGAGGCTCACCTTTTGGTCTATATCTGATGGTTGAAAATTTTCAGAGTATCACCTTCTGAAATAAATGAGAAAAACACAAAATACAGGGTGGGGAAGCAAAATTTACAATTTTGAGGCAAGGATTGAAAGACAGTGTATGACCAATTAGTTTATTGAAAGTCATGAGAATTTATTTGCCACAAGAAAATGTACATAATAGAAAATGTTTTATTCTATGTGTCCTCCTTCTTTCTCAATAACTGCCTTCACACGCTTCCTGAAACTTGCGCAAGTGTTCCTCAAATATTCGGGTGACAACTTCTCCCATTCTTCTTTAATAGTATCTTCCGAACTTTCTTGTAATAGTTTTGCTCATAGTCATTCTCTTCTTTACATTATAAACAAACTTTATGGACACTCCAACTATTTTTGAAATCTCCTTTGGTGTAACGAGTGCATTCAGCAAATCACACACTCTTTGACGTTTGCTTTCCTGATTACTCATATGGGCAAAAGTTTCTGAAAAGGTATGGATAATAGTGTTAGGTATGATTATGACATCAATATATGTTTGGTTTCAAAACAATTGACGTAGTGCCTGCTGAGAAAAAACAACTAAATGTTCATTGTAAATTTTGCTTCCCCATCCTGTATGACGAAAAAAGGAGAGAAACTGTGTTGTAAATAAGGGCTATGCCAAAGTCAGCTTTAGTGACTAAAATAAATATTATGCTCATCACTGACTGTCATTATTTATCAAATTGTAATGTATTCAAGGCAAACTTCAGAGCTTTGGCATAGAGTCAATTTTTCATTACAAGAAAACATTTCATGCACCCACTGCATCTGAGAAAACTTTGAAAATGGTTTCATTTGTCTCAACCTGATGATGTGATTGGTATGACAGTTGTTTTGGCTTAAACCTTTTAAACCCTGGACCATTTGTTTCTTATCGGAGTCATTTCAGTATAACACAAAATAATGGATTAGGCAATAACAGAAGCTTCATACATATAAAACAAAGTTGTGATCAGAAAACAACAAAGGTAAGATACAATACGGAGTCATTGTGACATAATGCAAACTTTATTTTTTCTCTTCTTTGTGTCCTTCAGTGAGTTTTAGTGGTAGAGAAATAATACTTGTACTTTTGAACTTGTTTAGTATTAGCTCAGTGGTGCAAAGTTTGTCGCATTGGTCTTTTGTTTTATGAAATTAATAATAATAATGGATTGGATTTCTAAAGCGCTTTTCAAGGCACCCAAAGCACTTCACATTATTGATCCATTGTTCATTTGCTCTCACATTCATACTCTGGTGGGGGTACACTACATTTGTAGGCACAGCTGGGGCAGGCTGACAGAAGCTTAGCTGCCAATTAGCCCCAAACAGCCCCTTCAACCACCATGCACATTCATACACCATTGGAGGCAAGGTGGATGAAGTGTCTTTCCCAAGGACACAGCAGCACATGACTAGAACAGAGCAGGATTCGAACGGCCAACCCTTCAGTTATTTGGATGCTCTACCTCCCAAAGGGTCAAAATTAAAAAAAAAGGGTCGAAAAATTCTCTGATGGGACATTTTAGAGACAATTTGACAGGTTAGTGTTGCTAAAAGACCCACATTTTTACTTTTAAATTAATTTTTGCTTTAGTTGGACCATAAGGGATAATCCAAAACTAGGAGCTACTTTATATTGAAATAAATGTTGGAATGGCAATCAGTTTAAAGTCCTCTCTCTGACCAAAATTATTCCCAAATTATTCATGATATGCTGGTCTCAGACTGTTAGCTTGTTTTTGATATTAGCCCATTTAAGTACATGTTTTTGGATTGTGTTCTGTTGTCTGAAAAGTGGTGCTATTGAGTTTTTGACTGACATTCTTCTAGTTACGTAGATGTATGGTATTTGTATATTGCTACAAATATTCTGTCGCATTATCATGGCATTATGTCTCAGACAGACCTGCATAGAAAGTGAGAATAGCAGAAAGTGAATAGAGCCATGTAACCAGTTATTTTGTATTGTTCCATCAAATACAAGCAAAGAAATAAACAGTATGATGTTGCATAAATAGAGAAATCCATCAACTATTTGTAGTCTGTCTGTATTGACTGGGACTAAAACTCACTTTAAAACTTTTGGACCAGACTATGCATGGATTATATTAAGAGCATATACATTAGCATATTTGCAAATACCGTATAAACATGTGCATGTGTAGTATGGCTGATATGTCTCCTATATAAGAGGATGCTGTGGAATATTTTTCCCTCTTTCCTTTTTCTTTCTAATAATATGAATTTACCGGGCTTCCATGCTTTAGCATCAATAAACAATGCATTGGCAAAGTTTTCAGGGAGGGAGCGCTTTTGTATTCCCTCCTCTGTATTCCCTCTTGTGCCAGTGTTTTTGCATTGACACACGAGGGACTTTTCCATAAAATGTACACATTGTCGAACGGTGTCATTTCTGAATGAAACAGATTACAAGTGTCAATGCAAGGACTCTGGGGAGGATTTTAGCTTTTATTTCAGGCTACTTTCATGCACATCAATACTCTAAATTAATCAGGAGCACAGTCTGAATATATATTTTCATAGTGAACTGACAGTGCAGTAACTGACAAGAGTGCGTTGCATTTAAAGGCAGTTTTATTTGCCACTACTCAACCTTTAACTGAATTAAAATCTGTCTGTTTTTTTTTGTTTTTTTTTTGTCTTTGTTGAGATTTCCTCTACATGACCAAAATCCTTATGCTTTAGTCGTGTCAGAGGTAAACTACTAGTATCATTACCACTGCTGCTGTTTGACAGATGTCACATTTGGTGCTGCAGAGGGACCTTTAGCTGGAACTTGACATGAGAGGGTCATAATGTTTTTACCTTTGTGTAACAGATACTGATGAAATTCTCTGACAGCAGCTCCATGTTTTGAGCTTGACAGAATAAATTATTATTTTCACACCAGTGGCGAGTATTGGGCCTCATCCCGTCGTTACGCTTTAACTCTGTCAGGATGCTCCAGTGCCTTTTGAAAATGGAAGACAATGAATGAACACTCTGCATAAAATGTCTTTTTAGGACAATGAGCCTTATGGGCTTTACTGAGACATGAAGACAAACTGTTGATGACAGCCCCTAATTCCCAGGATCTAGAATAAATGTTTTCTTCTTTTTTTGGTCCAGAAAATGCTCTATCCATCATTAAGTTTTAGGAGCACTTTCACAAAATGTGCGCTCTGGTTTCCAGGTGTAGCTGTAGCTCACTTAGACGTCTGGTAATGTTTTTTAAGCATCCAAAGTGCCGTTTAGGATTCAGCGCTACCTCTTTATGTTCATCACGGTTTTCTACACTAACACACGTCTCGGTAAGATCACAAAGTGTAGCAAACATTAGACACAAAAGCGGGTAAAAATTGATTCAAATTCTTTTGATGCAGCATTGTTTCACTCACTCGATAAATCAAATAAAGAAAGAGCTGTGGTAAATTGGTCTGTGAATGTGGCTGCTGAAACCAATACTGTTTTCTTTGCTTTGCTAATTATTAATTACTCCTCTCCATGCATATGTGTTTATTCCTAATTGTATTTGATGGATGACTGGCAGCTTTGACACCTCATTAGACCAGATTAATTGAACGACACAATATTTATGTCTCGGCAATGACCAGTTATCCTACCATCTATCATTGAGATGATCTCACTGATTGAAAACCACTGGTCCGTGTAATCCTAATTATTTGGAATTAGAAAAGAATTTATAGCTTCTTGTGGCGTTTTTCTGTGATGACTGCAAATTGGAAACATTAAATGCATAACGAGGGGGAAAATGAGAGGAAGACACAATCATGGAATTAATGTGGGTGAATGTCGGAGAAGGGGGAAGGGCACATAAAACAAACGAGGTGCATGGCTTACAGACCCGTGGTTTTTGCCACAGACACACTGCCATGAGCTGTGTTTGCTCAAGATTTCGGAATAGCATTTGTCTCTTTCTCATAATTCTGAAAGACAATGCCCACAGGATGTCTATTTAGAAGAGGGGTTACTTTTTTCACATTTAACTAAACCTGTATATTTTCCAACTCCCTATCCGCTCACTTCTAAACATGCTTCTGCAGAACATCTCGATCCATATTCTTGTCTTTTATTAAAAAGTTAGCTGAGTACTCGAAAAACATTTTCACTGAACTTCATATAACCCTCCTCTAACTTCTGCAAAGCTTTGCGCCTCATGGGAGGAGCACAAACTAAAATCCAGCATTTGAGCTCACAGAGAAGCAACAAGGCCCAGAAGAGTGGAGCTTTTACTATCATACAGTGAAGGAAAGCCTCAAGGAACAGACTTCTTTCCCAGGTAGTGAGAACTTCCTCAAGCTTATTTTTTCAAGCTTTTTTCAAGTTTTCAAGTTTCTAACACCATTAGCTGGTTCCCTTGTGGTCTTGAAAGCAGTAGAGCTGATTGAATTAAGCTGTTTCCTTCTTTGAGACATTTTGACTAGCTTTCGTATTCTGAAGTCAGTCAGCGCCATTACTACACAGGCCAGCACCCATACCGAATCATACACACACAAATATATGTACATCCTAGCATATACCCAGATGCATACATGCAGCAAACATCAAGACACATGTATAAATGCAAACTGAATCTGACAAACCATCTACAAATCTGCTGACCAGAATCGCTCACTGGGACACAGACCAAAGACATTCTTAGAAGCGGCTCTATAATGCCATTTACACCATAGTATTTTAATCAATTTAGCCGGCCTTTTTAGATATACTTGGCTCAAAACACTTTTTTCTCATTTTAAAAATAGGACAAATGGTCTTTTGGAATCAACTGGGGAGAAGTTTAATCTCATTGAATGGAGCCAAAGCCAGACGTTTAGCTCCACACAGTGTAGAATACAAGATTATACCGGCCTGATATAGCCCTTCCACCACCCGTTTATTTTTATCCTCTATTAAGGCAGTGATATCCTTAAAGGCTGCCAAAATTATCCTGTAAAAATGCTGACTGGGAAATATGAAAGGTTCCAGGCAGTTCTAGTAAGCAATCTGCGCGCATGGTGGAGCAATGTGACTGCTGTGCTTGCTATACCAACAGGGGTGACCCCAGTTGGATGGAGAGGTGAGTCTAAATGAAAGTCATCCCTGGATCTTAGGAGAGCCAAGTCTGGAATACCGAGCCTCTCTTCAAAATGAGATTTAGTGCCAACAGAGGCTGCTTTACATAAATGTTTGTATAGTGTATGGTGTAAACAGGCTGCAACTCCTGCAATTTAAACCCCACTGGGCACATTTACTTCCGCTATAATGGCAAGTAGCTATTTAACCCAGTGACTAAAAATTTTTAAATAAAGGAAATAAAGGAGTTTTGTGCCACAGACGCGCTTGCTGTGAAGTACTTCGACAATCCTCTCGCCCGTGGAGGTAATTTATACAGAAACAGTGTCTTTTATTGTGGATACGGGACAAGCTAAGAGGATAATTTCCTTATCAAACGTGCACTAAGTCATTTGAAATAGAAAGTTTTGTACTTAAGTTAACCATTCCTCAGGGTAAAGCTGGTAATTGAAGAGTTACTAGTGCCCTGTGGGTGTTCGTAGTGTTGAAGTCTGTATGAGCCCAGCCGACAGCTCCGTGATGTGAATTCAATGAAAGCGCTGTTGTTTCCCGTTCTTTTTAGACATTTTTGGTTAAGCCTACGAATGCATAAGTGATTCTCGCACAAAAGTACACACATTCTTTATTTCAGAAGTAAAAACAGAATCTGGTAAAAGTAGAAGTACTGATTCAACTAATTTACTCAAACGTAAAAAAAAAAAGTATAGAAGTGAAAAGTTCTTTTGGCTGTTTACGTGCACAACAAATGAAATCTCACATCATTCGAAAATTATAAACATAAACCATTCTAGAAGAAATTATTTACTGAAAATAGTGATTGTAAAAGCTACAGTGTTTGATAGGGTTTTTGTGTCATATGGCAAAAAAATTCCATGTTTACCTTTCTCCATATTGTGATTCAAGTGTCATCGATGATATGAGACGTCTACATCTATATTTTGCTTGTGTTGCAAAAAGTAGAAAATCTACCCCATAACACAGTGATTTTGTCTGTTCACAGGTATTCTCACACACATCAGAGGCTTAAACAGGCGGCATGGTCGCATAGTGATCTGCACATCTGCACAGGAGGTTCTGTGTTTAATTCCCAGTTGGATCAAATCCTTTCAGAGTTGACTTTGCCTGTTCTGTCTGCACCATATGGGTTTCCTCCTGGAACTTCCGGTCTCCCCTCCCATCAGAAAACAGGTATACGAAGGTTAAAGCCATGTAAAACATAGCTGGTATTTACAGAAACGGGTATGTTGTGTGCACCACATCATTTTCATAGAAGTTTTTATCTACATGAACCTGCAAATAGAGTGCTATCATGGGGTTAGTGTTAGGATAAACAGAGGTCGTTCACATGATAATACATTTTTTTTGCTGTGATGTTCAGGACCCTTAAATTCAGTTTCTTCCATTTTCCAAAATCTCCACTTTGGCCAGCATTTTCAGTGACTGAAACTGCAGTTTTCATGTGGATCAAAGGCAAAAATGCACGAGAAAATATCAGTTTTTCCAGATACCAGCTACGTGTCTACATGGAATAATTCTCCAGTCATTGTCACCATGGTACTCATGAAGATCTGGTGTTGGTCCCCACTCACTGCTTCTAATGTGCTAATTGCTAATGCTAATGTTATGTGTTGTGTGCATTAGGATGGGTGAAATGTTAAGCATTAACCATCATCTGAATCTTAGCGACAAGACTGACAACTGTAATTGCAAATCGCTGATCAGATCCTCTCAGATTCAACCTGGATGAGTCTTAACATGGCTTCATTTAACATTAATCACATAACATGAAACAATATCAGGTTCATCTAAATCTTTTATTTTTATTTTAGCTGAGAGGAGACAGCTGCAGAAGGAAGATATGTACTTTGTTCTCCTCATTTTGTTTCCTGTAGCTTTAAGTTTTCACTGCTAGCAATGGAACTTGAAACATTTTAACGCTTTACTCTTCAATCTAGAGTCCTCTTAATGTCTGTTTAGAACTGTCATGTAGTATTTGTCTTGTAAAGCCTTCAGCATCATTTCCTTGTTTTTGAATCCTTGAAAAAGACCTCAGATTGAACTCATTTAGATCATTTTGCTCAGCAAAACAACTTGAGATTCAAAAAACATTAAGTCGAGTACTGACAGACTACATATTTGTTTTTATCTTGTTGCATCTTCTTACATTTTAAGGTCTTATTTTATTGTTTTATCTTTTACCTGCAGTTTCCTTTTGTTGTTGTCACCTCTATTAACGTTGAAGCTGGATATAATGTTGGGAAGGCACACAATAAGGTCAGTTTTGAAAATAACAAGAGTAAAAAGTACAGATATTTGTGTTGAAATGTAAGGAGTAAAAGTGAAAATACTCACCCAAAGATTCTACATACTTTGTACACTCTTATAAATAATAATACACAATATAAATGAATAATAATACATAATATAAACACATCAGTTTGAGCACCTCCTGTGGGAAGATTCTCAGTTTTCTAGGTGTCGTAGCTGTTTTATATGCAGAGTCCAGATCCAAAAGGCTTGCTACGTATGCATAAGCGTCATAAAGCCTTAAAAAGCTGACACCAGGAGGCCCGTTTTTGCCAGCTGCCTTATTGGAATGAACTTGAGATGAATGTATTGATCCTCGTTGTGGATTCCAATGACACAACCCGCTTCGCTTTAGAGGTGACTCCGTCCAGACCCTCTTGCGTTATGCAGGTGACGTCGACGGCCAGCCCACGATTTGACTGGTGTCAAGGAGCCACTTAAAATTAGAGCGCCGGGGTACGATTGATTTTATTTATATTTGATTTGATTAAACACAGTGTAGGCTTTTCGCTGCTGTTGCTGGAATCGCAATCGCGGTTTTCACTGGGGTAGAGTCACACCCAGAAGCAAAACAGGTTCACAAAATGAGCTCAGGATAATATACGGCGTTCAGCGTTGGCCTTTAACCAAAGCGTCTTAGCATGATTGAGAACATTATAATAATGAATGGTGCAGTCAGAACGACGCATATGACACTGAAAATGACACAGTAGAGACGTGACAAGTAAAAGTCAACATTAATTCCGAATTTTATGTAAGAAATAGATTTTTTAAAAAGTGCTTTGTGGTTCATATATATCAAATATTCAATTTACTAAGGAGGTGAATGTTGTATAGACCGATTTGTCGCCAAAGATTGACACAAACCATGTTTTCCCAAGATTCTGGTGATAATGCATCTCTTTTGTCTCCTGGTCATGATACCAGAGGAAAAAATAATAATATTGCATTATCCACTGTAGACAAACCATTTGAGTAGCTCTATGTGGAAAGAATGACTAATCAAAGAAGCTTTTTTTGGGTGTGCATCAGCATTGTAAATAATAAAATAATAAAATAATAATAAAAAACACCTATGAAAAAAAAAAAAAGAAAAGGACGTCTGTGAGTTTGAGTCATCCATTACTGCTGTACAACTGGCCGCCACAGTTTAGGTAATTACAGTAATGGGAAGCACTCTCTACCAACAAACTCTTGTGTATCCAAGGAACTTTAATCAGAGTAAATCTTGTTTAATCAAACAGACTTCTCTGTTCGATTAGTGATGGAGAGGGCCGTGAAAGTTTTTATTTTGTATGAAGCTGCAGAAACGTTGTTCCATGGCAGCATGATATGTGTGAGTTACTTGACATTACACATCCTGCATTTTAAAAAAAAGTAATAAGGTAAAGTTACTTTTGCATGTGTACACAGTACGACACTGAAATATATGCAGACACAACACACAAGATGTATATTTAGTTAAAGTTGCTGCAACAACCAATCATCGTTCATTTACTTGTTGACTACTAAATTATTCAACACATATTTTGAGACTAACAGTTTGAAAAAGTGCATTTTCGCTGGTTCCATCTTCTAAAAAGTGAATACTTTCTGTTTTCTTTCCTCTTCTGTGACAGTAAACTTAATATCACTAGTATGTTTTACTGAATATCTCACTTCTGCCATGTCCTGCACAATATGTCAATCCATATTCTTGTCTCTTTTTAAAGGAGTGATATTTTACTCTTTTTTTTTTACATAGAATTATGCATTTTAAAACATTTCCCTGTGGTCTACATAAATTGTAAATGCTATGCTTGGGTCTAAATTTTTCATTAATTAAACTCCACAGGTACATCTTCAACCCTATTTCTGAGTAACGACACCAGAAAGGTAATTTTGAGCGCTGGCCCTTTAAATGCAAATGAGCCACTTCACGCCCCACCCCCTCCAGGTTATTGACTGTGCTGCTCTGTCCCATTCAAACAACAACTGAACATTTTAGGTAATTGCCTCGAAGTTTGGACATATTTTCAGCACGGACTACAACCACTGCTGCTGACAAACAATTATCGCGTACTCGGAGAAATGTTCTTGACCTTATATGTGCAAACGTCGTGACGTAACTAGATATAGATGTAGCAAACTAAGAAGGAATTAAAATGGGTTGTAGAAATCTACTTGATTTCTGCCAAAATGTATATAAAGATAATTTTGCAGCACCTGGAGGGTTCAGATTCAAACTTTTTGAACTATTAGGGTCCAAATACCCAAATAAATGTACCAAAGACAAATAAAAGTGGGTTTAGCAAAATGTGACCCCTTTAAAAAAATAGAAAACATGACACCCGGCAGCATAGGTACACAAAATGTGCTGAAACCACAGTATGTCTGTTATTTTACCAAGGTTATAATGATCACACATGCATTCTCAGTTTCTGAATACAATACAACAGGATATGGAGGAAATACTGTATGTATAAGCAATAAAAATAGTTAAAAGACAATAAAACCACTACTACTACAAACCAAATTGGCCAGTATGTAGTGAGACCTCCCTTTGCGTTTAACACATCTTTCCACAGTATGAGATTTACTGCATTCATTATCTTCTGTCAACAGATATTAGACATTACTAATTAAATATTTTTTTATTGATCTGATCGTGTCATGGGAACAGAGGTCACACTAAACACTGATTTTTGCTCGTAGAAGCCATTTAGTCATGATTTTTGTGTGTTTTTAATACTTTGCACTTTTCCTCTACATATTTTGTGTATTACTGTAGTTGAAGAAAAGGGAAATAAATATATACAGTTCTGTGCAAACGTCTTAGGCCACCATTAGTTTTGTTGTTTTTACTGGGTTGAAATGATCCGACATACGTAGTTATTTCTCATTTGTTTTTTTTTTCAAATACTGCAAGAAAATACATGAAATATTTGCACAGTCTTCAAAGACTCACAAAAAACTGAACTAAATGGGTTTTAAAGTCAGTATTTAGTGTGACCCCTGACCCCCTGACAAAGATTGAAAACTCTCATAAACGTAAACATCTGACGTGTTGAATGAGACCTGGTATAAAACATCAGAAAATTAATGTAATAAAGCTCATATTGTCAGAACAAAAAGGTTAAAGATCTGTTAAGTGCAAATGGAGGTCACAGTAGCTGTTTTTTCTATGAACTTTTGTTTTTACTGCTGTACATACTTCCTATATATTCAGATTGGATCTTAATACAAAAACTGAGAAATGCACATGTGTGATCATTGTAAGTTCACTACACCAGCAAGCCCAATGTTGGCCTAAGACTTTTGCACAGTACTGTATGTGCCTCACAACCCTGCAAAAAGAGCAACACTAAAGGTGACCTAGGATTTTTGCACAGTACTAATTAATATACAGCATTCAGCATTGACTGTTGTTGCATGATTGAGAACATTATAATAACAAATTGTGCAGTCAGAACAGAGTGTATGATGCTCAGAGTGACACAGGGAAGACAATGCCGAGCAAAAGTCATCTGTAATACAGCGGTTTACAAACACACATTGTCCTCTTATGTTTAATATAACTCCAGTAGATGTGGACGCATCAAAACATGAGCAAGACAGTGTAGAATGCAAAGACAAGACAGGCCAAATTTCCTCTACATGGGTAAAAAAAATGAAAATAACGTCTTTTATCTATAAGTTCTGCTTGGATATTTCACACAGTGAAATATTGTCACAGCAAAAACAAGTCCACTCTCAATCCAATCCCAGCATACATTTCTTTCCCCCATTGTGTGAGTCCAGCTTTCTCAATCAAGATATTCAAGTCCTGCCAAGAGTCCCTGATTAACACCACTGCTTGTGTAGTATTGTTTTAACTGTCCTCAGTTAAATGAGAAATTAAGAGGCAAGAGATAGAGGCTAATAGCATTTATTAACCCAGCGTGAGTGGGCAGCAGGGCGACCGCAGCCCGCTACCGGTCCTGTCTAGTCCTGGTGCCACAGTCAGCGTGGCTTATAGAGGGGAGTGGAACATAATAAAACCCAACAAATGCACCCAGCTGATTAATGCAGCCCTGTGGCTATAGTAATTATCCCTCTCCACACTCCTCCAGCAGACGAGCCAAACAAGTGTGTGGCAACGACAGGGAAATGTGCACATGACGGATCTGTAGGATTTAGAGTCTATTTAGTGAGCTTCGTGTAAATAGTTGGATAGATCCACTTTTCATCGATTAGGATGATTTTAGAGGTGTAGTAGTTTAATCCCAACTGGATTAATGTGCATTTTCTGTATGAAATATTTACATTTTTTTTATATACTGTATTTAGGGTTCACCGTCTGTATTTACAATAAAAAAAAAAAACAACAGGTATATTTCCAAAATGAGCTTGAACAAACTGTCACTACTGTAGCATGAAAGTAGTGCAGATAGAAACAATAGCAAAAATATTAAACTCTTAATGTCCTCACTCACTGAAATGCTCATTTTATTTGATTAAATGAACATGCACATGCAATTAATCCATACTTTTTCACTTCTTTACTTTTTATAAGTACACACACAAGTATGTAGTAAATCAGTCTCAAGCAATTTTTTCTAAAGTATGATTATTTTAAAAAAACAGGTTCACCTCTGACCTAATCATGACTAAATGGTTTAAAGTGCACTAAAAAGTGATTTATTTGCATATTTTAACAACAGATCTGACTTTTTGGTTACTTTTTCCCATCATCTGTGGCATTTTTTTTGTGTTGCTAATGAAGGCATTGATTAAAGGTCATGTGATGAGTTATGTAAAACAAAGCAGTGACAGCTCCTGTGTTTGGGTGGTGTTTTGCTGATGTGAAATATGGGTCAAATAAAAGTTTACAGCCATCATGTCTATTATGAACTATATTGCTCCTTAATAATTCACACACTTTGACTCTGGCGTCTTTGTCTTAGCTGCAACAAACTGGAATATTGAGCGATTTTAGCAGTTTTCTATGAATAATTCAAATAGCTGATTATTGTTCATTTTGATGAAGTATGTCAGTAATTAAAAATACTTTGTTACAGGCTAATATAGCATAAATATATACAGTATGTGTATGTATACGAATATGCGTGCAGAAGGGTTTTAGTTAAATGTGATTATTGTGAAAAATTTCAATGCAATGAGCGTCACAGTTCTGATCCGCAGCACACACAGGAAAAAGTCCTGCTTTATCTGCTTATCTCTAGTCACGATACACTGTCTCTGTGCTGAGGTCAGAGGGTCAGACATGGGGCCAGTCTGCTCATGAATCAGGATTTTAATTACATATACATTCAGTGTGACACAGCGACTGTGTAAATCAACTCAGCACAATATGTGATTACTATTTATTGACAGATAACGATCAGTTCTTGTTCACTTTTTAGAAAAAATTCCTCGGTAGCGCTGACAGTTAAACATCTTTTGGAGACATTTTGGTCATTTACAGTTGAAGTTGTACGTGTCCGCATGATTTCATAAATGCAAACAAATTCTGCTGTACTGAAACGTACTTAAAACTCATTCTAAAAATATCCCCAACTCCCTTTTCTGTTCCACTGTTCTCTGCTAATTTAGGCCATATTGCAGTGTTGAGAGACGCTGAAGAGGGGGAATAAATCAGTGAGAAAGATAAATAGAAAACAAGAGCAAAACTAACATCCACCGCCTCAAAATGCACAGCGCAGAAGTCACTTCCCAGACCGGCTGTGATCTGCTTAAAGAGACACACCATGATCGCAGAGCTGAAAATCTGTTTTGCTTAAATACAGACTTAATGATTGGATTACTGTTTCTTCGTTTGGCGATAGCGTGATAGTGGGATTACAGACTGTGCACTGAATAGATTTCCTGTCAGATGCCATGAAGCCCGGTGTCCCCTCAGTGTGTAAGCTGCTGGCTGAAAGGGAGGGAGGCAGATGAGCCCAGGAATTACAATATGGCCCACCTCAGAAAACTGGCAACACAAACTGTGAAGCAACAATATAGTGTTTCATAAAGATGTGTTTAATTAGACAAATCACCTACTTTGCTTGTATCTGGAAAATATGTACTGACAAATGTACATAAATAGCAGGAAATTTTCACTTTTTTTTTTTTATTTAATTACCTTCTGCTTCAACATTTAACCCTAATGTGAAATTATATCTGTCATGTAAACATTAGACTCTCTTTTTCTGTCTTTTCTCCTCTATGTCTCATTAAAAACATAAACATATCTCCTCTATTGATTATGTCTGGATGTCTTAATCAGATCAGTGGAATATCCTGGTTTTATCCTGGGAAAGTATATTAAATGCCAAACTATTGATCAAAAATTTAATTGAGGATGCATCGCTCCATTATTAGAGCAATCTGCCTCTGCTTCTGTGACTCTGATACAGGCTGACATGAAAAGAAAACATTCTAATTTGTAATTCCTTTTCTTATTAAAAAGATGGTTGGGAAACAGAGTCTGTCCCAAGGCTTTGGCGACACAGCAACGCTCTGATCAATAACAGTGTGTGATGGGTTTTGTATTGATTAGGAAAATGTGGGTTGATGAAGTGGGTTGAATGGGTGGAGGGGGGCTCTGCTTCTTCTCTGATGTCTGCCACATTACACAGACGTGGTAAAGATCCACTCATGCTTTTCTGTCATCGTAGCGGCGCTGGTTATCATCTTTATTGTCATTTCTGCTGAGGTTTGTACCATTAAGGACTCATTAGTCACACTGGAATCCTTAATACTCAATTCAGATTTTTCATTCTGGTCCCATTTTTTTTCTTCAGCTGATCACATTGTCTTTTAAACGCAACCTCTATCTGATTACAGAGAGAACTAGAATCTGATATAGGCCACGGAAATCAACACCGAGGCCACTGAAATAATCATGTATGATTTCATTAATAAGTTGATGTGCAGTGCAGGACGGTAGATCATGGTGTGGGTGAGGATGAAGAAGGAAAGGCATGTTTTTCTTTTTTTTTTTTTTTTTTTTTGTGGCTGTTGCTTCAGTAAGAAACAGATTTCTAAAACAAATTTTATCCAAAGTTTCAGGCTTTCGGGGCTACTTTTTTTTTTTAAATTGTGTTGTCAAACTTCAGATTGGCCTGTTTTTATTGAGCAAAGTGAGTAAATCAACTTGCACTTTTTTATACCTTGAAGGTACTTAAAAACCGTTTACACACATTCACTCATTCACACACAATTTAAAGTCGCTTGGAGCAACTAGAGGTTAAGAGTCTTTGCTCAAGGAGACTTTGACATGCGCACAGGGGTCAGGGATTGAACCACCAAACTGTTTTTCGTGGACAATCCACTCTATTTTTTAAGCCACAGCCACCAAGTACTGTTGTACTACTAATATATGTGAATTCATTTTTCAAATTAAAGTAGAAGAACAGTGTCTCAACAATGCTATGAGGTATGTATAGAGTTGTAAAAGACGTAACCAGACCATAATGACATGTAAGATGCAAAAAGATAAACACGATGTAAAAGACATAACAAGACTATAAGATGGAATGACATTAAAATGACACAAAAGATATAAAACGACAAAAATCACAAAAAAACAGAGTGTTTTGACAGTGGAGAAGTGTGTAAAAATGTACATCTATGGCACTTTGGGCCATATTTTTTCAATTTTGGGTCCTGAGGTGACATCACATTTCTGTTTTGGGTCTTGAGCTGAAAATGTTTATGACGAAATGTCATAAGTGATGTAAAAGTCGAGTGATGTAAAAGTCAGAATAATTAGCAGCAATATTATGACTCAGAAAAAACATCATGGCTGTCTATGATTTAGGACCACATATGGAAGTGGACTAGATCAAAACTTCATCTTTAACATAACGTGAACAAAATGCACCCCAAAGTCATTTACAGAACAACATTATCACCACCAAAAAGACATGTCTTGAAAATAATACAAAATGAAAAAAACTGTAAAACTAGACAATAAAAAAGTTGCAGAATCCATGTGATTTGTGTGTCGCTACAACAAAAAAGGAGATCTGAGTCACATATGAGCAAGACAAAGTCATTATTTGGGCCAATTTTGTCTGCAGTCTGAAGCTAACTTATGTTTCTTCAGTCTGGCCTCTATCGAGTTGGATCCTCTCTTTCAGCTGTGTGATTGTTGTAAAGCTGTGGGAAGCAGCTGCCTTTACTTTAAAGAAGAGCAGGCGGTGGAAAAGCCAGATCCATGGTGGAGAGGATAAAAGTGTAAAGGGAGCAGTTTAGCTGTGTAAGCTGGCATTGAGCCCTTTAAAGCGCAGTAAACAGACCTGTTTAAATCACAGTGTGAGTGTGCTGCTTGTCAATTACAGCTGTCCACTTCAGTTTAGTGCTACAGCTGTAAACATCTATCTATCTATCTATCTATCTATCTATCTATCTATCTATCTATCTATCTATCTATCTATCTATCTATCTATCTATCTATCTATCTATCTATCTATCTATCTATCTATCTATCTATCTATCTATCTATCTATCTATCTATCTATCTATCTATCTATCTGTCTGTCTGTCTGTCTGTGTCTGTTTTGCAGCGCTCCCTTGTGAATGACTGGACACCTACTGGTCTCCCACTAGCCCCTCCCATCTCTCTAATCTTTCAAATCCATTGGCTGCTTCCCAGACGGCCTCCCAGACTCCTACCAATGGCGGCGGCTCCATATGCTCCAGGCCACGCCCCCCTCCTCTTAAAGAGCCCCCTTGCTTTCAATGGAGACTCAATCCCCCCTCACTGACTTACTCAGCCTGAATGCGCTCTCACCACTGCTGCTCTCCATCCATCTGTCTCTATCTTTTATTCTCTCTTTCTCTATCCATCACTTCCCTGATCTCCTGCTTTTGTCCCGTCCTCTCTCCTCCGTTTCCTTTCTTTATCTTCACCACGGGTTTTTTTTCTCTTCTTCTGTCCTCTCTCTCTTCTACATCACCACTAAATCCACTCCTCCTCTCTCCCATACGTACTCCTGAGCCTGAGTGTGCAGCACCTGTACAGACTGGAGTTTGTCGGGCCGAGGCAGAGGGCTTTTTATTTTGTGTGTGTGTGGGTGAGTGTGTGTGTGTGAGTGTGTGTGTGTTGAAAAGGGGAGGGAGGAGAGACAACACCCAGGAACACCTTACCAACATTTCATCAAGATATGTGGAGACTTAGGAACTGATCTCCTGTTCCTCCAGCTTTTCTCCAGCTGTTTGTTTATCTTTTTTTTTATTGTAACACCTGGAATGCTTAACGTGGACTGATGGATGTTTCCGAACTGTGCATCCCTGACCCTCTCTGCTATCACAACCAGTAGGTGCATCTCATTTCACATTTTATTTTTTATTTTTTTCTACTTTTGTTTTGCACTTCAGTTGACATGTCTTTCATTGCTTTTATTTTAGGAAAAAGCACTCAACAGGACAATTTATTTTTAAGTAATTGCGGGAAAATAATAATACATGCAAAAAGTCAACTATTTAAAACAAAAAAAAAAAAGGGGGGGGGGTGGTTCTTGCATGGTCTGAGCTCCAGGGTTCAGGGGTATTAGTGAGGCTGCAGCAGCGTAGCTTGCAGGGAGTCCAGGTCGGACTGTTGCCCTACAGCTGTCCAGCTCTGCATCAGGATCCCGGCTTTAACCACAGCCACAGGGAAGAGCCAGAGCCAGATTAATGCGGATGATATCCCGAAGACTATCCTCTGGCACCAGCCGCTGTCCGGTGGTGTCCCGCAGAGAGAAAACTGTGACTGCAGTGTGCACAGGAGTGAATCTGTGAGAAAGAACAATGTGTTTGTGAAAGTAAATAGCAGTGCTTTGTTTGTGCTCTTCATTATCTTAATTTAACTGCTTATAAAGTCATGATGAAATTATACTTGATAATCTCTGAAAGTGACATTATTAGAAAGAGGGTGTAGTTAATTCTCTTTAGACAGGATTAAAGTGTCCTCACACTTCACACACATAATATCTTGTTTTATTTGAGTGCAGACATCCAGCTCTCTTTTGCTCTGGAAATGTGAACTCAGAGACGTTAGGATTGCGTTGTTACAGACCTTGCATGCCTAGAAAGAGGCTTTATTCTTTTAAGCAAATATGACTGGACTGGGAGACGGTTTACTGGGATCCTCTTTATGTAAAGCTGTAGATGGGATTGGAATGGTTTAACCTGCTTAGCACTTTTGACAGGACCAGTATCTAGAATATTTCCAACTCTGCAATACTAATACATTAAAACAAAAACAAAACAAACAAAAAAAAAGTTTATCATATCTGTACATTTAATAATTGCAAAAAGGCTAAAAAGCTCATAAAAGTGAAATAACTGTGACTGTACAGTGGTAACATTTGCTTAACTAGTAAGAGACAGTAAAAGATATGTAATTATTTAAAATAAGTTGCAGAATTCTTATAAAACACTACATTAAAATGTAGATATTGCAGATTTTTATGGTTATTCATAGCTTTGTGTTACAAAAAATAATATATATGGAAATTATTGAAAATGTTGCCAAACTTTTTATATCATGGTGAAATGTATAATGCACCCAGGATAAGGATATAATTCATAAAATTTAATCACTGTTATTTAATGAACCCATTTATGACAGACATTGTTTTATAGGAGTTTGTCTGTTCTTGTGATGTTTCACAAAAAAGGAACAGATGCAGATGTAATTCATTTGTCATATCTTTAAATATCAGTTTCACACACTGTTTTCAGAAGTTGTGACTTATAATATTATAGCAGTTTCTCTGTAGATTATACTCCAATTACTGCTCGCTCATCAATTTTATGAAACTTAATGCTGAAAAATACCAATTATTACAAATCTGTTGAATTAAAACAGTTTCTTTTTAGTAACATTAAATGTAATTCAATGGAATTGATTAAGAATATATAAAACTAAGGACAAAGTTGATTTTTAAGCTTCTAAGTTAAAGTGACGTGTGCATTGTGTGTCCTGTGCTATGTCCGAAGTGTGTTTATGTGTCTACATGTATGTACAAAAAAAAAAAAAAAACAACTTTGTGTATATGAGTGAGGTAGCTGATGGTCATTTATGCATATGCATGTTCCTACAGTGTGTGAGATTTGTGTGGCCTACGGTGTGTGAATAGTTGCAAGCTGTCAGTTTGTCTCGTCTGTTTACTGCAGTCCGTTGACTCACTCGTGATGGGATGTTACTTTTTATGACACACTGACACTGCTATTACCTAAAACACCACAAACTCCCTTTGCAAGTGCACTTTTTCATATATTTGTACCGGTTAAAACTGAGTTAATAAAATAAAGGCTGAATATTTTGACTTTGGATGTAATGTAATAAATATAACTTGCAATGATTCTATTTGATTTAACTATGATGAAAAGTTACAGATATAATACTATTTATTTCTACAATGAACAAATTCTGATTTCGCTGCAGGAAATCTATTGTAACATCATTAATAATATTTTAAATAACATAAAATTCATTGCATTTAAGTAATGTTACACATTATAATGTAACATTAGGTGTATTGCTCTGCACTTGGACTTGCACTTAGTTTCTTTGGTGCTTTTAGCGTTGCACAAATCTGTGCTTACATTGGTTTTGCCTTGGGGAATACAATTAACTCCTCAGGGACTTTTGACCAGAAACTAACCCTCTGGTCATAGGTGATAGGTCTACCTGCTGTCATGGTCTCTTCACACGTCACGTCTTGGCTCACAAATTTGTTCTCAGATTAACCATTGTATGTTATTTCAGTGTAAAAATTAGCCTGCTTTAACAATTACATTTGGATGTTTGTGTGTCTGCAGTAAAAGTGTTTTACATCCAGAAAAGGAGTTTTTAAAAAATGCATGTAAAAAATCTTGTTTTTCTCAGATTTAATTTGTCATCGTAACAAAGCAAAAATCTTTAAACAGCACAGTGACCAGTCTGTTAATAATAAAGTGTAAAAATCTGAGTTGTTTTTTTGTTTGTTTGTTTGTTTTAAATGCATAGACACACTTTTTTAAAATGTGTTAAAAATAAACACCAGATTTCTCATTCTTACAGTAACTGCTCAGTTTAATATGACAACACTGAAAGTCTGTATGATGGGCTGCAGTTTAACTGTAATAAGCCGTGACAGTTTTGACAACAACATCCTGACTTTTTATGATCTTTATGTTCACTTGGCTTCAATAAATCAAAACTAGTTTTTCCTCTAGTTCCACGTGCTGCTCCCATAGTTACCCTTCAAAAGCAAACAAACAGGAATGCATACCTGTAGGCGGCAAAATGCATGCACACACAACCACTGACATGTGGTTGTGTGTGCATGCATGTATGTACGGATCACACACTGACCTGGGACCTAATTTTAGCAATGCCATATCATAGAAACACCTGACTGTGTCTGTCAACAGAAAAACATAATCTCATCATGTGTTGCATCTACATTTATTATAGTATTTAGGTGATTGTACTATGAGTATTAGGGTTGTGAAAATATTTTTTCTGTATTATTATCTAAGACACTGTAATAATTATAAAAAAAAATAATGATTTAATCACTTGTCTTCAATGTTCAAATTTTTGTTTAACTTAACCTTAATTTATTCATAATTTTCACAGATATTTTTCTCCTTAATAAATATTTAACTTAATAAAAGTATGTTTTTTAACCCAAAAATTTTAACTGCTCTTACTCATTGTTACAAAGCCGTAGTTGGATGATTTAGGCTTTGTAAGTCTAATTGCAGGAATCCTTAAATTCATAATGTTTTGTATAGTCTTGTTTTAAAGTTGAGATTTCAGACGTGACAAAAAGCATAACACAAACAGAAATATGGTAGTGGTCATTTTAAAGATTGTTACAGCCAGGAAAACTGAAGTTTGTCGCTGTTATTGATTAATCCTGTGCGCTTCTCTATTTTAATGTTGATTTATGTTAACATTAATATTTTTAGATACAGTAACTTTTATCACTATGTTGCTTTATTTGGTTTCCATTAAAGTACTGAAATCACACTGAAAAAGCAAAGTTTGTAAGTTAAAAGTCGTTGTTATACATTAAATAACACTGTATTTATGCAAAAATGAGTTCTCGCTATTAAAAGCACATGTCGTGGGGGTGTTTTTGGCCACTTAAACAAGTAAAACTGACTGTGACTTCTTTAAAAACAAGCCGATAGCTGAACTGGTGAGTCCACTGGTGGACAGAGGGAGCAGCTGGTGGGACACAGCGGTGTTGTGTTAAAAAAAAAAAAAAAATTGAGAGAAATACGTGTTTCTTGTAAGTTTTCTTTTAGCATCAGTCTTGAGTTTTAGTGACGGAATTCGTGAAAAATTAAAACACGAGAAAAATATTTAATCTCAGTGCTGTACGCAGTCATGACACTGTCGTCCCAGTGCTTAGAGTGACATGATTATTAATGGCGATGGCTGCTACCAGGCTACAGCCCAGCACTGTGGCAGGGTGGTGCTGTGTGACGGCATCAGAGGAGAAATAACTTCATTACATGTCGTGACCCCCTCTTGATATAGATATATCCTTTAGGCAGCCTGTCAAGGACTCTGAATTCATCAGGATGTAGATGGGAGAGTTTTTGCGGTCAGTGTTCGGCCCAAACATGAATGTGGTTTTCATGTCTTAGTCTTCAGAGAGGACTTCTTAGAATGAGTTCCTTTTATTGATCAAATAAAATTAACACACACACACACACATAAGATGCAGAGTGTCTAATCATGGAGTGTGGGTCAGCCAGCATGTTTAATTTAATGGGCCTCATCGTAGCTTCACGAGGTCTCACATTGTGAACTTAATTCCTCTTCACCACGTTAATTTGCATTGTGTCAATTGACCGGAGCGCTTACTGTATCAGCTTGAGTCTCACTTGAAATTCAGCCCATGCCCTAATACCATTAGGCAAATGCAAAGTTGTGTCATTTACACATTTGGGAGAAAAAAAAAAAAAGAAGAAGAGAGAGAGAAAAGCCAATTTGCGCTGGACAAGACTCGCTTGTGATTATCAGTGGATGTTATTACTGTGGAGAAGCAGACGTTTGAAGGTTATGTTTCTGGGCAGTAATTGAAATGCAAAATAACATTAGGATCGATGGCCATCTCTGTTTATTTATGAAATCAATATCGTAACTGTCCCTCATGAGTCCCCCTCTGATTCCCAATGACGGCTTAAGTCTCTGCTCATTTATTCTTTCTCCCCCATAACCTCCGTCTTCTGTCTCTTTTTAAAAGGCAGTTAGGGGTGTGTTTGACTTTGCAGGGAGAGCAATTTCCTGGAGGTGGTGGACGTGTATGTAGATGGGGGTTGATACTCCAGGTAAGGAGACATCATCCATGTGGGAAATCTATGCAATCTCTCTTCGTGGCAGTGACATTGAAGAGGCCATATGCTGAAAGTTCGCTGTTTGTGTGTCAGAGTGTGTGTGAGAGGGACAAACTGTATCTGTTCTGCATTGTAACATGGAGGGGAACGTTTAAGGAAAGATTTCACTTGGAGTAAAAAAATGAAATAACAACAGTGGCAACATTTTTAATACGGAATATCAGAATAATTCGCCCTATTGTCCATATATTTGGGGTAAAAACTTACTCAGCATATCCCTGACCTTTCACTAATAACCCATGACCTTCTTTGTTAGATGGAAAACAGTAAAATATAATGGACAGTGCATGTAGTATAAAGCGATCAAGTAATTAAAGCATAGATTTTAGTTTTTCCAAAGTTTTGTACTTCGACCACTAGTATATTCTAACTTGAGACCCAAAAAAAACCTGTAAAATATGTGAAAACACAATACAAAGAGACAAAATAACAAGCTCAACAACTAAATAAAATATTAATGATCCATAAATAAAAAAAAAAAACAAAAAAAAAAAAACGCTTTTGTTCAATCACTGACAGATTGAGTTAAAATATTAGGGGAAAATACAACAAAATGCAGTGTTCTTTCAGCAAATCTACATACATTTGTTAAGGCGCTTCACTAACGCAGCTGTGATTCAGGTGTATTTGCTCCAACCTGAATCTGAAGTGTTTGCAAACACATTATGACAGTTTGCAAATTATAACGAATATGTAAAATGAACTCATCACCGTGTAAGTGTTCCACGTGAATGCTCGCCTTGTGACATATTTACTGATGCCTTTTCCCTAAAAAGTGACTTCGTAGCGTACGGCAGAGTATAAATCATGTGCTTAAATTTTTCAACGTGCATCTTTCGGTGACCTTCATTTGCGCCAACGCTGTGTCGTGCGCATGTTGTTGTTACTACTTAACACTTGGGCGACACACGCTACCCCATTTTCCCGCTCGCGTGACCATTCATTTCCCAGACACCCTGGCTGCAGACTAACAGTGTAATCTATGTGTCAGGCAGGAAGGGGCACTCAGTTTAAAGCTGATAGAGTTTGCCCCAAACAAGGACAGCCTATCATAGAAAGATTAATGAACTAATTTCATGCATGGCTCCTTGCCTCTGTCCTTCTGCGCTTCCATGTTCGACTGTGTGTTCAGCACCGTGATTTACGCTGTGTTCCTTGCTACAAGCTTAACCCCAAGCTTAACAATAATATTTCCCCTCAGTAGGAAAATACATAGTAAAATATGGAGAACTGGATTTTTAACCATTCACTTATATCAAGTTAAGGGCAGTGTGAAGTCATCGTGAACCCAATATATGTGTTTTATTTTTTCTATTTTTTTACTGTCGTTTAAAATTTATCGCGCTGAAATTCAGATGCTGGAAGACATATTTCATGGTTTAGAGAAGAGGTGGATGGATTCAGGATTTATGTAGGGAATGCAGGGGATCTGCCAGCATAAGGAAGGATGCCAAAATACACACACTCTCACACATACACATGCACATACACCAACATTTGGGATTTTAAGCTGCTCTGGCGGGACATTTTCACCGCCATCGCACTTTGGCTCCAAAATAAAAAATAAAGGAGCGTTTTAGCCGTTGAAAACATCCTGGACAGCTCTGTTCTTTCTACATGGAGTCCTGTCTAGACGTTCTCTGTGGTGGACAGACACACAAACCTGTGTGTGTCTGCATCTCTGAGGCGTCCATTGTGGACAGTCTGGGCCTCTAAGAACAGAGAAGGCAGGTGACCTTCACGTCTGTCTGATGAGTCTTGCTTGTCTACTCGGTTTGTACCATTTTTCTGCACGGCGGAGCAAACACTACCCCATTAGATATTAGATGCAACGCATTTGTGTGTGTTTCTGTGTGTGTGTGTGTGTGTGTTGCCAGGGGAGCTGGGCAGGTTGAGGAGAGTCAGGCTGTGCTTAGAAAACTCAATGTCTCTTTATAATAAAAGGGGAAACCAAATTATGAAACTATGAGGCTATTTCTGTCGCCGCGAATTGGTGGTTCATACCATTATTTCATTTCGACAGATTTGAAAGGACCCATTAGAAATTTCCATTAAACCTAACAAAAACATCTCCCCAGCGTTACTGTGTGCTAAGTGTGGAATGAACTACTTTTTACATATGCCACAATGTACTATTCCATAGGGAATCCCCCTATCTGGCTGCGATGATGTATTAACTGTTACCACGCCGCTCTCTCCAATTCCCTCAGATGGGAGAAAATATACCTTCCAATTGACTATAGGTGCACGCTGATCACTAACAAGATTTAACGTGAGTCCTTTGAATCTTTTATAAACTGCAATAGCCTCTGAATGAAGGCTAACATAATGTTGTATCGCTCCATCTCGAACTATGTTAACAGTCCTGACTGATTAAAAATGCATAAGGAATGTCTGGGACCCGTAAGAGGAGGGTTTATTTTTTCATGCCTCATCTGGAACAGGAAGGAAGCAGAGGATCAATAGATCTGATCTGGGCCCAGGGGTAGAGGCTATCTCCTCCCCTCTCCCCTCCCTCTGTCCCTGCTTCCACCCTCCCACCCCCACCCGTTAGCAGTTAAAAGAGAGGTCTCATGTTGTCAGGGCCTGATGACTTCACTGCTTTATATAAACACTTATGCAAAGAGGAAACAGAAGGAAAATATACTCCTAACCACAGCACTAAATTGGAAAACAGGGCAGCCCCAAAGCAAAAATAGCCTAAATATCTGCTTCTAGTTTCAGGAAAAAAACTGGCTTTTTAGCACGTTCTCTCACACACGTACTCAATAATATTTCCAAATGACAAGCATGTACGATTAATGGTGTAAAGAATTAGTCTCACAGAAACCAACTGTGGGACAGTCAGTGCCAGCGCTTCTAACACTGAGCAAACAGTAATTTTATGCTTTGTTTGAATGGATATTACTGATGCTAATGGGAGCACACTGGCATAAAAATACCATACATGTTCTACCGTGCTTTAGTGTAAGACACAGAAAATATAGCTCAACAAATTAGTTGATGTGGCTCATTAATTATTTTTACAAACTATTGTATCAGCAGACTTTGGTACTGATAGTGACTAAAAATGCTGACTTCGACAGACATTAGATCAGTCCCAAAGTTTCTTTGTGGTTCAGTTCTAGAGTGACTTATTACTTTGAGTTTGAGTTTGAGGGATTCTGATTTATCTAAGTATTTACTACATTGAGTTATCTGTTCAGAGTAATAATAAATTCATAATAAAGAATGATGCATTTTCAGTGTCAACATTTTTCAGAAGAATGGCAGGGTTGATACCACCAAACTATCATTATTATATTGCCCTTTAAAAATGCTCAATCAGTCGACCTCCAATAGATACAAAGTGAATGAGAATGCTTTATTTGATTAAAAAATAGAAAAATATTTACTTTCAACCGTCTGCGCAATGTGTACTCATCCAAACAACATATTTGAAGATATAGTCCCAGCCGACTGCAGGTTATCCGGCAGTTTGCTCCACAGAATTCACCACCATTGTGGCAAATGTTTCAGGTTTTATTCCAGGTTTTTATTTTGCACAGCTGCAGAAACACCTGCATTTGTGGTCATCAGACATCTGCTAATCTGCTCCAGTTCTTTACAACTGCAACAGCTGCTTTTGATCTACAACTAACATCCTCATCTTCCTATTCTCCAAATTTATAATGAAATGTGGGATTAGGGAACTTAATCCCGGGTCAGCACCTCTTCTTCAGCCTGTCCAACCTCTCACTTAAATCCACCGTAACCCGGCACCGTCCATTGGCAAACTAACCGGGACTATTGATTGGGTCATGTATTACCCATGATCTTCCATATGCTGAGTGTAACACCTCTCTGTGTCCATTAACAGCCTTCTGAAGTTTCATTCATTCATTTACTTCTGGCAGGAGACCAATTGTGGGCATTGTTTGCAAGATGTATAGGGCATCTGTTGACATGGTCGTTAGTTACCATTTTGCCTGGGAGAAATAAGCAACTGTAGTATATCACTTCGCATTCCAACACATTAATGGTTGTGTCTGTAACATAATCTATCAAACTCAGATCAACCGGTTATGTGCAGGAGTAGTGCGTTCCATCACAGCTGATGAATCACTTGCAGAGTGATCAGGCGATGATGGAAGAAAGCTACACTCAGCGCATCTTGTCAAGCTTGTTAGTGGCGTTAATTTCATTGATGGTTTTTTTCTTTCATATTCAGTTTTGTTTCTCTGTTTGCAGGAAAATCAGTGCTTATTTGCAAAGTATATATAAACAAGCACCTTATTACTGATGCTGTTTCCAGTTTTGTCCACTTTTACTCAATGTTGTCATGAATACTAGATGATTATGTGATCAATACTGTGTTTAGAACCTAAAGAAACATATTATACCAGGCAGCAATATGCTTAATTTACCAGTGCCTTATCTTACCAGTCCTTCCTAGTTTACTGTATATTAACTATTGTAAATGCACTCATTAAAACTGATTGGATGTGTGTGTGTTTTGAAGGCTGCTAACCAGAATGCCATCTGAAGACCGGCACTTATCCTCAAGCTGTGGTTCCTACGTCAAAACTGAGCCCTCCAGCCCTTCCTCTTCACTAGTCGACACCGGCAGTCACCACAGTCCCAGCGGCAACTCTGACGCCAGTGGCGGCTACGTCAACGGAAGCAACGGACGCTCTCACGCCCTGGACTCCCCGCCAATGTTCAACCCGGGCATGCTGGGAGGTGGCGGTGCTTGCCTACGCCGTTATGAAGAGTGCTCAGGCAGCGTGGTCGATGACACAACAATCAAGTGCGAGTACATGCTCAACGCCATTCCCAAGAGGCTGTGCCTGGTGTGTGGTGACATTGCCTCAGGGTATCACTACGGGGTGGCCTCCTGCGAGGCCTGCAAAGCCTTTTTCAAAAGGACGATACAAGGTATTTCCCACTTTGACTTTTAACTTCCAATGACTCACCTGAGCTTGTCTCCTGTGACTGCACGCTTCAAGTTAAACATGAGAAAATGAAAATCCAGAAAGTAGTAAATGAAACAATCCTTTAAATAAATGCTCCTTTTTGATTTGGTCGCATACAAAATTACTCATGATCATATTAAAAACTTTACTTATTAGCATTAATATCTGCCTTGAAGTGTCCTGACAGGTGATAAATCCTTTGTTAAGTCTTTGATGTATCATGTCTCTCGGAGTCCAATCCTCCCCTCTTATGGCACTAGTACAGTGGAGTGATTATGAATGTCTACAGCAGGCATTAGTCCCAGACCATAAATCTGCCCCGGGTTTTGATGTGTTTTCATGTGAATCGTATGCCTGGCATCGACTTTGCCATGTGTGGGAAATGCTTCAAAATAATGACTTGGACAGAGATAATATACCACAAACTGACACGCAGAATTCTGAATTCTTTTCTGCTATATTTGTGAGGTCATGATAACACTGTGTGGATAAATGCCAAAAAGACTGCATAGAGTTTCTCCCCAAACTTATTAGCTGTTGTTCAGTCAGTTATGAAATATTATCAACCTATGATTTTAGCAGAAAACCTGGTTTCTCTTTTTTGTTACACTCTCGTAACTTGTTGTGTTTCAGTTTTGTCAAACATATGGACAACTTAAAGAATATAAAGTATAGATCAGTCCTGTTATAGTATTTTTTCACCCTCTGCAATAAATATTAACAAAAAAATAGTGATTTTATCCATGTACAGTACAAAATGAGAGTTGTGCTTTTAAATGCATCTACAAATGAGTGCATTACTGTGAAAGAGAATTTGCATTTCCACATCTTTATAAGTGCGGACATGAGAGAAACAACCCACTCACCCTCTTGAAAAAAAAAAAAAAAACACAAAAAGTCTACATGTAGTGCAGGGATTCTTTCAATTTTATTTTAATAAATTGCTTTATTATGTGACGCTGAAAAATATGCATATAAATGTACATATGCATACAAAGTGATCAAAAGTTCTGGCTGTTACAATAGGGGAAACTATTAACATGTCCCACACAGAACATCTGAGCTCACAAATTTCAATATGCAGAGGTACGTTTGCAGTTCAATGCTACATAGAGCTCCTTTTGTACAGTAAATAGCGCCCATGTGTGACTTTGTGTTGTCTTGCTCAGATCCCTTTTGCTCTTCATCCCCTTGCGCTCCTTTGTGGAGGACAGGCCCATAATGAACCTAATCTGTCCGTCATTCGTCCCGAGCCGCGGGAGTTTCAGTCAATAACAATCAGTGTTGGGTGACTGTAATTAAGAACCACGCATTTCATTGGGAGAAAGTCAAGAAAGGAGGGTGGGAGGTGGATCTGTTCTTTGCCCTGAGGCCCCGCCAGCCCACACCCAAGGGGGGAGGAGATGGGGGCCAATTAAAAGCTCAGGCACGTGTTGTCGGGGCAATAACAGAGGAAGGGGAGAGGAGAAAGAGAGACGCAGAGGAGTCCTCTAAATAAAAGGCAGAGGGACAAGGGACAGGGGACGTGGTCATTCACTGAAAGGAGAAGCCACTTTAATGGAATGGTAATCAGGGAGGGGGGTCCCGGCCTCGGTAAAGGAGGAGGACAAGGAGAGGTCCAGCTTGAGTGGAGAGGAGCGCGTGGATAATAGCATGGCATAATAATATATCAAAATTTAGAGGGAAAATAAGAGAGGTTAAGGAAGGATATTAGAGTGGTTGAAATGTCCTTTGAGAAATAAAGGTGGACACAAGACCTGATTAACTAAGAGGGTATGCCGACAGTGAGCTTTTAGAGGTAGGCAATTTAAGACTATTGTGGACCCTGCGCCCCAAACACACACACCTACACACACACACACTTACAAGGTACATTGACCTATTTAGGTAAAAATATTGTCTTTAATATTCATAGAAACATAAAGTGGACGTGACCTTTTTTGTAAATCTCCCTACATATTTAATTGTGTCGAACCATCAAATTCAATATTTAATTCCAGTTTTGATTCAGTTCAAAATGAAAAACAAAATCATGTGAGGGTTCTTTACAGCGAGAGGTCGAGACCTTACAGTATTATAGAAAACCCCCTTTAGCAAGCACTTAAATATAAACAGATCTTCAAGCAGTAAAACAGATAAATTCAAGTGTATCATTTAATATTTATTCACTATTGAATGCGACTCAGAGTGTTGGGATAGTGTTTGCAGAATTACTTAGTACATCTCATAGTGGATGGTAAATACACTCTAAAATGCAGAGAAAGAGGTAGAATGTGATTTTGGATGTGTTAGTGTGTGTTTGAGCTGAAACTTAGTCACACACTGAATCTTGTAGGAGCTCGCATTTGCAAAACAATACAATAGAGTGAAGCAGAGGGATCTTCGTAAACAAAAAGACATCTTCAATTATGTAGTGAAATGTTACATCTGGTGTGTGTCATCAAATTGTAACCATGAAAAGCTGGTGATAAAATCTTCCACACAGCATTAATACATATTTTTTGTTTGCTGAGATCCCCCTTGTGAGCAAACAATGCGTATTATAACTGACTTATTTTTGCTTCTTCTCCAGAGTGTAGATATTCCAAACCTGCACTGGGACCCAGACATTTATTTCCATATTTTTCCAAAAACAGTGCACAGTGACAATTACTATTAAAGTACAGCCTGTGCAGAATCACTGTGCATTGTGGTACATTGCATCTTGTATTGTCTTTACTTGTGAGTGCTGTTGTTTTCCCTGTGCTAAAGCCTCTCAGTCTAAAAGACTTCACCCGCCCTGAAACCAGCAGCAGCCTCTGCCAACATCCTGGCATGGTGCCGCAGGCCCCTCACTGTGCATGTGACCCTGCTGGCACCATTGATGCCAGGGATCCTGACAAATGTTGGCACCTTCTCCTTGACCAACAGGGGGTTGTATGTGTGTGTGAGGAGGGTGGGGTGGAGGAGAGGGGCAACTCTGGCAGATCTGCAACAGACAACACCTGGTTTTCTGTTTTTAGGTACCATTAATACATCTCTGGACTAACAGGACATTGTTTAAACATTCAATCAAGGGATTTGGATACTTGGGAAAGAGGATTTGCCTTTGGATTCTAGGGGGTCATATCAACTTTTGAAGTGAGCGCGTAATGATCCGATAAGAAAATGTTAACCGGAACTTAGTGAGAAAAGCAGGCAGGGGTTTTAATGGCAGCAGATTCAATATGTCTGCATTTCTGGCTGTTTTTGGAGCCGAGTGATTAAATTGCATAGGAAATATTTCCATAGTGAGCCAACAAGCGTCGAGACGGACTTGAATAATACATCGAGCTTTGCTACATGATATGGCAGCCTTAGATCGTCGGGTCTAGCAACAGCTCTTGGTCTTCACAGGAGAACATTATGCAGAGTGCTGGGTTATGTGTCCATCTTATAGCCCCTGTGTTGTTGAGGGAGGGCAGCTTTCCCATCATCCTCTACGTGAAGAAAAATGGGCTGGACGGGGTCGCGGTGAGCGCTGCAGAGAGGACGCTCTGCATTAATGAAGCTAATTTGTCTGTGAATCAAAGTGGGGGTGGGACTGCAGAGCAGGGAGGTGCTTTTACACGTCCCATCAAAATGCCACTAAACCCCCTTCTCCTTCAGGAGTGTCACATGGGGTCACCTTGGGACAGGTGCCTGTGTCGGTCTTTTAACGCCTGTTGTGTATTTTTGATTCAGTATCCTCTTTTATCCGGTCATTCTATTTTATTGTATTCTTTATTTTCTCCTTATAAAATGAACATCACCATTGTTTCTGTTCTCCTACAGGGAATATTGAGTACAGCTGTCCGGCCACCAATGAATGTGAGATCACCAAAAGGAGACGCAAGTCATGCCAGGCCTGCCGCTTCATGAAATGTCTTAAAGTCGGTATGCTGAAGGAAGGTGAGCTGACATGTCTAGTTTTATTTGTCCCCTTTTGTTATTTATATCCAGAGCAAACTATGTAATTTCTGCAGTAAGAAGTCTCCTCAATAAAAGCAATAATAAATTATAGCAGTAGATGATGTTGTGAAGTTACATGGGATTGTGGGAGTTCAGTCACATCATCAGTCAGGAGATTATTTCTAAAAAAGCATTCATCATTCCTTTAGTATAAATAAAGGGAACTTTGAGGATGAGTGGCACATGGTGTTTAAAAAAAGCGTGAGTGAAGAGTATGACATGAGCCCTCCTGCAAGTGTTCACATGACAAGCAATAACACAGGTCATTGAACGCATCATTAAAGCTCACGCCAGTGCATTTTCTGATTTCCACATAGTCCATAGGCAGAAAAAAGCATGAAGCGTCATAACAAAAAGTCAAATCTGATTCAGGAAGAATTCATGGTTAGAGGTGACATTAATATTTTCTTCACAATACATTTTTATGGCATATTATGTCATTTTATTCTAAGAGAATTATCACAAGAAACATTAGTAAAGGAGATAAGATGTGATATGACATGACAGGAGGAGGCTGAATGAAGTTACAGATTTTTCTGTATCTTTGCACTGTTATATTCTAAAGGCGCAAAACTATATAATGCATGCTTAGGTGTTTTGAGATATTTTAATACAGAGAAGTTATACACAGGGTGGGGAAGCAAAATTTACAATATTTTGAGGCAGGGATTGAAAGACAGTGTATGACCAATTAGTTTATTGAAAGTCATGAGAATTTATTTGCCACAAGAAAATTTACATAATAGAAAATGTTTTTATTCTATGTGTCCTCCTTCTTTCTCAATAACTGCCTTCACACGCTTCCTGAAACTTGCGCAAGTGTTCCTCAAATATTCGGGTGACAACTTCTCCCATTCTTCTTTAAAAGTATCTTCCAGACTTTCTCGTAATAGTTTTGCTCATAGTCATTCTCTTCTTTCCATTATAAACAGTCTTTATGGACACTCCAACTATTTTTGAAATCTCCTTTGGTGTGACGAGTGCATTCAGCAAATCACACACTCTTTGACGTTTGCTTTCCTGATTACTCATATGGGCAAAAGTTTCTGAAAAGGTATGGATAATAGTGTTAGGTATGATTATGACATCAATATATGTTTGGTTTCAAAACAATTGACGTAGTGCCTGCTGAGAAAAAAACAACTAAATGTTCATTGTAAATTTTGCTTCCCCACCCTGTATAGCTTTAAAAAAAGGCAATAAATAATTAATTATGTCAAAATACTTTGATACTTATTATATTTAACATTATTTAATGTGTTTTATCACATCAAACCATGTTAGTTCATCTACTTTTCTTGTAATGGTAGTTAATCTGATCCATGATCTGAGTCATGATTTTCTCACCTCTTACAAAATCCAGATAAATTACAACAAAACTATAATACTACATATTTTCCTCTAGTGTCTGCTGGTTTCTGGTTTCTTTTGTGTAGTTGATCTGTCTAGAAATACTGCATTGCAGTACTGATGAAATTAAGTAAACATTACTCACATTTTCCTGTATGTACAGCTTCAGTGCATCTGTTATTACTATTACTTATCAAGATTGTGGCATAGTCATTTGCTCTGCTGGAGTTTTAGAATGACTCAAAATGTTTCTACATCTAAATATTTGCAGGTCAGATTCAGTGCATATTAGAGCTCAGAAGCCAGTAATTACGGTAATGCATTGTCTGTATTTACGTAGCAGCAGCAAAACAACACATATCACAAACTATGCAAATTAATGTAAACTAAATCCAAACTCTTAAGTGGGGACACATGCCATGGTATTACTATAAACAGACTAATAAACTCAATAGCCTAGCAAAGTGGTTTAGTAACTCAGTAATTAATGCTACAAACCCATAGGCAAGCGCAGTGTTCTCTGTAAAAGTACATTTTTGATAGTGTTATTTTTGACAGGTAGATTATATGCCAAATCAAGATCTCTTGTGATTTAAGACCAAGGCCATGTGATTTCCCATCTTTAAATAGTAGTTGCTAAAAACAAGTTTCATAACCACAAATCATGTTTAATGCTGAGCAAATCCACCAGTGTTTTAATTAGCTACAGTGTTGATATAACTCTTGATTTAATGTAACGTCACTCAAATGTTTCGACACATATAGACATGTTTGTAGTGTTAAATGTAAGAGAGTTCATTTAAGACGAGTGAGTTCACTGTGTGTGTAGTTGAGAAAACTGAACATAGCTTTTCTTTAAATATTCCAGTTTTATGATCATAGAGTTTTACTCTGAGGTGCATCTGCTTCATGACTGACGCAGTGGGCTTCAGCAGTGGTCAGTGACTGTGGCCTCGGGGAGACACTGGTGACATCACCCACGCGCTTCACTCACCTCTCATAACACCAGTGAGCCGCTCGGTGTTTAACGCGGACGGGTGGAAAAAGCTGCTGAGTTGGATGTTCCTCTTAAGTCAGACTGAGAACTGTAACAGTACTCTTGAAAAGCACAGGCAGTTTCCCCAAGACTTCTCTCTCCCTCTGGGCTCTGGGTCTCTCTCTCTCTCTCTCTCTCTCTCTCTCTCTCTCTCTCTCTCTCTCTCTCTCTCTCTCTCTCTCTCTCTCTCTCTCTCTCTCTCTCTCTCTCTCCCTCTCTCTCTCTCTCTCTCTCTCTCTCTCTCCTCTCTCTCTCTCTCTCTCTCTCTCTCTCTGTCTGTCTGTCTATCTCCCTTCCCCTCTCTTGCCTGGCATATTGATCCACTAAATGCTTTCCGAACATACCACCTCACTTCCTGCATGTGTTGTTTCTCCTCCAGTGAGAGACCTTAGGGAGTACAGAGGGAAAATCTACCCGATAGATTTTCTTTTTCTTTTTTTCAAAAGAAGTGGGGTGTTTTGTTGGTTACATTGGTGTGTTAAGCAGAGAAAGAGGAATTATTTGGAGCTGATAGGTGGAGATTCTTATTCAAACTAATGATTTTATGTACAGCATCAGTGTCAAACTCATTTTAATTCAGGGGCCACATACATCCCAATATGATCTGAAGTAGAACAATAACATAATGATATATATAAATAATGTCAACTCCAAACTTTTCTTTATGTAGAGTGAAAAAATTTTAATTCCATAATGGAAATATTTACATCTACAAATTATCCTTTCAAAAGTGTGAATACCATGAACAACTATAACAAATTGAAATTTCTTAAGAAAAATAAGTGCAATTTTAACAATAAACATTTTGTAACAGGCAGAGTATTGTTAAAATTGCACTTTTTTTTCTTAAGACATTTCAGGGTGTTCATATTTGTTCAGATTATTCACTTTTTTGTGAAGTGATAGTTTGTAAATGTAAACATTTTCATGTCATTTTGTTTTTTTTGTACACTAAATCGAAGAGATGAAATTGGAGTTGTCATTTATTTATAGGCTATTATGATAGTATTTTACTGGTGCAAACCACTTGAGATTGAATTGGTCTGTATGTGGAACCTGAACTAAAATTAATGTTAATATCTTCAGTGTAATTTTTGCATTTCACAAATTTATCCAACAGGCTAAGTTGGACCCTTTCTGTGGGCCGGTTTGTGGCCAGTTGGCCGTATGTTTGACACCCGTGATGTACAGTATAGGCTGCTCTAAACACTATTAATATTTCTAGAGCAGATTTGGGGTATTATTAAGCAAACACACCGTAGCAATAACTGAGAAGACTTGAAGTACATGTGATGCATGTTTCTACTTTGCAGAATTTAATGGTTTTTAGAGGTTTGGGTATTTACTATCTAATGGTACCAGATAACATGGGGTACTTTTTTGGTATCACCTCTATTCATTGTGAGACAATACCAAAATACTCATTTGTTGTCATTGCCTTCACTACAATTTTGGGTCAGGGTTGAATAAACCAGCCGTTTTTCTCCTGTGAGTTACTCTACTGTACTTAAGTATCTATTTATATGATTTAAATGTGTTATACTACACTACTGATAATCTGGTAAATCACACCTGGGTCCAAGGAATTTTCTATGTTGTGTTGAAGACAGCATTGCAGTATTTTTGTGTAGCATCACTAAACCAACCAGCTACATTCAGGGGGAAACATATGTGAAAACAAATTAAGCAGAATGTACCAAAAGAGAGTACTGTAACCATGAGGTAGAAAAGCATCATTAGATTCACCACATGACACCAAAACTTATCTAAAGTCCTATTGACACAGGACGAGTATAAACCCCTGAACATCTGGTGATTTGGAGATTAACCCCCCATGATTTTTCCATAAGTGAAGCCTGTTTTTATCCACATTTACTGACATTACTCCTACGGACAGGGTCACCACTTACAGATAGCTGCTGAAAGACATTTAATGTTTCTTACAGTACACTGTCATGCACGTCCTCCATCTCATCATTTGAGATGTCACTTTTTTTGACAGATTTAGGTTTGCTCTTTGAGTGAATATCCACACTTTATTGTAACAGGAACATCAGAATTTCCACACAAAACACAAAACCCATATCGAACCCAACTAAAATGCCTTGTGGAGCAGATTTTACGTGGCTAGATTTCTTAAATCTAGATTACACATACCCTCTGAAAAACCACTGAAGGACACTTTGTTTTCTCTTTTCTTATGTGTGTGCAGCATTTGAAACTAGAAGAATATAAATTGGCCTGTTTACACGTAATGACAACACCTTTGTTCAACCTTTGAAGACAGAGCTATTTTTGTCTCGACTTCCAAGTGGAATTTTATCTACATTTAACTTTTCAAAAATGATTTATCATCATTCATTAGAATATTATCCTCTGCATTTTGCATTTTTCAGCAAAGATCAAGTATTTTCCTGTATTTAATTTACTGGTCATGTAGACGTTCATAAAAGCTGAGAGTAAATTCAAAAGTTATTTTTTCAAAAAAGAGAAAACTGAAGAAAAAGTGAAGTTTTCATTAACTGAACATAAAAACAAGCATCTCCATCCACTGTCATTGATCCAACTCCATGGGTTTTACTGGTAAATCAATGATGCAGAAGATGACAGTGTTTCCGCGTTCACTACGGAGCCTCTGAACGTCCACATGGGTCATATCTGATGACCATGAAAAGCTGAGAAACTGCATTTTGCCTGAAGTATTTACATGTATTGATAGGATTAGTGGATCAACAGTTATTAAATATTTTAGATCAGTGGATGGTTTTTGCTGTTTAGGTATTTAAGGGTCAACAAGGGTTACATCAAGTCAAGCCCGTTGTCTCAAAAATTATCATGTTCCACTGCTGGAACAATAGCAAACCATTGTTTTTGGGTAGTTACTGGATACATTAGCTCCATATTAACCACAAAATCTAAGACAGAGTCATTTTGTTAAAATGAGATTCCTTATGAAATATATGCTTCATGAGAATATTTTGCTTTTGGCTTCTTATTTGGCTTTTTTTTAGCTTTTGAAATATTTGTTTATTATAAGATATTGTCACATATCTGATTATATTAATATCACAAAACAAAGGCAGAGTCAAATTGGACGTCATTGTGGCTCAATTTGGAAATGTGTCACACCAGGTTAATGCTGTGCTGGAGTTAAAGGAGAATAGGAACATTTGGAGAATTTGTTTATAGGCTTCACTTAGAGACACAGCACCCATAAATTTCTTTAAATAAAACCTTGGTCATCTAGTTTTGTTGTGTTCTGCCAGCTCTAAACCAAACACATCTCATAATAGAAACTAACAGCAGTTAACTGCAATCTGTGCTGGTAACACAAGATTGTATGTCAGACTCTTGATACATGATCACTTATATTACTCAACATTCACAGTGTACTTATGTAGTTGTGTTTGTGCATCTCACAGTGAAGGGTCAGCTATTGTGTTGGCATTTTAACACTATTTATACATGCGTCCAGTCTTGATGTCTTCATCCCATTCCAAATATCTCACGCTGAGGCTTTGACGTGCAGCCAGAAAAAATAATGCTGCTTCAGAAATAAAGCTGAAACTATTAACGCATGCTTAAGAGGAAAACGACGGGGTATTGTCTGTGACAGGCCAAGCTAAGCCATTTACGTGGACAGTGGATGTATGTGAGGTGGGTTTCAGCACCGTATCCTGCACCACCTGCTGCTCCTGAGACGCAGCATCACAGCCACGGCGACATGTGGCCCAGTAGGTGATTCTCTGAAAGTGATGGCATTCAATTAAAAGGAAAAGGGGCATTTAATCGTGGCATAGTCCTGTGACGTGGCCCTCGAACAGACTTGGGGAAGGGCTTTGATGGTGGAATCAGTGGGGGGATAGAGGCTTGCCCTACTTCATGTAATGAGATCACCGCAGACAAATGGCCAAGGCCTGGTCATGGAAAAGGAATCATCACATACTGAAATATGAATGCAGGTGTCATGTACAAAGCAACGCAGACTAAAGAGCAGATACTGTAACTAACAACAAGACTTCTGCTCCAGATGGACACGGATACAATTTAGGCAATAAAACAAATGACATGTTTAAGATTAATCACATGAATTGCATTTCAGCTTTAACAATTTCATTCACATTACGCCATTAAATTCCAACTTTACACATCCATACACTGACAAACTGCATTTTCCCTTTCTCATCTCAGAGTAGTGTCGGGTTGAGAGAGGTGGAAGTGCATCATTCTAAATTAATTTTTTTTTACATTACCACATTCTTTTTCCTTTCTGTTTTTTCTAAAATATTTGTAATGTTGTATTTAATAACTAAGTCCTTATACACCTTTAAAAGTCATATTATCATGTGACGCTTTTCACTCTTTTTCATGCATGAAGAGTTAAATAACTCAGAAATAAAACATTCTGTGGATTTCAACACCGTTATTGGTGACTGTCTAACAAAGTTTATATCGCCGAGCGGCTGAACTGGGGGAAATTGCCTAACGCGCCTCAGTCCAAAGAGAAATCCAAGGTTTAAACAAACCTCCTTCATTTCGTATCACAAAATCTTCCGGCATCCAAGCATTAAAACATCTTGCGATTTAGTTCATTTGCTTTTAGGTAATCCATAACAGCAAAATTTACTTAAAAGGACTAAACAAGAAGCGGTCAGCAAAAAAGTAAGCTTCTCTCCATCACCCACTTGCTACTGAACCCGCACCTAGAGTGAACAAGTGATATATATCCTAAATTGCTACCATCACCGACACCACGTGATCCAATTAAAATGCGTCATTACATAGCTGCTACATGACCAAGCCTACGTCTGTCTCCTATAACCGTCTTCTTATAATCAATGCTATATTTGAGCTATCTGATTAAATTAAAATACAAGTAGTAAATGTTTTCTTGAGAAATCTAGAATAAAAGACACATCTGTTTGCCTCCACTGTGACCCTTTCATGTTGACACCATCATAAAACTACCCTTATACATGCTATATTTGTTGTTGTGCTGTGAGAACTAATGTGATCAGTCTTTGTAAAAGTATGTAATAGTTCCACCAGGACCGTTTATGCTCTGCTCGAAGCAAACCGCAGCCACTCTGAATTATAAAGTGCCACCTGCCATGCGTAGACCAGCGCCATAACACCTGCTGTTGCCCGACTAACCCGAGCACAGATTCAAGAGTGTTTGGAGTCCAGTTGGAGAATCAGACAAAGCAAAGCCAAACACTGTATTCTCATTCTTATCCCTCTGATCCCTCATTTGTCATTTAGCGAGCGGTTGTTGTGACTGTGAGTAAATACAGTTTGATGTGGTTTCTGGAAAGCATATTGCGGGTGACAGGCTTCTTTCCGGATCCGGCTTTACTGCTGTGCCACAGCTCAGTGTCTGGATGAGCCGGGTGGAAGGTAGCGGCAGGCGGCTGTTTGAGGAAACCGGCCTTGCTCAGTGACCCCTTAAATGTCCAGCTGAGACTGATAAAAGGTCACAGGTCCAATGGAAAAACTCTCACGTAATTACAACTCGCGGAAGGTATGGTGTCAGTCACTACTGCCAGGAGTCAGTGCCCACAGCTAATAGCAGCGTTAATACGCCCATAGTATTACTGTATGGTGTTCAATGAAGCAAGAATTTGTGAACTGAATTTGCATTTTTTAATTCGGTTACTTTTACAGTTTTCTGTTTTCTTCTTCTTTGTTTGCACTTTGTCCTCGATCCAGCAGTTGCATCGTCATGTTAGCAAATTGTAATGTTTTAAAAGCATCCCCTGTTGAAATACAAGATGTCTATACATGTAATTCTAACACCTTCCGGTTTCACTGTTAGCCCAATGTTTCTGTGGTGTATTCTTTGCTTGTGGGGTTTTTCTGACACTGCTGTAATGTGGTGGATGAATACAAGCTGCCAGACTATTTTGGCAACCTACACCGCTGTCTCGCCCTCGCCCAACCACAGATAGGGATCAGCAGTCTTTCCTGAGCGAACGTGGCTACTGGGGTAACGTTACAGCCTTATTTTCCTCCAGCCACATACACAAAAGATTAGTAAAGCCATATCCAATATCACAGACTGTCAGGTCCCTTCCCAATCAATAGGCTTAGATCAGAAACCAATCTATATGCTAGATTACATCATCAAAATAAAGATATCGCAGAGGTCTATACAGTATGGGTTCCTCAGCTGGTGCATTTGAACATATGTCTACAAAGCCCAGTTAGCGTTTGCTTGACTTACATCTGTTTATTCCCAGACAGCATGCTCTCTGACCTCTTGCCACTTGATTTTTCCTTGCACCACAAACTTGTCTATCTAACGGCATATGCATGGGGCCTTGTTTGCTTTTTAGGGTGTAAAAGTAGCTGGGACAGACTGCAGCTGAGTTTGTGCCCACCCAGAGGCTCTGCGCTGGCCTGTCCTCACTGTCTGGCAGGTGATAGATCAGACACGGAGACTAACACGTGTTCCTCTGAAGAAGGGGATTTAGCGAAGCGCTGACCTCTTTACAACCCTCTGATACGCACACTCGACTCCCAACACATTTTCATGTACACACATGACAACTGTATATCACCCCTGACAAGTTACATGGAGTCAGACCTTGAGGTGACTGTTTTTCAGTGGCGTGCTTTTGCTTTTGCTTTTTCTTTTGCTTTTTCACACATTGTAACAGACATAAATGTGTGCAAATGCCACAAACCAAAGGGCTGATATGCAAATACACGGGGGATCCTGAATCGACCCAGCCGGTTACAGGCGTGCAGATGTTTTCGATTACAGGCGTATTTGTGGTCAGGGTGGCTCTGTAATACACTGTAATACCCCTTGTGGACACGCTGTTTCAGATTTATGTAAAACATGATAAAGAGAAGGATGCCAGTGTGTGCTGTTAGGCAAGAACAACTCTGGCTTTGTCTTTGGAGCCCATCGGGGTTTAGAGCAGGTGGGACGGCATCCTGATACAACCCCCCCTCCTGCTCTGGGCCCATACTGATTTGCTCTAAGACTCCCTCACTGCAGCCCACCCAGACTCTGTTCCATCAAACAAAAGCTGTCCGATGGTTTTAGCTCCTGACCGGCTGGTCGTCTCCACCCTCAGAGGAAACTCAGGAAGGGTGAGATCCCTGTGCCGTGAAAAGGGTGAGCAACCATGTAGGAGGGGACGTACGCTGCATCCCTCTGATTTTTCCCAGCTAAAATAGGGTGCTCCTAATCTCCCTTTGGCTGCGTAGTCAGCCAGCCAATTCTGACACATTCTCTAGAAAGAAGTGTCTCTGACAGGTGAGGGGCTCAAAATAGTTTTGTGAGATGTACGCGCGCACACACATGTGTTCATTCAGTACCACTGAATCTTGATACATGCTCTATGAGACACATACTTCTGGTGCAATGAAAGCTGGTCGGCTTCTCTGACTGAAGTGAATTCATATTATATAGATTCCTTTTGTAGATCCAATTTGGGAATTTTATACGTTATTTTTGCAGGTTTTAACAACTGAGGATACACATATTTTAAAGACTGATTTTTTATATTCCTATTAATGCCATTAAAGAAGTTGAAGTTTATCTCTGCCAATGTTGAGCAGAGTTATTCTAGATTTGTATTTTTATTTAGTGTTTATTTAGAGTTTCTTTTGTTTTCATTTTAGTTTTATGAATGTTTATGGGAACGAATTCTATTTATTTATTTATTTACTTTTAGTTTCAGTGTCGTTTTTATTGAGTTTAAGTGTTAGTTTAAGTTCTTCGTATACAATGAGGAAAGATTGGATTGGATGAAAGAATGTATGACACCAAATATGTTTTATAAAACTATTGTTAACTAAGTCCTGAATTGTTCAAAATATTGCTTACAGTCAGTCATTAATCCTGAAGGAACACAAAATTAAGCAGTTTTGTTTGAGTATGAGTGTGCCTTAATTTGAGTATTTTCTTAACGTGACTGTTATTTTTTATTTTCCTTAATAAATAATTTTTTCATTGTTTTAGTTTTAGTTAAGTAACTTATATGAACAAACATATCGGGGCACGTCACACCTGCAGCTTGACGAACTTCCCATTCCCATTGACTTGAAATATTAACATGATAAAAAATTGTCATGCCAGTTGTTGTCAATAATTAACACAATAAATGTCAAATCAGTATTTCTTTTAAGGTTAAAGGCTGATTTTTCCTCCTGAGTGAGAGTTGAAGAAACCAAGTGGTTATTTTTTTAGTTGAAAATTATTATTTATGGCCAGAAAGTGACAAATATCTAGCAATCTTTAAAATACTTATAATGTGAAAAAAAAAAAAAAAAATGATGTTGCATAAAGTTTTACATGACAATGAAAACAAAATTTACTGCAAAGACAAAATAAATGCATTCATTGTAATGATATTTGATTTGATACCTGATTATATATTTTTTTTTGCATTATAAAATTATATTATAATATTTGCCATTATCATTTTGTAGCCCAGCCCTATAGCAATGAAACACCTTAATTCAGTGTGTGTTCATACTGTGTAGAACGGTTTAATTAGGTGTAATATTAAGTAAAATAATGTCTTTATATTGTGAAAGACTTAAGGTACCCAGTAGTTTAAAAAAAATAAATACTTCCATTAGTTCCTCTTAACACAAAACCTTTGTTTGGTACAGTAGGTCAAATGTGACACTTAATATTAACATAGACATCCCTTCATTAAAATATAGTCCCTTTACTGTACACATATTTCAATTCCCAAATTGCCAACTCTTTATTCCCTAAACCTTGCATTTGTTCCCTTTCAAAGATCCAGTATGCCATTATTACAAGATATAAATTTGGTCCTAATTATGCTCCAGATATACATAAAAAAAATTAATTAAATACACTCCACAGACACTTGCAGAGAGCAGCCCCCACATAAAGTAGAACTGCCACTTCAATCATAAATGTGCTTTAAGGTTGCATGAGTCAATAAAGATATTGAATGTTAAAGGGAAGCCGGGGTCAGGTGGCCATAAAGATTGCTCTTGTGAAAACATGCCTCATCGTCTTTCCATACACACATGTACACACATGCAAACACACACACTATGCAAGGTCTGTCACTCAGTATCTCTGTGTCTCAGCCCTTCTCTTTCATAGTTGGCAGAAAGTTATGAGCAGCCTGTACTGTATGATCTTACCAAGCACATAACATCCAGCACATGCACTTTTACCACCTCCCATTCCACCCAATCTCTGACCCCATAACCTCAGTGCCTGCATCCATATTTTGGCTGCCACATTTTACGACAACCAGCAACAGTAAAAAAAAAAAAAAAATGGATGTGGGTGTTTTTAAGATGATCTGAGCCCCTGCCCGAGCTTGTATGTTGCAGGCCTTCCCACCGCCTTGAGCTTTCCTCTGGGTTGTCTTGAAGCGAACATGCCGCTGTGGTTTCGGCCCTGAGGTGTGGAATGTGGTGCTGACAATGACACAAACCCACAGAGTTGTCCACCGCCAAACCCCTGCTCCACCCCGCCTCCCACAGCCCTCTCCAAGGGGCCTCATCCAGCTGTCTTGTTGTGGTCAGATTCTCAGTACTGTGCCATATCACATGGGGAGGAGATAATCCCACACTGGTCGGATCAGGCGCTGGCCGGGACAGGCCGGGCTGTCAGGAAGGAGATGTACACCCGATGCTGAGGGTGAGAAACACAGAGAAAAAAGAGACAGACAGAACAGGAAGTGAGAGAAAGAAAAACAGAGATCTTGCAGAAAACTGATACTTTTAGCCAAAAACAGCGCCTCGCTCTGTCTTATTCCCTTCCTCTCTTTTTCTTTAACACTATCCAACCCTTTTTGCTTTCCTCTCTGCATTTCTGTCTCTGCCCTCCTGCCTCTGGTCTCGGCAGTTTGCAGCGCCTTTAAGCTGTAAACTGAAACTGGTTAGCACTGAGCTCTTAATTCTTGTCAGCGTCTATTAATTATGGGCCAGTTGGATGTTCCAGTTCAAACAGCCCCCGCAGATCTTGGAATTCTAACTCCGGCTGTTTGGTCACTTGTCGCTTGTCGCAGCCACATGAAACCAGTGTGTGTGTGTGTGTGTGTGTGTGTGTGTGTGTGTGTGTGTGTGTTTTCTTGCGTTTGTGAGTCTGTGTGCATGCATGTGAGAGGATGGCGCTTGATGTCAGGGAAATAAGTACCCACAATTCACTTGGTCTGACAAGTATATGCTGCAGGAATTTAGGATATACACCTGCTTAGTATATTTTTCTCATTGTGAAAGCCTTTGCTCACTACATACCCCTTTATTAGGCCTATGTGTGTCATTAAGTGGAGAGAAGCCGCTGGATTGATTTAATATCGGGAGTACACACGCACACTTTCCTGAAGCACAATTTATAATTTTAAATTCACCTTAACCAAGAGTAATGGTAAAAACAACTACCGAGGCTCCATCTTTTGCAAACCCAGTTCCTAGCTGCCTAACTGACTAATTAAAACCACATCCACATGTGTTCAGAGAACAAGAAGTCTATTTGCAAGCCTTATTGATTACTTTAAGGCGTACAAATGGAAAGCTGTGTTAGGAGAGGGGCTCTCGATTTAGCTTCAATCTGCCAGGCATAAAATGATCTCACTGTGTTTGCTGGGAAGAATGAGCTCCCTCTGGGCACGGTGGGTAATTAGGTTAGTGGATAGTCAGTGTCAGGAAATTGAAAGACCATCCTAATCGGATTCTTTTGTTTCCAGGGGAATCAAAGGAATTTATATGAGTCACTGGGAAATCTCACACGACTCAATTCCACTTGACCATGTAAAATCTGTTTGCTCTCCCTCTGTGCTCAAACAACTTTTAATACAAGTGTGTAAATCCAACACATAAGGTGTATCTGATGTCGCCTGTGTCCCCTCAGATGGCTTTCAAGATAATCCCAGATATGCCACGTTTGTATACTAACTAGATACTTACACTGTTCCACTGATATTGAAAACTCCCAGTTTTCTTATTAAAATGTTAAAAGCAATGGAAAAAAACGTCATGCAGTTTTGCACTACTTACTGAAAAGCCTCTCCTGTATAAAGGTTTTAGGTAGGCATTAATATAATCATACAATTATAAATAACATAATATAAAAAAGGGCAATAACAACTAAAAACTATGTCATGTGAATGTGATTATAGGCAAGTTAAAAAATTTTAACATATAATACATGTTATGCATTCATGACTCAGCAAAACATAGAAAAGGTTATAGAGTGTGAGAGAGAGAAAACATCACTATGCATGATGCAGATAAATGGGGACAACCCTCACCTGATATTTCTACTGTTGTTTTGCAGGTGTTCGTCTGGACCGGGTGAGAGGTGGGAGACAGAAGTACAAACGGAGGTTGGACGCGGAGAACAGCGCCTACCTCGGCCTCACCATCCCCCCTCCAGCTAAAAAGCCATGTGAGTCACACAGGGGCTTTTACTTTGCACTTGCTAAGGAATACTGTACATACACATAGGATTTGTAAGGAAAAATGCTGTGTTTCGCATCGCCACTGGTTTTTAACGGTGCTCTACAATCGTGGAACAAATTATTAGACCACCCTTGTTTTCTTCAATTTCTTGGTCATTTTAATGCCTGGTACAACTAAAGGTACATTTGTTTAGACAAATATAATGATAACAACAAAAATAGCTCATAGGAGTTTAATTTCAGAGCTGATATCTATCCATTTTCCATGGTTTTCTTGATAATAACCAAAATCACTTCAGTTCTTACATCAATAACTATGGCATTGTACTTTCAAAAACAGTGCTTTTAGGCATTCCATGTTTTCTTTTCTGTCTGTTTTAGTCACGTGATACACACAGGAGTTAGTACTTGATTGCATAACCATTGGTTTTGATGACTTTTGATGGTCTGATATTTTTTTCCGCGACTGTATCAGTTGTAATGACAACAATCAATGATCAAAACATTTTCATCCCTCAAAACAAATTTCTCTCCTTTTCTTCTCTCTCAGTGACAAAGATCGTCTCCCATCTCTTGGTGGTGGAGCCAGAGAAGATCTACGCCATGCCCGACCCAACCATGCCCGATGGAGACATCAAGGCTCTGACCACGTTGTGCGACTTGGCTGACCGTGAGCTGGTGGTCATCATCGGCTGGGCAAAGCATATCCCAGGTAGAGACATAAGGAATATTTCATACATTTGACACTGTAGCATCCACAAAACATAAGAAATACTGCGCTGTGTTCTAGAAATGATTTCTAAAGTCATTATATTTAGTTTAGTTTTTCTCTCAGTATTAAAATACCCATTTTCATTCTCGTTAGTTGTAGCTTCACAGGAAGTCGACCCATGGTAACTCTTTAATTTGCTGAAACGATACAGTATGAGATTATATTAGTAGTACACATAAACATCCCCCTCCCTCACACACACATTTGTGCACACACACACACACAGGATAATTAACATCTGCTACTCATCTGCACCTAAGGGAGAAGCCAGTCCCATATTCTAAAATCTAATCAATAAAGAGCAGCTGAAACCTTTGATTTGACTGGGTGGGGTGGGAGAGTCTGGGGGCCGGGATCCGCCCCTGTGTCAAGGTATTCCATTTCAATCCTAGACTTAAAGAAAGCAATCCTCTTACTTACTTAAGGAGACTGCAAAGGGCCCATGGTAACATTGATTTATTTAGGGAAATACTGATGGATTTCCCCCAGTTCTTGCTGACGAATTTTTAAATAAGACTTGTTATGTAAATGCTCTTAGATCTTCTTTTCTTTTCATCTCTGGTAGTTGAAACACACATTTTGGGCCCAAGGATAATAAAAAGAAACACATGTTGGACTCTAAATAAATGCACCTCATTGTTAAATAGTATATATATATATATATATATATATATATATATATATATATATATATATATATATATATATGTGTGTGTGTGTAACATAGAGCCAGTTTAGCTCATTAGGTTTAGATGTTTTTTTAATGCATCATACGGCTGCAATTACTGATTATTTTCACTATTGATTAAACTATCAGTTATTTCTTGATTAATGAGTCAAGTGGTTGTGTCAAAAATTACAAATAAAATGCCTTTAACCCTTTCTTTTCTTCCAACGCAAGACACCATCTTGTAATGCAGGGGTGTCAAAACCAGCAGAATGAATTTGCAAAAAGCAAAAATTTCACTGAACACATTAATAGACAAAGGTAAATTTTCTCATTCTCATTATTTTTAGGCTATTATGCTGTTATTTTACTGGTCTGACCTAGTTGACATGAAATTGGGCTGTATGTATATATGTGTTATATATGTATATATGGGCCCCTGAGCTAAAATGAATTTGACACCCCTGTTCTAATGCTTTTTGATGGATATTATCAAATAATGTTAAAATACAGAATAGTAGCAGATGCTTGAAAATCTAGATCCAGAGAAATCTTGGTGTTTGTCAATTTATTTGCAATCAGTTATCAGTATAATAATTGTTTCCACTGAGATTTAATGTTACATTGCAATTAGTATTTTCATCACAACTGGAGATCTTTGTCTACCGGTAAATTATGCATTAATTTGTCAGGCGGGGGGAACACTAACCACATACTTAGCCCTCTGGTCTCTGCAGCGTCAGCCCTAATCACTGAGTGGTTATCAGATTTATGCTTGACACCTTATTTAGTGCAGTCTGGTGAGGGTGAAGGTTTGTTGTCTTCAGACCTGCTCAAGGAGGCTCCGAGGAGACACAGGGGAGCCGTGTCGTCTGACTGTGATAGGAGGCGAGGGTGCTGTCTCACCACTTTGCTCTGGGAAAAAGCTTGAACAGGGACAAAAGGAGCATCCCTGACCCAAATGCACACTTTCTTCCCTGACCTGCTTTTTGTCTAACACCTTGTGAATGCGGATTTGTGTTAACTAGGTTTTTTTTTTCTAATTGAGGTACTTTTCCTGAAAGTTCAAGGAGTGTACACTCCATTCATTTACAACCTTAGGGGTGAAGAAATCTAAAGTTACTGCAAAGTGTTCCCATTGTGCCTTTATGGATGCACGTATTATATATTTTAATGTATAACTCAACATGCACTTTTCGATCATGTCCCTCAGAAACAATATTCATATGTTAGTAGTAATACATTAAGCCATTTGTGGTATTTGGTTAGATTTAGAAAACAATGTTGGTTTAATGCAAAAAAAAAGAATAAGTCTGAAAGAATAATGAACAATAAAAAGCTTGCAGTGTATTCACACCAAACCTCAATCTTTTTCTAATTGAAAACAAAGTATTTTTATTGTTTAAACCTAAAAACTCAAATGAGTCATGTGTGACAGATTTTCACAATACAATCAGAACTGGCTCCAAAAATACCATGTTTTCATGTGCATCATGGTGTTCATATTACTATGAATTATTATTATTATAAAGTTGCAAAACGGGGGAAGAATTGGAAAATTCATATATTCTCTCTGCAGCTTATTCCTCTCTATCCAAAACACAGACTAATTAATTACTAAATAATTAAAGGATATAGGTGAAGTGACATTGTTTAATGCCGTTATGGAAAACTAAAGTCACTTTTCTAAGCTTCCATTGAGGCAGTTAACATCTCATCAGTGATTTGTAATTACAGCTGTCAATCACAAATTCCTCCTGCCTGATGGACAATAGAGACCTTAAGTCCCACCCCTTCTGCTGTGTTCCACAGACCTAACTTCAGTAAAAATAGAAGAGAAATAATGTTTTGATGCTTGGATTGTGGCCCCATTCACATATATGATATTTATCAGTTTAAAAGATAATTTTACAAGAAAAGAGTGTTGTGGTTTGTGACAAAGACAGTAAACAAACATCTAGTTTTGTGTTAAAGAGCTCAGTGGACTGCATCTCTCGTCACACATGATACATGTCACCAACACCAAAACGATCGTTGCCTTGGCACATTTGACCTCAATCTTCAAGAGTGAGTTGAAAAAGTTTTAGAATAGGGGAAAATAATGACAGTCTGATCATGATGAAGCCACAGGGACGTCCTCAGCAACACTGACAGGATCATAGAGAAAGACGCATATAATGATGTTGTCTCTGCAACTTTCAGGTGTGTTTTTACACTTTGATATTTCTGCAGTTTTACCACAAACTGTGACTTTCTTGATTTGCAAAATGCCATTTTAAACTGACAAGCAATGTGTAAATGATACATAATTCAAAGGGATGAAAAAATTACATGTTTGTCACCACTGAATGTAATAGTTTTTTTCAGAAATAAGGTTCCACGAGACACATCCAGGGAAGATGTGTGCATTGAGAGTAGATTTTCCACAGCCTGAAAGTATAGCTGTGAAGTAGATACAGAGGTCTCATGTCCTCTCTGACCACTTGAATTACAATAAGCTGAAAGGGAATTGCAGATTTTTTTTGAGGCACTACAGCTTTAAGAATTAAATTCAGAGGAGTTTTGGTTGAGACTAGAAACTATTTTTTTCATGAAAGTATGTGTAAAAACAGATAAGAAATAAAAGAGATAAGAAATAGTGTATCACCAGTTAGACAAAATTAGGGGGAAAAGTAGAAGCAGGACATATAAAAAAGTACTGAATAAATAAAACAGCAGCAAAAGTGCCATTGAAAATGTCTAATAGTTATTATAGTTGTACAATAACTTTGCCATCTGGATGATTCACAGTCAATAATGCCACGTCTGATAATTTGATCACTTTTTGACACTGAATGATTGCAGTCAGACAAGGTTATGTCATTTTAGTTAATTTACCAAAACAATCAAGATATAATATGGACGCTACATCTATAAACACGTGTCTTTCCAGCAATTTATACTTGCAATGATGAATAAGACTCACTAACACAGCTAATATCCCCTTTATTAATAAAAATTGTACACATTAATTGACTACAGTATCTTTTGGACTAAGAAAAAAATCTCTTTAAGATTCTGTCCAGTTTAGTTTTTTGCATTACCTTGGATAATCAAAAGTGCGTATTTATACCACAGTCGGCTGAAATGTACCATGGAAACATTTTATGCTGAAGATTAGCTTGAATTCATTCAAGCAGTGCACCATCATATTTTTGGCCCTACATTTTCTGTGTATAAGTATTGATCTATAAGAGGTAGATCTAAATCCAGACCTGACAGGGCTATTAAAGGGGCATGTGACACTCCAGGGACATTTTACCTGGGGCCACCAGGTCAGAGTGTCACCAAGTAACGATTAAGACAAAAGGGGTCCCCACAGTTTAACAGTCCACTCCCACCATTACACTCATAGCCCACTGCACAAATGGCCTTAACGATGAGGTAATAAGAGTCATTACTGCTGATCGCTCCATTAATGTAAAAGTCCTTCAACACCCAGATGTGGAGACCTAAAGAGAAACATGCAGCGTCTGGTGGTTTCTGTTGTTATTACAGAGGCTTCAATATTTGTGGTGAAAAGCTGGGGAGTTGGTTTAAAATTGAGAGCGCAGATTGGAGATAAAACTGTAAAAACGCTGCCATGAAAATATTTACCTGGGGTCTCAAATGCACCATTTCAGACATGCAACTGCACACAACCTCATTCATCACCCTGCAGTATTCAATGCTCACTCACTTCACAGCATCACTTACTTCCCCTTTGATTTTTCCCTGTCTTTTTTTCCTCCTTACACACATATACACACACTCTCCCATCATATCTTTCACACACTCTCTCGTTTTCTTGTTCTCCCGTTCCCCTGGCTCTCCCCCTCCTACTCCTCCAGCTCATATAGGGCCCTCTTGTCTCATTATTACCTCTGTCTTTTTATTAGGCCCATTAGGGCTCTTAGGAGGCCTGTAATGATACTAAATGAATAGAGAGTGAACTGCTGTCTGTTTTAGACCGAGCTCTCAATGACAGCTTCAAGCTTCACTGCCAACCACTCAGTCTCTCCATGGTACTGAATAGGGATTCAATTACTTATCTGATTTGTACCTGTACTGTACTTTCCTTTTGCTGGGGCCATTTTGTCTTTTTTGTGCAGGACTGCAAACAAACATCCCAGTAGTGTGCTGAGGACTGACTGTCTTACAAAATAAAGACAAACAGAGCTGCGTATAAACATAAGTATGGAACATCCTGGTATAGCTCCATAAAAAATACATTGGTTAGTATGAAAAGAGGCTCGGGCAATGTTAAGGGCAGCTAGATCAACAATTTGTACCCCTTAAAAAAAGACAAAACGTGCCTTGTTGGTGTTTTTTGACAAGTTGTATTGTGAAATTTTCTTGGACAAGTAGGGAGTGCACAGAAAAAAATAAGAGAAAAATCAACCCCATAAAGACCCAAACATCCACTGGCGACCAAAAGCATCTTCTGATCTAAAATGTTTAATGCCTGTTGATCCACTAATCCTATCAATACATGTAAATAATTGGTGTAAAATACAGTTTATCATCTTTTCATGGTCATCAGATATGACCCATTTGGACGTTCAGACGGAACGTGGAAACACCGTCATCTTCTACAACATTGATTCACCAATAAAACCCATGGAGTTGGATCAATGGCAGTGAATGGAGACACTTGTTTTATGTTCAGATAATGATATATTTTGCTGAAAGAGTCACTTTTTCTTCAGTTTTCTCTGTTTTTGATATAATAATCCACGACTTTAATCTGAGCTTTAATGAACATCTACATGATATTAAATTAGATATAGGAAAGTACCTGATTTTCACTAAAAAAACGACAAATAATGAAGATAATATTGCAATAAATAGTGATAATTCACTTAAGAAATGTTAAACATGGAGAGAAATCTATTTGGGAACTGCCCCAAAAGTAGCACTGGGTCTTTATGGATTAAAGGTAGGAAGGAAGGAATCTTCATCAGGGCCGTAAGGAAACACAACACATGTGCAGCATCAATTATATGACAACACCCAGTGATATGTTGTGATCATGTGACAGATTAATCCAATACAGCAGTGATATAAAATAAATCACAACACATATACAAAGCCACAACAGAATTAGCACCTGTAATTGGCAACAATTTCCATAATCATCCATAATATCCTCATCACATTCATTATTATCTCTATAAAAACAAGTGAAGTTTATATCCTCATTAATACTGGTGTATGTGAATTCAGAAATCCTTTGTCTCTTGTAGAGCTTTTATCATGTCTCCACTTCTGACTAATGGGTTTAACATGTTCAATTCCCTCTATATGTCATAAAGAATTATTAGCATTATGAAACTCACTGAGGTGTCCGTCTAATTCCTAGTTCTGACGGTATGTCTGTGCACTGCAAGATGATCCCTTAAGGGTTGTTTGTATGCCTTCATTCTTCCAAAGAAAGTGACTGGTTACATGTCACAGCTTTATATAATTAAATAAAAAATAAATGTACCACTCACATTTAGGTATTGTCACTGATTTCCCAAACCAATTCAATTCTTATTCACTTCTAAACCAATTAAATTCAGTCTTCAAATAAATATGTCGCTATTCATGCAGTTACAGAGATTTCAGTTACAGTTAATGAATGTAAAGGAGATTCTGAGAGAAATAATACTGTAAGTTGTACAAAGAACCCTCCAACCTGGTGGATTATTGTAAATTTTAAGAATTAAAGCATTACATTTTTATTTAGCATTATTGGCAGGTCTCATTTTCTATAAGTACTTTTTATTGCAGAGGTGACTAACAATCAAGTTTTACTTTTCTATAAGAAAGATATTCAATATTAAAAGTTTCTAAAATATATTGAATAATCAATCTTGTAATTCTATTAATCTGTATTGGATCAGGAAATATTTTTTAACAGCAACGGAGAACATTTCTAATTACATTACAGTTATTTATCAAAATCTTGCGGATTATAAATGCATTATATCTGTATATAATCGATGATAAAAAAAAAAAAACTTTCAGTGCTGGAAATTTAACAGTTTTTTGTAAAATAGAAAGAAAAGGGACATGCGATGGTATTTTTAGGGTTTTTCAATTCTGTTGAAAGTAATAAAATGTAATAAGTTATTTAATTTTGATCAAACTATTAGTTTAACATTTAGCAATTTAGCATTTTTCACAACAGATAATATGTAAGAAGGCTGGTTTTGCAGGTGTAGCCTTTCCTTTTATTTATTAAGCATCAATGTCCTGTCCATTTTTTTTTCACAATGAAAACATACTTTTTCTATCTGAAAAAACTGATGTTGTTAATTCAGGGCTTTTAGTGTAGTTGCATGTGTTGTTGTATTCCTTCCGCCTTTGTTGTCAGGGAGGAAACTGCAGCGACAGAGACACAGGCATTCCCAAGTTTGCTCAATAGTGTGTCATGTTTGGTCAAACGGCAGTAAATCAGTAAGGTGAAATATTGATATTTCATCAGGGGGAATCACCCTCCGCAGCCACACTTAACTCAGCCACCTCTGGGCGATGCACCTGAAGCTTCGGTTCGACCTCCGAGGAGGCAGGAAGTCACTCTGTCACTTCAGCAAATTGAGTGGAAAGGAAAAACACACTAGGCTGTGGAAAAACAAGAGGGTGTCAGATATTTCACATAATGGTTAAGCACATAAAAATTACACAAATGGATTATATTAAGTTCTATTTGGTGAATCGTGTCTTATTTGTAAAGCAAATGTGTTTTTTATATATATAATAACCTCCTAAGATCCAGGAAATGTCAGCAAAGTACAAGCTTTTTTTGTTTTTTATTAGTAAGTGCCTATATTGGAAACATCATGATGCAGCAGTTTTTTCAGATGCAATTTTTTAAATTTTTATGGAATTTCCTTTGCGGTGGACAGTTTTCTTTAATTTTTTTTTGTATAAAGTTGTGAAACTCTTGTCCACAAATGTGGACAGAAAACTCATAGCTGGGTCTTAGGAGGTTAAAAGAAAAGTTTTAGTTGTTTTGTGAAGATAAAGAGTAAATGCATGACTTCCTGATGCAGCTTACAGTATCTACGTTCTGTGATCCTATAGTCATCCCATCCCCCGACTAAACGTGTACCGGATGTCCTCCATCAACTGTCTGTTTGTCAGATCTGAGGCTTGGATCGATCCCCCTTTCGCATTTGGTGGGCTGATTACAATCTACTAATCAATGACACCCCTAGCACTCTTTTCTCTCTCCCTCATTCTCTCTCCCCCCATCGTTTCTCTATTTGCTTGATAAGAACCATTGGGACGACCTCTTTTAAGTCAACCTGCCCCATTCCCATCTAAACAACCTCCGATTTAAGTAAGTAAAGCGGTGGGTTCAAGGCCCTGGTCAATACTCCCAATCACGCTCCTATTCACCATAGAGAAGTGAAAGGTATTGTGGCGGTTGAAGCCCTTTCAGGTGTCCGTCTGTTTGATGTGGTGTGTGTTCATGCTCGCAGTGAGGGAGTTGATGCACCGACCCCTCACGGACATCTGGATGAATTGTTACCTGGAGTTAACAAGGTTGAACACGATATAAAAAATGAAACGTTTACCTCTGCATAGAATATATTTATGTTTTTTGCTTTTTCTTGCTGATTTTGATTGAATCTTTCTAAAATAAAGCATTCAGGGAGTTAATAATGGACTTAATAGCAGATATATTTGTGCCTGAACTCCATATTTCTGCATTTTGGATAGGTCCATACTGCTGTGTCAAAGAACTCTTCCACAGTTTGTAGTTTTCAGTCTGTCATGGTGTAGAGCCCTGTCATTTTAACCCATAAAGACCCAAACAGCCACTGGCAACCAAAATCATCTACCGATCCAAAATAATTAATAACTTCCAACCCACTAAAACTACCAATCCATGTAAATTATTGGTGTAAAATACAGTTTGTCATCTTTTCATGGTCATCAGATATGACCCATTTTTACGTTCAGAGGCTCCGTAATGAATGTGGAAACACCATCATCTTCTAAAACATTAATTCACCAGTAAAACCCAGGGAATTCAATAAATGAAAGTGGATGGAGATACTTGTTTTTTGTTCAGTTAATGATAGATTTGTTGATAAAGTCAGTTTTTCTTCAGTTTGCTCCATTTCTGACCTAATAACTCTTGACTTTAATCACAGCTTTTATGAACATCTACATGATCAGTAAATTAAATATTAGAAAATAACTGACTTTCACATCAAAAAATGCAAAATGCAAAGGATAATATATAATATATAGTGATAACACACTTAAGAAAGGTTAAATAGAGAGAAATATTCACTTTTGTAACCACCACAAAAGTAGCACTGGGTCTTTAAAGCAGCATATGACTTACAGTACAATTTTTTTTTTATTTATTTGTTGTTTTTTTTTATTTGTGAAACCCCAGTGATGGCCTAATTAGCACTAATCCATTAGTCTCTCTATGTTTATGCACCTGAATCACTTCCTCATGGTGAACAACTTCAACGGTGACATAACAAACCAAAACGTCACTTGGGCCTTTTCGGAAATTTTGTCGCGAAGTGTCTTGTGGGAATGGGAATTCCACTCAGCAGCAATTTTGCTGTCTCTTCATGAGTGCTGAACCCAAATGTCGCCTTTACCTCCATCCACTGACTATACTTATTCTTTAAAACAATGCTGGTGGACTGGATAATTTTACATTGTAGCCATCTGGTTCATAATCTGTGAGAAACTGCTTTCACTTCCCACAATGCATTTCGCGACAAAATTTCTGAAAAGGTCCCAGTGACGTTTCAGTTCGTTATGTAAACAAGCAGACTATGTTTATGATGAAGTCATCTTCAAAGTTGTTCACCGTGAGGGAAGTGATTCAGGTGCATAAGCATCAAAAGACTAATGGATTTTAGATAATTAGGCTATCACTTGGGTTTTAAAAATTAGAAAAAAAAATTGTGATGAAAGTCATACACTACTTTAAGGGTCAACACAAATTCATTGGAAACATATTGTAAGTTTACGGGCACTTGTGATCCCTATACAACACTCACTGAAGCATTTTAATCATTAAAACAGCGAAGTTCCTGCAACATAAAGTAAGCTATTACCTCTAACTGCTGAAAAGTTCTTGCCTTCATTAAGTAACAGTGAAAATATAGTGAAAATATAAAATAATAATAATAATAATTATTATTATTATTATTATTATTATTATTAAATATTTCAAATAGAAGAATGCACGTACACAAAACAGCACTGTAAGTAAATACCCATTACAAAATAAGAAACAGAAAAAGTTTCTCTTAATACACTGTTGCCCAAAAAGTTGGAATAATTTTATTTACAAATCTATTCCTCCTTTTATTCCTATTTATACACATTAGATACAATGATTACATACTGAGTCCCAGTTACACTTTATCTATTAGGAATGAATCACCTTGAGAAGAGGTAAACATATTTTATTGCAACGTTATGGGCAACACTGTATTTATGGCTGTGACTAAATGATCAGCTCTGTATAAAAATACATAAAAATGTGCTGGAGAAAACTTTTGTGGTTTGTTTCATTGTTATCTCTTTATGCATATGGTGACACGACAAAAATAGCTAAACAGAGGACATTTTTGTTTCAGCCCATTTATCAAGTCAACTCGCTCTGGGTCATGTTTCAAAGGCCTTTACTCACGACAGATTTATATTCTTCCCCTAAGCCTCTGCATACTACAGTTGTCGGCCTCTGTTTCAAGTTGGACTTGTGTAGGGATTGTACAGTGTAGTTACTCAGCCCATAAAACATGTAGAGGACTTGAGACTACCAATTACAGTGCAGTGAGGCTAATAGGCTGATCTCATGCTTTGTCAAGTGTTTATGTGTGCCCTGTGAACGTCTCAACTCACAAAGGCAGCCACAAAAACAGCATTATGTCTTTGCTCTTGCAGGTTTTTCCACTCTCTCACTGGCAGACCAGATGAGTCTGCTGCAGAGCGCCTGGATGGAGATCCTGGTTCTGAGCATTGTGTTTCGCTCCCTGCTCTGCGAGGACGAGATAATGTACGCCGAGGACTACGTGGTGGACGAGGAGCAGGCGAGGATCTCGGGCCTGTTGGACCTGCACGTCGCCATCCTGCCGCTGGTCAGGCGCTACAAGAAGTTACGCATGGAGAAGGAGGAGTTTGTCACGCTCAAAGCCATCGCTCTCGCCAACTCGGGTGAGGTTAAAATCCCATCATCCTCCTGCTGGAGAGGCAGTCAAAGTCATGACATACAGCCAAACGTTGTTCCAGTTTACAGACCTTCACTTTAAACTAGATCACAGACCAAGGCCAGTCGTCCATATCATTAAACAAAGCACAATTTATGACCTACAGCAGGTTTTACACTTTTTTTTCTTGTTAGTGACCTTGGTTAGATTATTTTTGAATGCTGAAGCTGCAGGAGCCAAAATCAGAGTGAAAAACAGTAGAAAATGAAAATACACACCTTCATCCTGCAGCATTCTCCTCAGTCATTGGAGACTGAAAATAAACCTGGATGACCTGATGTCATTTCATGCTGTTTATGGAAGAATGAAGCCACTTTTCCAAACTTTTCTGTTCAGACTGAAAAAGCTTGTGCTTTAACAAAACCTGAAAACATAGGAAAGGAGTAAATGCAGTACGATATGCTGAAAGGTAATAATGGACATTTTGATTAATATCATTTAAAAGCTCAACTAAATTTGCACTTTAAAAAAATGTAAGAATTGCACTTTAAAAACTATCAAACTTTTTTGGTATTATTAAATAATTTCTTGTTTTAATTTACTATTGCATTACTTTCAATACTTGTATTCTTTCATAGCATGTGAGGCTGACCTCTTGGCCAGGTTGCCCTTGCAAAAGAGATCTCGATCTCAACAGGACTGTATCTGGTTAAATAACGGTTTAATAAAAAATGAAATAATTAAAAAAAAAAAACAACTATGAAACACTGTAGCTTTAACTGTTCCCAGTGTATGAGCTATTCAGTGGTTTTCAAGGATGCTCATTTTTCATGGTCAGAACAAACAGATGCCTCATTTATAAAACATGTTATTTACCATCACTCTTATTAATAGGTATATGAACAGTGAAAATAAGAATAAAACTAGCCACTTAACTGTGTTTCTCTGTAAGCACAGGGGAATGGAGAGTAATGGGGATGAAAACATTGATTATTAATAACAATCATACACTTTACTGATAAAAATGATAAAAATGTGTTCAGTCAAAATAGTGTATTACTTTTTTACAAAGGCTCAAGAAATGAAAGGTTGTATCTACCGTTACTGATCAGGAAATCATCAGTAGATTAATTTTACACATAAAACATGAGCTCTCCACTGTTTTCAAGGGAGTTCATCTTTCATTAAAGAGTCAACCTCTGCCCCCCCCCCCCCCCCCCGCCATATATCCCATCCATTCTAAGTTCTAAGATACTCGAGGGTCTGTCCTTGGTTCACACCCTCACCTTCCACCAATTCTCATGAAAATCGGTGCCGTTGTTTGTAGGTAAACACAGCTGACAGACGTACCAGACATCCTGAATGCTCCGTTTTGATAAAATCTCAGGTTTTGGGTACAGATTGAAAGGTGCATTTTCTATCCTTCCATCTTTAAGGTACCACGAGTTCAACTGGAAGGGACATCTTAATGTTACATCTTAAATAAATCTAGATAGTTGGCATTTAATTAAAGCAAACAAAGAAATAAAACCAAAAAAATGTCACGAGATGGTCTGTATCGCGCAGCCGATCACTTCGACAATGAAGAATACCCGATAAGAGGGGACAAAAAGGTCAGGAGCGCGGCTTTTTAATTTAACATTGCCAATGAGTGTGAGAGTGTGTGTAGCTATATTTTAATTTGTTTGCACATATGTGTATGTGTGTGTATATGTGTGCATGTGTGTGTATGCCGGGCTGTCACATTGCGCTCTCATTCTCTCCATCTCCATAACGGTAGCTGCCAGCGCGCCACAGCCGAGGGAGATATATTTAGCATTTCATTAGGAAAACAGGGGCTGTCAATAAAATGTGTTAAGTGGAGTGGAATGAGCGTTGGGGAGCGACGGGCCTCGTTTGTTCCAATGTGAAGATGCTGCGCCCGTATCGACAGTTTGCTTTTCATGAGGCCAGGCCTGTCCCCCACTAATCAATGCCTGTTAGGAGTCTTTTCTCCTGCCTGACTGAAAAATGAAAAATGCTGAGCCCAGAGCTTTAGTCTTCTGATGACAAACTCTCCATGGGAGAGTGGGAATCGGCAGGAGGAGAGAGGGGAGATAAATAGGATAGGAGGGCAGGGAAGGGTGATGGAAAGACAGGGATGTCAAGGTAAGGGAGAAGTGTGAGAGAGGAAGGCAGGGGTTGCGAGGGGGGCTCAGGGAGGGCGAGAGGGCAGCTTCGGCTCGTTTGAACACAGTCTCGGAGAGCTCCGGGCTCCAGGGGTCCTGTGGGTGGGACAGCTGTGGAAATTCATGGCCATTGATTTTGTAATTAGCGGAGTATCGACGGGATTGACGCCAGGCTGCTGACGGATTACATGGAAATTGTTTCTTCAAAGTTAGTTTTGCATTCCACTCCAAACCTCCTTGAACACACACACACACACACACACAGATATGAAAATGCTCACAGTGTCTCTTTGCATTTACACACACTGACACAGATTTGACTACATGTTCTGTCTTTTTACACTCCCCTACTCTACTCTCCTCTTTCTGTTTCACACACATACACATGAACACACAGCCAAACGAGGATCAGATCAGTATTAACATGAAGGTTTCAAATGAAGAGTGCAGGAACACATGTGCGGTCCACATAGCCTAGTTAATTTCCCAAGATAGAAATGCAATTTACACAGAAGGCGACTGGTAAAAGAGACTTAATCAGTCAGTTAGGAACATAATTAGCCTTGTACTTTCCTTTTTTCTGCCTCATTTACATGTTCATACACGGTCTTACTCCACTCCACAACTTTCATGACACATAACAGAGTTGATCTAATTCACTCACATACTTCAATCAGCGTCTAGGTTGGGTTTAGCTTTAGTTATACAGTGTGTTTAGGATCAGACAGAGTCATTTCAGTCAGCTAGATGAAACAAAATCTTATGACAAAGGACAACATTTTTGATTCAATTATAATATTTAATCAGATTCCGATTTTGTTGCTCATAAGTTAATCAATTGTGGATATGATGCATACACAGATTAGACCTGACAGTCGGTGCTGATTGTTGTTCATCCCCCTAAATGTCTGTGCAATAAAATTGGCTGAAAGGAAACCACCGCTTGTCCATTAAAACAGTCTCTGTCAGTTTGTCCTTTGGAGGACATGCCTGTTTTTTTTTCTAACTTGTAGACTTATACATAGAGAGCAGTTTTTAATAAGTCTCAACTGGTTTTATTTTAGAGCCTATACATAAGGGGGCCAACTGCTCTTTCTTATGGAAATGAAGGCCATCTGCCGCCATCATTCAGCTGAACGATATCCTAGTAATGCAGCCATCTGAATTCATTAGCAGGGGGATGTATATGCTCCATGATACCAAAAGAAATGAATCTTTTTCCTGTCCCACCATATATTTATACGGACTTGCACTACCTCTCCCTCTTCCTGTATGTCCCTAGAGTCCTGGCCATACATAGGCATTTATTTAAAGAGCGTCATTAACTACTAACAAGAGAAAACCTCTCTCAAAATTGCATGTTTGCAACGACAGGCTGCAGAATTTAAAGTGAGTTGCTGGTGCTGGGTAACACAGGGTTGCTGTTGTAGGTGTAGATATAACAAGGGCATAAAATTAACTCCTTCATGTTTTTGAGTCAGATACACACTGCACATCAACAACTCTTTTATTATTTCATTATATTAACCACTGGCCTGAATATAACCAGTGAATATATATTATATGGTAATGTATGTCCCTGAGTCTATTGTAAATGTATGTGCATGGATGTGTGTTATGGTCATGGTTCATTCATTTTAACTGTAGTGACAGATGAATGATTATAGGATCCACTGCGATCAATTTGTAACAATATTTCTATCTTTTACTAGATTTACACATCACACCTTCAGTTTGTAAGGTTTCCCTTTCTTGTTGATTTGAAAAATTCATTTTTCATCATTGAAAAAAATGTTCATGTCACTTGTTGTCAATAATTATAAATGTAAAATCAATATGTTTTTAACTTTAAAGTCTCATTTTTCTTTCTGAGTGAGAGTCGAAGAAACCAGATGATTATTTATGGTTTAAAATGATTTATTGTCGGAACATAACAAATATTTCAAAAATATAGAGATAGAGCATTTAAAACAATTATAATGATAAAGAAACGGGTAAAAACACACTCATCATAAATGACACTGTAAACAAAATTAGTCCTAAAGATTAAATAAAAACATTTACTGCAATATAAAGTTATTCTATGACATATGTTTTTGTTTTTTATAGCTTAGCCGTTGGTGGTTTCATTTAGCAATAAAACACCTGAATTCAATGCGCCCTGGCACTTTGTCTATATTGGATATTTATATCTAAATGACCATATTTATGTCATCATTTTGTCAAATATGGTGCCTAGAGAATTCTGTTTGTCAATGCTTTGGAGATTTTTGTCTATATTCACTTGCAAAGGATTGCACTATTGTCCAGTTGTGTAAATAAAACCAAATCACAATCAAACTGATGGATGACAACGTCCACTGCAGTGGAGAGTTACATTTTCCATCAAAAAATAACAAAAGGCAAACCCGACTAAACTTTAATTAGATATTTTTTGAAGCAGTGTATTTCTTATGAAAAAAAAGAGGTATTAACAGATATTCAACATACATTTCCAAGACCATGCATCATTTTGGATTCTTGATGCAATATTTCAGGGTAATAAATATTTAATAATTAATAAAGACAATGGTATAGAGAACATTTACACTTCTACATTGGAGTAAATATTGTGTTTCAATAAAAGACACCATGCATGACAGGTTGAACTATATTTGTTTTTCTTTCTTTCTATCTTTCTTGCTTCTTGCTCCAGACTCCATGCACATAGAGAACATTGAAGCTGTGCAAAGGCTCCAGGATTCTCTCCACGAGGCCCTGCAGGACTTTGAGGCCTCCCAGCATCCGGAGGACCCTCGACGGGCAGGCAAGCTGCTAATGACCCTGCCTCTGCTCCGTCAGACCGCCACCAAGGCCGTCCAGCACTTCTACAGCATCAAAATGCAGGGCAAAGTCCCCATGCACAAACTATTCCTAGAGATGCTTGAGGCCAAGGCTTGACACCCAGGCCGGACGCTTGACAGACAGCTGCATCACCCAATGCAAGGCAAGGGACAGCCCTTAAAAAACAAAGGTGGTGTGCCAACTGACGACAAAAGGTTGAAGCGTGGACTGCTGAGTAATTTTAACACCTTTAAATAATAATAAACATAAAAGAAAAGGGGACTTGAGGTGGTTTTTAAAGGGTGAATATCAACATAACTGAAGTGGGATAATGATGATGTACTGTATATAAAGATGCTGTGTACAGAAATCAGGCAACTGAGGTCTTGTTATAACCAGAGACCCATTGCTCTATATCACCTGAAGCTTCTGTGAATTTGTTTCTTATCTTATTTTCATCTCAAAAAGGAAGTGTGTTAATATAAATGTCCTGAAGAACTGTATGGCTGCATAGCCACATATGTGCTTTTGTTTTTTTCTTTCATATTTTCTAATCTCAGTCGTTAAAGCAATAGTCTCTAACTGGTCTACATATAATATGTGTACTGTATATTGTGTGAAATTGCACTGGGTGGGGGGAGACTTGTTAGACATATTCTTATAATTGTCATCAGAGAAAGCGCTGCCCATCAGGGGTAAGATTCTCAATTTCCTCGTAATATATTTACCTCGTAGTAGCTTCATCGACTCAGTGGTTATAGTCAACTTGGTGCTTACAGAAGGACAGTGGTTGGCTAGTGATCATAGTTCACAAAGAGTTTGCACTAAGCATCTATGAATAACGTGGCAATAATGGGTATTAGCCAGCTCTGTCTGGCTGCGTCTCAGTCAGTGGATTTTGCTTAGAGACCCCTAAACTCCCACCGCACTACTTCAAAAATACTGGAAAATAAACATACTGTGAAACATGCAAATGATAAGCTATCTTCTGTGCTCGGAAAGTTTTAAAAATAACGCCGCTTGTCAAGAAAACGTCTTTTTTATAGACACAACAACAGCAGCTCCTATAGAACATAATCCAGTCTAATACACCCCATAATGCAATCTGATATCTGTGCAATAAATACAAGCTCTGTGTTGATGAGAATGTGCAGATACTGTAGATGGCGATTCAACTGTTTTCAGTCTGCAGGTTGTGCTGATGTGGTATTAGATTTCCTTATGTTGTACTAGTGTTGCTGTTGTTGTTATATCCTCACAAACTTGACAGAATCTGTATTTTAAACCCACAAGTGTCAGTATATTGGCGCCATTGGATGCACATTTGATGTGTATGCGTTTTGGGTCATTGTATGTCACACTTAGACCCAGGTTGATGCCAAAGTCTGTGTGTTCGCCTCATATATGTGAACCCTAAGCAATGGTCAAGATCTTATACTACAGGGTAAATATGTTAGTGAGGCTGTGGAGCAAGAATTAACAACAAATACAGATTTACGAATGGGTCAGATATGTCCACTTTGTCTTCATGGGTGTAATGGCACTAGCAGATTTACTGATGCTTCATTATTTTGGAACTTTTAGAGACCACTTGCTAAATGTAAATGCATACAGCTCACCTGATAATAGTGTGTGTTAATAAGTAATGTTTTGCCCTTTTATTCCTGTGATCTATGTGAGTTTTTACACTTTACATCAAATCCAAATAGTGCATTTTAGGTCGACTATCTTTCAGTGTCCATCTTTCCAAATCTTTTCAATATAAACACCAAAATCAGTTCGTAGCCTATCAGTATACTGACACTTGTGTTGTTTCATACATTAAATTATTGAATAAGCAAAAGTAATGACAATAAATGATATCAAGTCACATCATCCCAATGCTTTTTAAGTTCACGTTTAATGAAAGTGACACACTGAGCTGTGCAAAGTAATTTAATAAATCTGTATATTCCAGAAAATAGTAGGGTTTTGTAGCATAATATCTATCGAAGCGCTAATCAGTTGCCAAATTATTCATGAAAGCAATCAGAAAAATGTCATACAGTTATTTACAATATGCCCTGAAAACCTGAGCAGGTTAGAGGGAACGTGTTATCATAAAATCACAATATTAAAATAGTAGATTATCAGCTGCTCTTAGAATTTTAGTGAGACAGATATTGTCCCCTATGACCACTTTAAGGCAGTATTGTCTTTAAAGTGTCAAGTGCCATTAGCTGCTTTCCAAACAGGTAACTAGAGGAAAACATACAGCCAAGCGACCAGTAAGTACAGATGCAGACCACTTACCCATTTGAGAACATCCCCACAGGAAGAGACGCTATTGACTTAATATAATGTAATGCATAGATAATTATAACCAAATCCAGTAGAGGATGTAAATCCCATGATGCACTTCAATAACCAGTTAATTTATCCCCCAATGAAACTTGGGATGTCACCTCTGTATATTAGCAAACCAAAGCGTACCGTCTTCTGATGGTGATACAGTAAAACACTGGTAGAAGTGACACCGAACGCAAAGGCTTTTGGATATAAATATGGATATAGGAGTATGTTAATGATAGTTAGACCTTTTTTCTGCTGAATTTTGAGCATCCTTTCAAACTATGATGATGATAACAGCTAAACATGATGAAAAGAATTTTCTTTTGGCAAAACAAAACATGGATGTTTTTCATATTCTGAACTATGTCAAGTCAGTTCAAGAAGTATTTTAGTGATGAAGAATAACATTTTAGCCAAAAAAAACATGACCAAAACAGACAAGTGGACCATCCCTTATCTGTTCACTGATCATTCACGTACACCCTTTGTGCACCTTGAAGACTGGTAGCAGATAACTGTTTCCCAAGTTTCTCTTCTCTCAAGTTAATATAAGAAAATAAAGAAAAATGCCTAATTTATTTTCAGTTCTAAAATGGTTCTGATACATCCAATTAATTCTAATAGTCTCCTAAGCTGAAATTCTCAATAGAAATGGAGCAATTAAATTTCTGCTTTGGCTTTACCTTGGGGACAAGAGACATTTTATTTCGGTTGACAGTGGGGAGGGTTTGTCTAAACCTTTACAAAGGCGATTTCATGGGCGTCTGTAATAGTTTCATAACAGAACGATCACTGGGCTATGCAAGGCAAATATGGCCACCTATGTTCCTTGTGTTGTGGAGCATCAGACTGACATTTAGTTGTGCTTTGTTTACAACGTGGACATACTGTACAGTGCTGTACACTGCAAATGTATCATGCATATTTCACCCTGCTATACTGTAGCTGCTGTGCAATGATATAATAATGATGAATTGTTTAATTTGTCCATTTAATCAACATGTGAAATTTACAGCCCACCTGAAAAACCTGTATAAGTCATTGTACGGTCATTACTCAAGGAGCACCGTGTCCATTGTATTATGTGTAAGGTGGGGTATTCTTTTATTTTATACACACGCTTTGTGTTATCATTGATTTTGCTTATCGGCACAGCAGGACGTATAGCAAGTGAAGAAGTCTAGACCCTATACCTCAATTCATATTTTGAAAATTACACTGGGTTTGGAAGCGGGCCATGGGTTCCTCCTGGGAATCAGTGGCACAGAAATAAAGTGACATCACTGACTGGGTATTAAAAAAAATGTAGATGAACCTACTGCAATTGGGGAACACATTCCTCGGAGGAGAAAGCTGCTTATTCGCTGTTCCATTTGCGGACTTATCTTATCTCCATGCACTCTGAGATGACGAGATTTACATAAAACATGGAGGAACCTCCCTGGCCGTTCTGGTCCGCAGTGTATAAAGGACCCTGCTAGGTGTATGTACCATAGACATGTGATTACCCAAGAGGTTTACTCCCCTCAAAAGCAATATGTTAGCAATTGTGATATATGAATCAAGTTAAAAGGAAGCTTTGGTTCATTTTAATTATAAACTTAGCCTATGCTCAGAAAAAGGACAGGGTACGCACACGCTCAGAGTCCGAGGATGACAAAGTGAATAATGTGAAAATATTGGAAATGAGAAGCAAAAGCCAACAACAGTTGGGGTTCACTGGACAGTATTGTGTGGCATTTTCTTGTGTTTTGTTTGTTGTGTTCATGCCTACTGTACCCATGTGTAAATATATGCTTTTTTTGAGTGAATCAGACCTAACAGTGCACTGAATGTACAGTGACAATAAAATCACATGGTTTATGTAATGACTGTAATAATTTTTTTATAAATATATTCAAGTCTGCGAACATGGGGAGCTATTTACAAGAGTTCATTGAGTTTATATTTCACTATATCACTGCTAGTTTAAATGTCAACTTTGTTACATGATCCACAATCAGTCCCAAAAAAAAAAGTTCTACTCAGTCCAAATCATAAACCGTCAGACCTCATAAGACCAGTTTGATTAATACTTTATCATGATGATGTCCTGTAGATTAAAGTAAAGGTTACAAAAACAGCAGTGTGTTTCATTTTATTTGGATTTATGTGGAGATTTGACTGATAACCTGCAGAGTGAAGGATGCAAATACAGACACTCAGTAATTCCTAATGTGTTATGAGGCTTTTTAAGGTCTGCTTTATTAATCTGACATTGTAAAGCAATAAAATAAGGCAACTACTCTAAAGAAATGTATTGTTTTAGGTTTGAGATTTTCAGTCCATGACACAATAGTGCAATAAATAACACAATATAATATAAAGGCTTTATATATTATTTTTTGCCTGAATAGCTACACAGGTGATGTACAGTAAAATTAAAATGATATATACAAACTAAGACATCTGTAAAAATATAAAAACAAATACAAGCAAATTAAATCAGGAAAACCTGAATGAAAGCTTCATGATTATTACATTAAGATGTTCCCTTTAACAAAAAAGCCACAAATGCTGTCATTTCCTTTATTCGTATGAGCAGTCATTTAATGATTCAAAATTATATTCAGGAATTCTGTTTTTTAATAAAGTTAATGGATTTAATTAGCATAATAATAGTGAGTTCATAGTATTATTTCGTTGTTGCTCAGCAGTATTTGCATGCAGTGTTTGGGTTGTTTTCTGGTCTATGGGAACACACAGGTTGGTCCTGATCTCCTATTGGAGATAAGACATGTACAGTCAGTGTCTGGCATGACCATTCATGTGTGTGTCTGTGTGTCATGTGCACTTGTATGTTTAGTAGGACGGTGCCTTGGGGTGTAACGGCATCCTCTTGCCCCGACTGTCAGTTGGTTAGCTGTCTACACAATGTCCTATTTGACCTTGTGTTGGCTACAACACTGGCTGAATGCACATCTGACACACTCCCGTCTTTTGTGGTGCAATCCTGTGGAAGTCATTTCATTTACTGGGCTTTCAACTTCAGCCAATATGGGGGTTGGGGAGTAAGTCTACGTTTAATCAGCCTGCCACAAACCATTCCCCTAAACGAAATCATTTATGATGTCCTGCAAAAAGATCTCTCAACAGAAGATTGAATTAAACAAATAAATGGACTTGTCAGATTTTCATTTTTTATTTATTCTCTTGGCACAGCTACACCCGCCACTCCATATTATTGCTGGAAATAACAACAGTGTATTAATACACAGGGCATTGCTCCGTGCAGTATATCAATCATGCACGTTTAGATGTTATCCACTGCAACTTAAAAAATACTTGTAACACTAACCTGCAAGTAAAAGAGAGAAAGGCAGAAAAAAACCTTATGTTGTGTTATGAGCTTGGCTCATCATTGCACCTGTTTCCTCAAAGGACTATGAGTAGTTTCTTCTCTGTTTTCAGTCACGTAGAATGGAATTAGGGCATGGCCCACTGTCCTCAGAGTGACTTTCCATCTTGTAAACCTTTTTTTTCCATTTCTCTTAAATCGTCACCAGTTGTCAGGGCCGTCTGTGCCAGAGAAGAGCCGCTGATGGTGTCTTGTTGTGTTTGTTAATCAGGAAACCTTTACCTCTTTCAGAAAATCTATGATCACACTGTTAGTGCAACCTTGTGCTGCTACGCTGGGCTTGTATACTCACACTCCTTCCTTTGGATTCTGTGAGGATTATTCAGTGGCTGAGGTGAGAGTCCACTGAGAATAGGCTGTAAAGTGTCAGTCATGGTTACCCAGAGTGGTGTTGTCTTAGACAATGTAACTAGGTGAAAGTGAGTGAAGGAGATAGGAAACCATCAATATGCTCCCTGTGTAAATTGAAGAAGGTCATGATTTATGGCTCCCGGCTACAGCATACATACATGCTGAATCTACTTTTTTTTCCCTCTCCCTCTCCCTCTCCCTCTCTCTCTCGCCTGGCTCAAGGACAGGTAAGGGTGCCTTTCTCCGCAGCTCATCCCCACCGTGCAGTCTGTGGCACTTTGTGATGGACAGCCCAGAGGAAGCCTGGTGCTTTACAAAATGAACTGAGCGCCATCTATAGGCAGCCACGCACTGTGACTGTGAGCAAGCCGGACAGGGAGCAGAGAGGAAGAACAGGGGAAGGAAAATAAATGATCAAGCGTGCATTAAAAAGGTGGAGTCACATCTACCTATGATACTCCTCATCCACTGGTTTTCACCACCTCATCAGTCACGTCTGCCTTTTTCGGTCTCCTTTTACTTGGGGACTCAGACAAAGCGGGGACAGCTGTGGGTTTTCTAAGGCCTCACAACAGCTGCAAACCCCGCATGGCATTGCATCTGTTCTAGTCTAGTCACATTATGGCCTGTATCTCAAGTGAAGTAAGTTACATTACAGTTCATAGAGGGGTTCTCTCTGGTCTTAGCCTATTAACCATTGAGCAGATGGAAATTATATGGTAGGGTGTTGGGCCTAAAAACGGACTTGCTGGCATCTTGCTGTCACGAGGAGGCAGTTAAAATGGGGTAATTTAAATAAGGCCACGTGAGAGAAATCAGGGCTTGGCTATAAATTCATTCTATGTGGCACAATGAATATCATGAAGTCGTCTCTGAATCTTAAAGTTTATTATTTATTTGGGTGATTTATTATGTCTGGGTGCCTCTGACGTTGTTACTTCGCCTTTGGTGGGAGCCAGACATAACAAATGGAGTGCTCATTAGCATTTGACCTCTACATTATGCTTTGTTTACCTGCCTCTCCTCACCTCTATATCTCCTCAGACAAAATCAGGGCTTTCACAGAAGGCTATGAGTGTGACATAGTTTTGTTACTGGGCGGTAAAGGTAAGTACCACATTTGCATTGCAAGATTTCTCAAACAACTTGAGCATGCAGAAAAAAAGGAAGGGGGAAAAAAAAAAAAAGACGCTGTGTTCCTCAGGGACTTAGCCACTCCCAGACGCTGTCGTCTAGGCTCTGGAGTCCTGACAGCTGCTTAAATCCCAAGAGATGATAGAAGAAGTATGAGCAAAAGTTACAGTAAAGAGTCACGAGCACACCCTGTTGTGTTAAGGGAAGACCGTTGTGTTTGGATTGGAAGCTGTTCACCACATTTTGTCTCTAGCTCAAGGCAGAAGCTGATATAACAGTTTTCATGTGTGTGAATGTTTGTGAACAGGTTTGTTTTTTTTATCTGTGTAGTCTTCCAGTAATGATTTAATCTTGCAGCAGGTGTTTACAAATGATTCATCAAAAATAATCAAGATAAATTAAAGGTATCTTACTCATTGTGAATGCTTTTGATAAGGATTTATTTATAGAATGCACACACGGATGCAGCTATTTATACTATACAAAAATGTAATTTGTTGTGGCTGTTTTTGTTAATGATGTAGTGCAGTTTGGTTTAATTAGAAGCAGTCACGACCGCAACCAGCTCCGGCTTCTGATTGGTTAAAATGTGTGACAAGATGCCTGTGTTTGTAAGTAAGGACAAATAGCCCACTAGCCCATGATGGTGCCTACATTGTTAGAATATTTTCCCTTTTGTATTTGAGGAAGATTCTCAGTTAGTGGTTGAAACAAAGACTCCTCCGTACTCCTCATTCCACAGGCATTTCCAAGAAACAGAGAGAGACACACCACAAAACAGTAAAATGTGATACTAGTAATATGGAATCAAATTTAATACATAGAATAAATGCAGCTGAAAAAATCTCTAAAAAAAATATGGGAAAAAAAAGAAAAAATAATCACAATAGTAATTTTATGCTCTGTGCTATATTAACATTTTCACGTTTCATGGGCAAGTAGGTCATGCATACAGTGTATGTAAAGAGAATCATAAGCAACAAGTAATGGTAAATTGGCAAACATCCACAAAATTACACTCACTCACACACACACACACACACACACCTAGTATATATGTGTGTGTTATATTACCAGACCGCGGGGTGTGGCAGGTAGCTGTGTGTGCTGTAGTTAATTGCGCAACGAGAAACTGTTCTCTAATTTATTTCTCGCCTGTCCATACAAGAGTGATCATGAAAACCCATTCATTTCACAGAACACAATTTTCATATTTAATGAGCATGACTCCAATACAATTACAGTAATTAGTCAAATCTCACTCACGGCCAATGGAGCTCACCACCATTATTAGTGGATCTTATTAATGATGTTGCACATGTGGTGCTCATAGGGTAATTGAGGGCATGTGTGGGTTTGGGAACAGGGGTACTGGGGATTGGAAAGCAGTGGTGGTGTCTGTTTTCTGACTATATTGGGTCTTATGTTAAATGGAGGTCTGCTTGATATTAACTTGTTTAAACATAGTAGTAGGTGCTGGTGGTGATTTGACCACCAACAAAACTGAGGGTTAACTGAGGGCTCTGCTCGAGCTCCAAATGACATACTGTAAGTTCAATTCTACATCATTTCAAAGTACAGTAAATTCTAAGGGTTTGGATTGTGAATTCATACAAATAACAACAGAAAGAGACATCAGCATTCTGAGTTGTTAGCTGATCAGAAAGCTTGTGTTTTACACACTGCTTAAAATAATTGCTTATCAGTTCTCAGCATCACCATGGTGCACCGGACCCAGGAGGATCTCAACAAAAAAGATAAAGGCACAAGCCCATTTACTGTGAGTGATGATACTGCAGTGTCTGACATTTTGGAGGTTTGTGGAGCTTCTCTTTCCAGACTGATCCTTATTAAAACTATACGGCTGTGTTGTATTTGCAAGAAAAGCATGCAGCAGCCACTGACACCGCCCCTTAAGGTGCGAGTCATTTGTGTGCTGATTTCTCTTTGCGCTGGCATGTGAAGGTGCATAAGGATAGATTTTCTAATGTTGACATAGATATGTCACATTAGAGACGTTGAAAAAATGCAACTTGCTTGAGTATTTCAGAGAAGCAAAACCGACATACAGTAAAAGCCTTCACATGATGATTAAAGACGTGTTGTTTCATGTGCTTCAAATCAGTTGGTATCCAGGGGTCGACGTCTGCAAGGAAGCAATAATTTTAATCAAAGAAAAGTGACTTAATGGCCTCTTATCCAATTAAGGGCAGTGTCACCGTCGAGTTAATGAGTGTAACGCCGTAACAGAAAAACCTCTATTAACACAACATAATTAGCGGAACATAGTGGAATTAGACAGCAATGACAGCGCTTTGGTGTTTTGTTTTGTTTTTATTTTATAATTAACCACTGTAAAAGACAACAATTAAGCCAGATCTTAAACCCCAGTCTCATTCAAGCCCGGAAGGACATGTATTGTTTTAGAAAAGCTCTTGAGATGAGGCTGTTGTGTAAAGTTTGAAGCACAGCTCAAAGACAAAAGCTGAAAGTGAGGCAGGTCATGACAGCAATGTATGAGCTTCAGCAGGGCCAAAATATTCAGTCTAATGTAGGTGCCATGTTTGTTTCAGATTACTGAACAACATTTTTGTACATTTTGCACAGTCTTTGGTGCTAGGGCCGAGGTTGGAAAATTTCACTTGGAGCAAATTTTCAACACAGATTTGTTCTTCCATACGGAGGAACATTACTGCCAATTAAACAAACATGCAAATAAGCAATACATCATCAAAGTTGGTTCAATAGGGAGAAAATATCTTACTCTACCATGAAAATACTATACAGTTGTGGAAAAAATTAGAAGACCATCAAAAATTATCAAAAACAATGGTTATGCAATCAAGTAGTAACTCCTGTGTGTATCATGTGACTGAAACAGACAGAAAAGAAAACATGGAATGTCTAAAAGCACTGTTTTTGTCAGTACAATGCCATAGATACTGATGTAAGAACTTAAGTGATTTTGGTTATTATCAAGAAAACATGGAAAATGGATAGATATCAGCTCTGAAATTAAACTCTTATGAGCTATTTTTCTTGTTATCATATTTGTCCAAACAAATGTACCTTTACTTGAACCAGTCATTAAAATGAACAAGAATTTGATGAAAACAAGGGTGGTCCAATTTATTTCCGCGATTGTATATTTTTTAAAGAGCAGCTGGCCAGATTTGCTTTAAAGTATCCTTTCATAGTTTTGGTTTTATGGGTTTACAGCTTTACTATTTATTTGCATGGCTCTCATGAAATGTCATATTTCTTGTAATGAGTGGATATAAACAACATATACAGTATATGAGGATATTTCTCTAGTTGGTGGTGGTGACCAAAACAGAGCTTAAATGCTTTAGGATTACTTACCAAGAGGACATCAAACAAGATCAAATATTCTGATCTGACTGGATTGTAAATATGCAGTTACAGGCAGAAACAGAATCCTTATAGGGCTTTGTGTTGCACAGATATTGTTCATTTGAAGTTGGGAAATATTGCTAACATGTGTAACTTTATAAATTTTTTTCTTCTTTTTATCAGGCAATAATGGTAACATGGTATCTACCAGATCAATTAATTGATTACATAAATCTTTTTTAATTGTAAGCATTCTAAGCTCTAAGACAAGATCTTTACACACATTTTTACAGTTAATTCACATGCCAATATGTTTTTGCACTGTTGTCTTTGAAAATTAATATTAGGAGACTTTTATACTTTTTTCCAGGCCAGTAAAGCCTTTGTGGAGCAGATGTTACAACAACACAGGAATGGTGGAAGTGTTGATTTTAACAACTCTATTTTGTATTTAGACCATCAAGACAGTGAGGACATTGTAATAGTTTAGAATGACTCATCCAAAATAACAGAAGATACTGGAGTTTAGTGACAATATTAATAATAACAGATAGGATTTAACGTACCATTTCTATGTACTCAAAGTTGCATTACTAAATCATAGAAAATTGGTACATATGTATGTATATTTATATATTTATCTGTGCTATGTGCTAATGCTACTACTAGTGTTAGGTACTGTGTGTAGGATGGGTAAAATGTATATACTGAAGTTTCCTACAGGAACAAATAAAATTAACAAATACAAATAAAAAATACACTGAGAAAACTACTGAAAGACCCTACAGAAAACTGAATGATATAATATAAATATAAAATTGAGAAGTTGAATGAATAAGGTAAATCTGAAGGATGACTCGGCATAAATCTCTCTGTATCAATTATTAGACATGTGGCTTAACTGATACAAATTTGCATCATTCAACTGTTTACGAATAATTTTGCTAGAAAATATTGTATTTTGCATTTTGTTATTACTGATTGGCCACATCCCCAGTATGGACAGGCCTTTTCCCTCTGTCTCTTTAAAAAGAATTGCAGCCTTTCATCCTTGGTCCATGCCTGACCCTCCCACAAAGTTTCATGCAAATTGTTGCAATAGTTTTTGCATAATCATTCTGGCAGATGGACAGTAAAACAGGAGTGAGCACATAACCTCCCTGATAGATGTAATAAGGTTTTCACAGGGCTGCCTGTCAGTGCTAACAGCAAAGGGTTGTTGGGATGCATCTCAGTCTGAACCAACTGATTATTCTCACTGCAGCATACTGGAGGGCAGGCCTTATTAGTGATGTGCTAATGTGACATTAATTGCTTTTACTTTTTCACTCCATTAAGAGGCTGCTATCTATTTCAGGAGCCTGGCCAGATGGTTTATCGGCTCTGCTCTGGCAGTTGTGTTGCTAATGGACTGAAGCGTGGAGCTGTAAAATAACGTCAGCAACAGGCGACCACGAGAAATGCCCGTTGTACTAATTGAACAGTAAGCGTGGCTGCTCAGAGCATCTGTCACACCGCAAAAAGCTGAAAAACTGGCTTGAAAAGGTGGGTTGATGATGAGCACTGACCTTACAAAAATCAAGACAGGGGGAACATGTGTATGCATTTCAAGCCTCTGACCTCAAAATAAATGGAGTCTATACAGTTTTTCTTTTGTTTTAAGCTTTTGTTGAAGAGCAGCGACAAGTCTTCATTCAAAATATTGGCAGCCATTGACTATATGCTGAAAATAAGGCCCCTGCATCGAGTGATAAAGCCAAGACCAGGGTCAAATGCTAAATAAGAAAAAAACTGGCACTAGAGACACCCAGGGGAAGCCTCTTTCTGAGTGTCCTTACTCTCCCTCCCCTCTTCCCTACTATGATGCCAAACCTTCATGACCTAGGCCAAGATCAATAGCACAGTTTAAAGAGGATGGACTGTGTAAATAGAGAAGACAGATCCTGCCAATGAGGACGTCTTGACCAGTGATGGCCTCTGACTGGTGCGGTAGCATTTGATCAAGTCTAACATTGAAGGCTGTCAATACATTGGGCACAGAGTGGTTTGGCTCCTGTCAGTGGGACATCATGATCCTGAAATGTAGAAGGGCCAGGTCCAAAGATGAGTGGTCAACTCAAGGATAGTTTCCAGTGTACACTCTAGAATGACCTGAGGCCATTAAGGATCCATGGCTGACTGTCAGTCAAGTATTGGCAAATGGACACACAATAACAGCATCCTGTGAGTGTTGAGTCTGTAGCTTCACCCTCTTCAGTTCACAGGAGATGAACACAGTGAAAAAACTGTACAATCATGGAAAAGACAGATAAAAAAAAACGATACATGTCAAAGAAAGATATTTTAAGTCACCTTAGTTAGGTATAACCAGGTCAAACAAATATCAGAATGGATGCATGTTAGAAATTGTTGGACCTGGTTTCTATAATTTTTTTGTGCAATATATAATATATGTGAAGTAAGTAAGATGTATCCATTGATTTATAATTTCCAATGCATTTAGAGCTTCTCATTTAGATGGCATAACATTTGTTAGGTCCATCCCTCTGCAAACAACTGATAACCAGTAACTACACTTGAAATGGAAACATTTGGAAGTCCACAACAGGTTGGTGGGTTGTATTGTATTCAGACTTTTTTTAACAAGTTTGACAAGGAGCAGGGATTTCCACAAAGGTTTGAGTATGGAAGCTGTTGAATAAGATGAGGATTAAATCCCCGAAGTGGATAATCATAGTCTACTATTTAAAGGGTCATATTTTGCTAAACCCACATTTATTTTTCTTTGGTACATCTGATTTGTGTATTTGGGGAACCTAATAGTTCAAAAAGTTTGAATTTTAATCCTCCAGGTGCTGCAAAACTATCTTTATATTCATTTTGGCAATAATCAAGTTGATTTCTACAACCTGTTTTAATTCCTTTTTTTTTTTCAACTTGATTGAAAATATTTATGTATACAGAACATAGAGACATTATGAACAAAGATCAAGATGTGTTTTATTTCCTGCTTAATTTGTTACGTCTCTAACTAGTTATGTCACGGCATTTGCACATATAAGGTCAAGACTTCCGATGAACGTTTCTCCGAGTACGACATAGTTGTTTGTCAGCAGCAGCGGTTGTAGTGCATACTGAAAATATGTCCAAGCTTCAAGCCGGTTACCTAAAATGTTCAGTTGTTGGTTGAACGGGACAGAGCAGCACAGCCAACAACCTGGAGGGGGCGGGGTGTGAAGTGGCTCATGTGCATTTAAAACCACTTTTCTGTCATTACTCAGAAATAGGGTTGAAGATAGACCTGTGGAGTTGAATTAATGAAGAATTCAGACCCAAGCATAGCATTTACAGTTTATGTAGACCACAGGGAAATTTTTTTTTAAATGTATAATTCCATTTTAAAAAAGCAAAAACATCACTCCTTTAATGTATGTCAGAAAATAGTATAAAATGCACAAACACAACTGCAACCTTACTAGAATATTTAAAGAAATAAACAGCGCCTTTCTTTTTCTACCTTTACAAAAACCTCTTGTCAAACACACACAAAAAATAAACTCAAAACAAATTTCATATTTTATTTCTAATCTTCTTTCCTCCTTGGCAGGAGTTCTCTGCATATGAAGCTAAGGCTGAGGAAATACACTACACATCCTGTGCAAAATAAATGCTGACCCCTTGCATTGACTGAATGGGTGAAGTCATGGTGTAATCCATTCATGTGGCATAACTATGAGCAAGATTTATATGTTTTTTGAATGTAGAAACCAGCCTATTTTTATGTATAGGCCACATAAGCAGATAGCATCTTTCCATAAGTGAATATTCCTGTAGTGAAAACAACAACATTACTCACCTACATTTACACAGCATGCATATCAAATATCATACTTTGTAAATGCATAATTCCGCTTATCTCAAATGTGTGACAGCTCACATTTTAGTGTATAAACCGAGCCATTACTGCCTCTGTAAGTTATATGCAACAGCACAATCTGTGAACCCGAAGCCAACCAGCTGCTCGTATTAATCAAACAGCCCACTTCCCTTTATGACACAAAGCAAATAGTCATAAATGCTCTTATCAGCCTTTCTAATAGTGTGGACTTTACAATCAGATTCATGGTGGCATAAACTATTACATTTCATCTTTATCATATCGAAAAATCACTACTTTTTCATGAGCGTCGTTTATAACCACCAGACAGCTTGTTGCGTAATGAAATTCAAAGGAGCCTATCTACTGAAGGGATCTCACACTCTGTTTACTTACATTTACATATATTTATGTGGATTTTGTTTTTTTCACAATAGGCACACAGCAGGCATGATGAATGTATAGCTGTGGTCCCACAGAGACATGCAGCTCCCTGCAGAACTGATCTGTGGTCAGCCAACTTCCAGCTTTACTGTAAAGTCTGAGGACCTTCAGTCTGTGCACTATTTTATTACAGCGGAGCCTCTTCATCATCTCAACGTGTTGCAGTCTGCTGGCAAATAAAATATATATGTCTTCAGAATAACGCAAGCACAATGTATTTGCTGATATTAAAGATGTGAAGGAATATTGAACAAAATGTCTCTTTTGTTATAGTCACAGTAAAACATTTTAAAACATATAGTCACAAATATTTCAGCCTTATTACCGGCTTACTGTTGTTTTCAAGCAGCTACTGTGTTTTTATCCTGTTAAAGAAACTATAGTGCATTCTTTACTATCAAATGTGGGGAAAAAAATGTCACACTCTGCTTTGTGTACTCCCTCTTTAATTTGAAACACTTTGATTAATCAATTAATATTCCTTTCTCAAGGTCTTTTTATAAACCTCATCATTAATAAAAGCAGACATTCAATTAACAGCCAAATCTTGATTGCCAATTTTGTCATAACAGTCTCCCATTCTATGCTTTTTTCCCCTTCGTTATAGTTGGAAGTATGTGGGTAAGAAGAATTAACTAATTTCATTAATCTAATTGTCATGGCTTTCAACCATCCCACTAATAAGTACAAATTAATATGATTAATCAATTTGACGACATAAACTCATTCAATTACAGTTTTTCAAAGGCAAGTGGGTGTGTTGGGGTGATAGGGGGGTGTGGAGAGTGAAGGGAGGTGGGCAGTGCAGCAGCTCGCTCTATGAGGAACCCAGCCCACAAAATTGAAGTCAAGTCAGGCAATTAGTCATCGTGAATGATAAATAAATGGAGATGAAATGTGGAGGGCAGATGCCTCAGTAACTAGAGCCTCTGTTGACTCATTGAAATCTGTATTATTATTATTATTATTATTATTATTATTATTATTATTATTATTATTATTATTATTTTAATATAGAAAAACAATATACTGTAAACTATTGGCTGATTTATTGTTTCAACCAGCTGTTACAATCAGTAATAGGAGTTATGTGACAAAATAAACATTCAAATATGATATGATGGAAAAAAAACTGCACCAGCGTGCTACACAATGTACAACATAATACATGTTTGGTGCTTTATTCATAGTATGGGAATTTTGAACTGTAAAACTTATGTTGCGCTGTTTAGTTTGTATTTGAAATTAAATAATATCATCTGCTGTATTTCAGTATTAATTCTGTTTAATTCTTGTACTGTGCAAATGTAAAGACAGATGATGTTCCACCAATAATTTAATGGTAATAGGTACATGCACAAATAATCAGTTAGTCAATAGTTGTAACAATAAGCATGGTCAGCTCCTTTTTTTTTGTTTCATTTAGGATGGGAGGTGGGAGGAGATTTATTTTACTTCATAGACATTTATGGCATTGTTTCTGGTACAACTGCTGCATATGTTGAAATTGAATTATATTCTTGTGATTCAGTGCCTTAGTTGATGAGTTTTTTTGTTCATTATTATTGTTGTTTTGTTGATGTTTTTTTTCATGGTTTCAGTGGAGGACACATGTTATCAATGACATCATGACTAAACCGGCTTTTTTTTATCTGACTTGCTCATCCTTGAGTAGTATTGACATTCTGATTTGCTATAATTCCATTTATTCATTTAATTATTTTGCTTTATGTATGAAAAAAATCAGCTATTTACATCCTATGTACAACCTGACCTTGTGGAATATACACTATAGTGCAAACGTTCTAGGTGTTCTGAAGGTGGCTTAAGATTTTTTCTATATTATATTATATTATATTATATTATATTATATTATATTATATTATATTATATTATATTATATTACTATATTATTAAAAACACACCATAAAAAACATTCATCCAACAACACCACCATCAGTGTAGTTTTGTCTATAGTTAGTTTTTGGATTATAAATTCAATGTAATTTATATCCAGATATCTTACCATTACGATCTGTTTGGCAAAGACCATTTTAAACTTTTTTAATAGAACCTCTGGTTTTAGGTTGCTGTTTTAAGACATAACAGACTTCTGTTAAATGTTTCTGCTCACAGATTGTGCAATATTGCCTACAACAGCCCCAAACATTGGAAATAGTTAGAATTAAATAGCTGCTGATAATAGTTATGTTGCATGTCAAGACTTACAGATCTTGACAGCCACATATGAAGGAAATACAAACCCATGTAATAAACAAAGATCCATGTGTGGCACCATAGCATTATAACATTTTCTCTTTGGTCTTCACAAGGGCATTGATTTAGAACATTTTCTTTTGACCCCCACTGTAATTGTCCTAATTCAGTGTACAGTAACTAAGATTTAAGGAGTATGAGCTGCTCCAGATTAATTGTCTGGAAGCCTGTTTACTCAGAGCAGCTGCTGGGATCTGATTTGTATATTTCAGATCTACGGTGCTGAGAGGAGATGTGCTGGCGCAGCAGTTTGGGTGATGCCCTTTAATGCTCTCTATCTTATCAGCCCAGCATCACCCTATTCAAACCAAAGTCTGATTGAGCAGCGTGGTGTTGTTTGGGTCTTACATTGGGAATAGTTTATAGAGGCACCGTCTCTAATTTGTGAAGTGAGGTATTATAGAAGAGACAATTAGACCGAGGTTCGATTGGCGTACAGAGGCTTGGATGCTGACAGTCAAGAGAAGGCTTTCAAATGTCATACCAATTAATCTATCCAGCCATCAAACAATATTCTGGAAACAAAGTCAGGGGGGGCGATCAATCCGCATCACTTTTCTCCTCACCGGGTTATGGGAAAATTGATTTGTCAAACAAAGCATTTTGGAAGCAGTGCATGGACTTGTTCGGGATCCATTAGCCTCCATTGAGCATTTTGTTTAACATAGGATTTTCATCACAGAGAAAATGCAGTGTCCTCAATACTGTGAGCTACAACTTTACGATTTCTGATTTCTTTGTTCTTGTTTGGAAAGCTTTGGAAAGTGCTGATAAGGATTGAATAGGGATAACTTGAAATGCATTTACAACATTAGCCTATAATTTCTCTTATGTATTCTGCAAAACAACAAAATGCGAAAGGAATATTTAGAATAATATGCAGTTTTAGTATTACAACCCACTTATGAACTGTATGACAGTCAGTCTGAACTCTTTCATCCAAAAGCTCCTGGCTTTAGTACCCACTATCTGTTATTATTGTACGCTGTGGGGCTATCCTGCCATCCTATACAGCACGGCTGCCCTAAGCTGATCATGAATTCCCTGTGCAGTGTATTGTTCTAAGACAGAACTGTATCACATTGTGCCCGTCATGCTGTTTTAGAGGGGAGAGCGCTTCCTCTATGGGATTTCTCCCACCCCCATCCCCTGATAATGTATCTCTCCCTAAAGGCTAGGCCTCCGTGACCTTGTCTTATTCATCGAGGGCGTCTTAAGCGAAAGAACTGAATCCTGAATGGGCCATTTCCCCTCTTTTAACACCCCTTTAATGTCATCAGTGAAATATGAAGTCATTAGGCGATATTAAAACACTGCTGACAAACTAATTAACGGGAGACATTAAACAGGACGGGCTTGATTAATCCGCTTTAACGATTCTTTTTAAGTGGTTCTGGTCAAAATTAATACAGATTTACTGGTGATCTTAAGGAAAAATACTCTTATGTGTATCAGACCTCAAGGGCAACCTAAAGTCACTGGTCTTTTACCTCCCATATGCCATCTCTGTTTCTAAATAAAAAGTCTTCTCACCCAGTCTAAACTCACACAGTTGGTCCCAGAGTCTCTGACATATTAAAGAACTGTCCTAAAAGATCCCTTGAGCTTGTTTGATTTATTGTTTCCCTAGAACATATTGGAATTAAACACTTTCGACCTTCGGTTATATTTAGGCCATGGTAAGGTAACAAATCTTAACCAGTATTGTCATTAATGTTGCTTTGTTTTTGTTGTGGCTGCTCATTTCACTGCCCCTGTTCCTTTATTTTCAGGCACAGGTCGTACTTTGGTTCTAAAACTATCCGTTGGTTTATGTCTCCCTCTTGTGGTTAATATCCAGAGCCAAGACTTCATTCAAAGAAAATGACAAAATCCTAGTTTTAAAAAAAACCCTCTAGGCACGTTCTTAATCATAAAATTTAACTAATTTTGCTTTGTTTATATTTTATTTCATTTAGAATTAATTTAGACTACTTTAGCTTAGTGCAGTGATGGTCCATAATGGTTTGATAAATTAGGCTGATGGTACAATTTCAAATTCAATTGTCAAGTTGGACCAGAGATAAGTTAAATATTTGTGCTGATATACAAACATGTTAAATAAAATAAAATAAAATGAAATAAAATAAAAACTTTGCCGGAAGTTGTCATGTGACGTATTTCCGTCATCAGTAGCGTGCATCTACTGTTGAGATACTGCAAATCAATTTTGTAATTTTCAGAGCTCTTTGTAACATTTTTCACATATCGAAACGTGGTACTTTCTATATTTAACTGATAAAGTAGCCTTCCAATATTGTAAAATCGACTAACTTTATTAATGTTGCGTAACCCACTCGGGAATGGAAACGTAGCCATTTTATATGCGGTAGTAGGTCAACGTTAGCTGTTAGCCTGGTTAGCCTCTTGGAGCCCGGCCGGCTGAATGTGAGCACAAAGGCCACATACACTTTTATTTTAACAATGTATCCCTCTTGGGGGAATTATGGCGGATCTCAGTCACAAAACCATGGAGGATCCGGAGCCCGCAAGCCTCCTGCTGGCGGCCACCCCGGACAGTCACAGGGGTTCGGCAACTTCGAGGCCTCATCCGGCGGCTCGTTGTTCTCCAGCCTTCAGGAGCAGCACCTCCAGCAGATGCAGCAGCTGCAGATGCTCCACCAAAAACAGCTTCAGTCGGTGTTGCATCACGGGAACAATACAAACTCGTACGGTGGTGGACACCCGGGTGGGTTTTCTGGTTCATCGTGGCATCCAGAAGGATCGGGATTTTCAGACACCGGTACTGAAACTCAGTCATTCTTTAAACAAGGAGACCCTCCTTCTCAGCCGATACGAGGACCATCTGCTCATCAGCAGGATCACCCACAGCCTCCTCTGCCTCCAGAGTCCCAGCCTGAGCCTCCCCCTCCGGAACCCTCATCAGCAAAACCACTGGAGAGCAACGGTGCTCCCAAAGCCAAACAGGACAACAACGGCTCATCCAAGACAGAAGACGAAACATCTCTACCTTTGCAGGTGAAGTGTAAAGTGTTGATGTTTTCTTTTTTATCATTGTGATTCAAGGGCTTCTTCGTGAAATCCAATTTTCTTAAGTTACAAATTTTTAAACCTACCACTGAGCCTGTCTTTTTTGTAATACTGGTACACTTGACCACTCATAACTGTATTCCTACACAAAACCTACTTCTGCACAGGACCCTACATGATGTGTACTATTTACTTACAAGCGTAAGAAAAAGATCGGTCCAAAAATTGTATTGTTATCAACTTGAAAAAACTGTAAATCTAAGTGGATGATAACCTGCTCACAGCCTGTTGTTCTTGATGTAAAGAGTAATTGGCATTAAATACACACACGCGCACATATCTATCTATCTATCTATCTATCTATCTATCTATCTATCTATCTATCTATCTATCTATCTATCTAATTTTTTTCTTTTCTTTTTTTTTCTTTATGTCTCTATCAAACCATAACAAATTTGTCACATACTTTGTCTGACACATCCATGTAATTGTTACATCTAGGAGCAACAGCAACTTTGGTATAAACAGCATCTAGAGAATCTACAGAAGCTGAAGCAAGAAAAAGCCAAACAGAGTCAGAATCAGAAAGATAGTGATGGACCTGCGACAGGGCCACTCAAGGGCAAAGGACTTCCTCCACCACCATCAGAACCAAGAAAAGGTGCACCTCCTCCACCTCCACCCAAAGAGGAACCTCCAGCACCACCGCCACCACCTGTGGAGGTAGGCCTCCTTAAAATGTTATAAATGAGTAACTGTCTCGTTTTGGTTCAGTTAAAATTTGTTAAGCCACTATGACACTGAGCTAACCTGCTTGCTGCATTATTTTTAGTAGAGAAACTGATGTCGTTGTTGTTGTCAGATGACACACTGACAAATACAAATGCTTGCGATCATTCAAAGTTGCATGAGCTAAAATCAAAGAGGGAAATAAACTGAATTTCTACACACCTTCCTTGCACAGATCTTTCCTCTATATTCAAATCAAAAACATAGATGACATAATGCTGCTTAGTGCTGCTGTTGAAAAGTGTTCCAAGCCTCATTATCAAGCTGCCGAGTAGAGCAGTAGAGGCACACCTCACTGAATCTTAACAGAAATTGGTAATGACTGTCTTCTGTCACTTAACTATCTATCTATCTATCTATCTATCTATCTATCTATCTATCTATCTATCTGTCTATCTGTCTATCTAGTGTTAACCCCTTTGGCAGAGGTAAGAGCTAGTACAGCCATTACAATTGTATTTCTGAAATTGAACCCATAACCTATGTGGAAGTTTTGTGTACAGGTGATGAAATGAAGGGCTGTTTACTATTTCAGTTGAATGTCAACAATAACTGAGTGAATACATGTGCCTGGTTGGGCTAGGGGCACATTGATGTGCTGAAAAAGAGATGCAACAAGTCCTCACAGGAAAGGGTGGTAGATTGAGGCACTCTCTAATAGTGATGTCCCGATCTGTTTTTTTTTTTTGTTTTTTTTTTTTTTGCTTCTGATCCGATATTTTTTAGGATTAGTTTTGCCAATTCCAATCTGATACTGATCCAATACCAACTTTTTACAATGAAATTTTGGAGTCGTTATTAATCGGTTATTATGCTATTATTTTACTTGAGATCACAATGGGCTGAATGTGGAACCTGAACTAAAACAAGTAAGACACATTTGACTCTTAATGACTTTAGTATAATTTTTGCATTTTCCAAATTCATACAGTGGGCCAAATTGGAACCTTTGGCAGGCCGGTTTTGGCCCGTGGGCCATATGTTTGGCATTACTGTAGAGCGTCTATGGACAGGCCCGTCCTGGTATTATATGGGGGTGCGTTCCATGCTGTATGTTAGTGATGTGCGCATCAGTGGGTTACTCGGGGGTTGGGGCGGGTCAAAAGAATGTCGGTTTATTTGCAGGGCGGGTTGCGTCGATCAGATAAGTCCAAAAAAGCCCCACTAGTTGAAAAATACCCGACTCTCGCGTCACTACCGGATCATAAAGTGAAAGGGAAATTTAAAGATGCTTTAAGTCCTCTAAGCCTCCTGCTGGGTTAGGGTTAGGGGGCAGGATTTGTTTAAACCCCGCCCCCCAAGATCCGGATCGGCCCGATCTTGTGACTAAATCCGTTCCGATCTCCTAAAAAATGCCCGATCGGCAGCTGATACTGATCTGTAGATTGAATCGGGACAATCCTACTCTTTAACATGTTCCTCATTCCAATAAATATAAAGGAGAGAGACAGAGAAGGGGAACAGAAAGAATGAGCTGCACACTGACAGCTCAGTAATATAATACATACATGCATACATATATCTACTCCCAGGTGAGGAAAATTTGCCACAGAGCTACAGCTGCTGCTACAGCTTTGTGTAATTCTGTGAATTTGACATTTTTGAGGATTATACCAACCTCTAAACATTGTTTGTATTGTTTGCATGAATTTACAGAGTGAAAATGTAGGAAAATCCCCTACATTTACAGAGACAGTAAGTCCTACTGTGTTCTTTCTCTTCATTACTATGTCTGCCATTACTAATCAACTCTTGTTCACATGTCATATGTTGTTAATGTATCCAATCCCCATTCATGAAAATGTCAGCCCTTGAAAAATGTCCCTGCACTTGTACTGTCTGTGTAGCAGCCAGTGTCTTAACTGTCTTCTCCATCAGTGCTTAAATGATACATGAGTTTTTGCATTTAAAAAGAAAAGGTGAGAAATTTCTTCTACTTCATTTAAAGTTTTCCATGAGGGAAAACTGTGGAAGAGATGTTAGTAGTTCACTGAATGAATAGCAGTTTTAATATGATGATCTGTTGGATCAAATTTAATCTTTGAAGTCTTAGTCATTTCTTAGTGTCTTACACTCATCTTGTCTGCCCTCCTATCACGAACAGTCCATCTTTACATGCAAAATCTTTTCTTTTAAGTTGCAATGGATATATGAGTATTCCTCTAAACTTACCCGGTTTCTTTTCACAGCCCGAGGCTCCTCAAGATCCAGAGGAGGCAGCCCGTCTCCAGCAGTTGCAGGCTGCAGCAGCACAGTGGCAGCAGGTACAGCAGCAGAGGGCAGGTTTACAATATCAGGCCCTGATGCAGCAGCATGAAAAGCTTCAGAACATCCTGGAACAGTATCAGCAGTTGATTCCGCAGCCTCCAAACCTACACGTAGGTATTTTTGTCATGAATTATATAATTTTTAAATATTTTATAGCCTACTTTAAATGACATGCTTCTATAATTAAAACTAAAACCCTTTTTCTAAACACTAATTGGTGTAAAAGATGTATGTTCTGTGAAAACTAGTTACTGCAGATATTCTAAATGTATGTTAGTCATCATATTAATTTGGTGTAAGATATTTGTGTGTTGTTCATGTACTTTCAGAAGTATTGATAATCCCTCATCACACAGATGAATGCTAACATCTCATGAATGTCATTTGTTTCAGTCAATGTCTGCTGAAATGCAACTGAGGCACTATGAAATGCAACAGCAACAATTCACGCCTTTATTCCAAGACTGGGATCGTTCTTTCGGTCTCTGGTATGAACAGTTCCAAACCTATCCCCACAAGGACCAGCTGCAGGACTATGAGCACCAGTGGAAGCAGTGGCAGGAGCAGATGAATGCCACAAATGCCCACCTTCAAGAGCGGGTGGCCACCCTCACTGCTATGGTGCCATTTGCCACAAATCAGTATAACAGTGGGATGATAGGACAATATGGACATTACCCTGGGCAAGATATTCAAATACAGCAGTCGGTAAAGACAGGTATTGAGCATCCCCCCGCTGCTATTGCCCCTGGATCCCAAGGCCCACCACCTACTGTCTTGGGGCCACATTCAGATTCACCTGCTGGAACCCCTGTGAGAGGCGCTGGTCCTGGCATGGGATCCAGACCGCTAGGTCCCCCTGTTCAACCACCAAACTTACATGGCATTAGAGGTCCACGGTAAGTGGTGATTGTTTTCATTTTATTTGACTTGTATCTTTCTATTTAAAAAAAAAAAAATTAAAAAATATTTTAAAAACATTTTGTTAATCTTTTGTTGTGGCTTCTGTATTGCTCATCCTAGAGCTAACAATCCTAGGTTTGACCAGACACAGCAAGATACTCCTCCAAGATTTGACCATCCACAGCATCGCTTTGATGGGCCCCCGAGGTTTGACTCTCCACAGCAGCGATTTGATGGGCCTCCAAGATTTGACCCACCATGGCAGCGTTTTGATGCCCCTCCTAGGTTTGACCAACCTCGACAGCGTTTCGATGGACCACCAAGATTTGACCAACCACGGCAGCGTTTTGATGGTCCACCTAGATTTGATCAACCGCTCAGAGGAAACCAACCTCGATTTGGCCAACAGTCTAGGTTTGAACTCCCAAGGCTCCCTGGCCCCCCGCCTCGATTTGAACGTCCTCCTGCGCCACAGCAAAAAGAACAGCAAGGTCCTCCATCTAAGGCAGAACCAGCCACTAAACAACCTGCTAATATTGATTCCAAGACTCTGGGAAAATCTCTTGGGCTTCCTGATAAAGAAAAATGTTTATCAGAATCTGCTGATCATCCTGATGATATGACAGATGATAACTTGCTCAGCAATGATGGCTTTTTTGTACAAAGTGATCCTATTCCACAGACAATGGCAACAAGCACTGATGCTGAAAAATCAACTCATAATATTGCTTCTGATAACAGTGACAAATCTAAACCTGCTGACAACAAAACCTTGCAAGTCCCCTTAAACAAACCCACTACTGTACCTTCATGTGTAGTACCAAAAAATACTGTTCCACAAATTCCCCCTAAGAAAGATGGACTATTGATAAACAAACCCCCAGTCCAACAAGATTCACAAGCCACTGGCCAAATGCAGTCAAGATCAGAGCTCCCAAGGCCTCCCCCTGGCAGGGGACGAGGTCAGCCACCAGTACCTGTTCAAGCACGTGGGCGTGGGCAGAGGGGCCGTGGCGGAATTTTTACGGGACCAAACAGTATACCACTTGGGGGGGAGATGGGGGAAACGACTTATGAATATGGGCCACCTGAAGAGGACCTAGGAATGTCAGAAGAGCAGGACGAGTATAACTGGCAAGACCCTGCATATGAGGAGTTTGGTGAGGATTCAGAGGCACCGCCTGAAGAAATGTGGGTACCAGATGAACATTACTACCCAAAAGATGAAGATTATTATGAAGAGCCAGTAGGTGGACCTCCCATAGGAAGAGGAGGCCACCCAATGATGAGGGGCAGACCACCTTTTGTAAGAGGAGGCCCCACCATGGGTAGAGGCGGCCCACCTATGGGAAGAGGAGGACCACCGATGGGAAGGGGGGGTCCACCTATGGGTAGAGGAGGTCCACCTGTGGGTAGGGGTGGCCCACCTATGATCAGAGGAGGCCCACCTATGGGTAGAGGGGGACCACCTATGGGTAGAGGAGGTCCCCCCATGGGTAGAGGTGGTCCCCCCATGGGTAGGGGAGAGCCAATAGACAGGCAATGGGAGGACCCAGAGTCAACAGAGTACCCAGAGGAAGGGGATGACTGGGAAGAAAGGAGGCCTCCAATGAGGCCTCCAATGAGAGGCATGCGACCCCCATTTCCACCTGGCCGGGGCCGTCCACCTCGTGGTCACCCTCCTTTCATGCACCCGGGAAGAGGACGTCCCCCTCATCCAGCACATAGACCAATAGATCACAAACTATTAGGCCATGGAATGGATCCTGAAGATACTGAAATGGATTCAAGACACCCCATGTATCATGATCCTCACAGCCATCCCATGCATCCTGAAGCAGGAAGAGGTAGGCCTCGTGGACCACCACTACCACCACCCCACGAAATGAGGGATCCTTCAAGAGAGCCAGTGTATGATGAAGAAATGGAGGGAGAATTAAGCTGGAAGCCACCATATGGTAGAGGCCGTCCTATGGCTCCACATGAGATAATTGATAGGGGAGGAATGAGGAGGAGACCTATGGGTCGAGGCATGGCCAGGGGCATGTGGCGACCAGGTCCTAGTCCTCATGAGGACTTTGAAGAGGGTTATCATGAGGGTTATGTTGAGGATTATGGTCATGGAGAAGACGGTTATCGCTGGAGACCACCACAGGACTATCCTCCAGATGACTATCGACCTGAGGATGAATATCGTGAGTCTGAGTGGGATAGGGACCGTCCGCTACCTGAAAGGAGTTATCCTCCTCGTATGCAACCACCAGAGTCCTATAGAGAGGACAGAGATCGCTGGGCAGAGGAAAGGGAAAGAGAAAGGGAAAGGGAGAGGGGGCACCCGTATTCATATGATGAGCATGACAGGGCTAGGGGGGAGCTTAGAGTCCGGGAGTACAGGGACGAGCCATCGTATCGACAGGAAGAACCACCATACCCACCACCACCCTCTTCAGAATGGGACCGTTCTTCAAGACTTCCTCCACCATCAGAGAGTGGATATACTCCAGACTATGATGATCATAGACTTCGCTATAAGGACCACAGAGAGGAGTCTGCTATGAATATACCTCCTCTTCCTGCTGCACCTGTGTCAAACTTGCCAGAGAGTTCAGGTGAATCAGCACCACAAGGATCAGGTGTACTCGCCCTGTCCCAGCGACAACATGAAATAATCTTGAAAGCTGCTCAAGAGCTGAAATTGATAAGGTAACTCTTATCACCAATCAGCTTTGATTGTTTTGATTGTATATGTTCAACTGTTTTCTAATGAAATTCCAAATGGATTTTGGGAAACCTTTGTGCAACCTCAGGGAAATGCAGGAGGGCAAGACCTCTGGTAGTGAACCTCAGCCTGCACCTGCTGAAGTCATACCTGAGCTTCCTGCTGGACTCCTTGGTTTGGAGATCCCACCAGATGTCAGAAATGTCCTGAAGGTAGATATTAATTTCTATCTGTTAGCACTGTATAATTATTTAGAGTTAATTCAGTTTGTATCATAACAATATTGGCTATGCAAATTATTTCAGACCTTGTTGAGGATGTAAGGAACCACATGGGTACAACAAACTTTTTTTTTTTTTTTTAAACCTCTTATTTTTTGTTTTTCTCCTTATTTTGGCAGTTATCACTCTAAGATATGTCTTATGTTTTTTGGTCTTTCTTAGGGCATGTCTGCATCAGCACAGGCAGCTATAAATGAAACTGTGTCCTGGGATACCAAACCTGCTGCTACAGATTACCAGCCTTCACACCCACCTGCAGCTACACCTGCACTAATTCCAAAGACTGTGGATTATGGACACGGACATGGTAGGAAAATCAAAGAGGAACCATGTATTTTATCACCTTAATTAGGGCAAATCTTACAACATTCATGCTCATGTTTTAGAGCCTGGTGCTACCGTTGAGCGAATCTCTTATGGGGAGAGAATTGTGTTGAGGCCTGACCCGATGCCAGCTGACAGGGGATATGAAAAAGGTTTGAAAAAATTTATTCTGTGAAAGCTATTGGTTGCTCAAATGTTGTTTCTCAATTTAAAAAAAAAGGATTTCTAGGATATTTTGTGTTTCAATTCATTAACTCTTTAATTTACCTACTAGAACTCCTTGGTCCCAGAGATCCTTATAGTAGAGACCCATTTTACGACAGACGACCAGACCCTTACCTGGACCGCCGGGAATACAGTAGAGAAAGAGAATCATACAGAGAAAAGCTTCCACCTGAATATGAAAGAGAGAGATTTGAGAGAGAACGCTTCCCCCCAAGAGATGACAAGTAACGTGTTTCCTCAAATGATTTGACACCTTTTTTCACACTATTGGAAGTGTGCTGCTTCCGTATATGTGTAATATTCTCTTCTATTTGTCTGTTTTTGATTCAAGCACACAGTCCATGATTGAAGAAAGGTACTATATTGTACTGTGTCATGCAGTGTGATTAGTTATGAGTGTGTGGCAGTTAAAAACGAGAAATTTTGTTGATTAAATGAACGTAATCACCTTCTTCCTCTGTGCAGGTCTCTGCCACCACCTGTTCGCCCAGGATATAGGGAAAGAGAACGGGATGTTCGAGAGAGAGACCGCAGCGGCAGCCGTGATCGAGATGACCATTATGGAAGATCATATGATAGACCCCTCTACGAACGTGCTGGTCTTGACCGTGGTGTACCTGAGCGTTACGCTCATGGCTCCTCTCCTTATGGTATGTTCAGTCCCAGACATTGATTCACACTACACAGTTTACTGCATGATAGATAGAGCTGCACTGATGGGCTGGTGACTAGAAACGGCTAGTTTTCAACTTCATCAGCTGTACAACGTGACCAGTCAATTAGTTTCAGATGTAGTCAGTTTTGTGCCGTTCACATTTACATGCCTGAGTGACACATTATGAGCCCCATCTCTTCAGGTAAAAATCAACATCACAAATCCTAGTGATGCCAGGCTACTAAATCCGCTGTTTGTTTTTACTATAGTTTATGCACTAGCAACATTTAGAGGGACAATCAGAGAGCTTCCAAATAAACTGGTGCTTTATATTTAATTATATTTCATTAATGTTATTTATTAGTTTATTTGACAGTAACAGTGGTCACTAGTTAAAAAAAAAAAAAAAAAAAAAAAACATAAGAAATTGTAAATGAGCTAGAGCTAGCCAACAGGGCTAATTTTGATCTTAAATCCTTGGCCTGAAGTGATGGTGTGAGTGAGAAGACAGTCCTGTAATGCAGTGTTTCCCAACCACTGTGCCATGGCACATAAGTGTGCTGTGAAAAATCATCAGGTATGCTGTGGAAGATTATCCAATATCACCTGATTGGTACTCTATGCGATGCGGTGTGATTTAGAAACGTATGACTGCACGCACCAGTGATCCACTCTACAACAACAGTCTCCTGTTTCCCTTTGCAAAGTGAATGTGAGCATTCTGTTGATAAAGTTCCCCCTCCCAAGTGATGTATAGATCAGCAGGGTCCCGCGGATCAGGTTTTGGCGGGGGGGTGGGGGGTGGTATGCCTCTATTATACTATTATACGACAGACCTCAATCCGTAAGCCGTGGGATCTGTCCGAGAGGTCGCTGACACACCCCTTTCAGCTTTTTTGTTCCAAACGCCCTGCGACAACGTCCCCGCACCCCTGATGTGCTTGCGCCCCCTCGGGAGAGTGTCCGGTGACTGCTGCCAAGGAGTTCCCCATTCTGGCAAACAAAGCTACACTGTATTGCCAAAAGTATTGGCTCACCCATCCAAATAATCAGAATCAGGTGTTCCAATCACTTCCATGGCCACAGGTGTATAAAATCAAGCACCTAGGCATGCAGACTGCTTTTACAAACATTTGTGAAAGAATGGGTCGCTCTCAGGAGCTCAGTGAATTCCAGCGTGGAACTGTGATAGGATGCCACCTGTGCAACAAATCCAGTCGTGAAATTTCCTCGCTCCTAAATATTCCACAGTCAACTGTCAGCTGTATTATAAGAAAGTGGAAGTGTTTGGGAACGACAGCAACTCAGCCACAAAGTGGTAGGCCACGTAAACTGACGGAGCGGGGTCAGCGGATGCTGAGGCGCATAGTGCGAAGAGGTCTCCAACTTTCTGCAGAGTCAGTTGCTACAGACCTCCAAACTTCATGTGGCTTTCAGATTAGCTCAAGAACAGTGCGCAGAGAGCTTCATGGAATGGGTTTCCATGGCCAAGCAGCTGCATCCAAGCCATACATCACCAAGTGCAATGCAAAGCGCCGGATGCAGTGGTGTAAAGCACACCGCCACTGGACTCTAGAGCAGTGGAGGCGTGTTCTCTGGAGTGACAAATCGCGCTTCTCCATCTGGCAATCTGATTGACGGGTCTGGGTTTGGCGGTTGCCAGGAGAATGATACTTGTTGGACTGCATTGTGCCAAGTGTAAAGTTTGGTGGAGGGAGGATTATGGTGTGGCCTGACCTGACCTCAACCCCATAGAACACCTTTGGGATGAATTAGAGCGGAGACTGAGAGCCAGGCCTTCTCGTCCAACATCAGTGTGTGACCTCACAAATGCGCTTCTGGAAGAATGGTCAAAAATTCCCATGAACACACTCCTAAACCTTGTGGACAGCCTTCCCAGAAGAGTTGAAGCTGTTATAGCTGCAAAGGGTGGACCAACGTCATATTGAACCCCATAGACTAGGAATGGGATGTCACTTAAATTCATATGCGAGTCAAGGCAGGTGAGCAAATACTTTTGGCAATATAGTGTATTTCAGTTCTGTTCCCTTTCTCCATAACCTATCTATGTGAGGTATGGTTTTCAAGCATGACTGCTATAAAGACGAAAAAAGAGAGACTCAGAGCTGTTGAGGAAGATCTTCGTGTGTCTCTTTCTTCAATTCCTGCAAGAATATCAGCTTTGTGTTCAACTAAACAGGCCCAGGTTTCACACTGAGTAAGTAAATTCAGACTAGATTTGCATTATTTTTCAATAAATATACTTTTTGTGATGTTTTTGTTTGGTGCTGTGCCTTGTGATTTTTCTACTGTAAAATATGCGCCGTGGCTCAAAAAGGTTGGGAAACACTGCTGTAATGAATTAATTTTTACAAAGAAAGAAAATCTAAATTGGCATTTTAAAGATAAGAAAAGTGGAACTGACCCAAGAAATGACAATCAGTGCATCTCTAATGACCAGTAAAGTACATTTTAAAATGTTTAATGGAAAAGATAATGCCATTTAGAGAAATGCTAAAACTGCAAATTCTCATTTCCAGTGGACAGGCGAAGTTATCCAGATGATCGAGGGCCTCCTGCTATGCCAACCCTCCCACCCCCCCCTCAGCCACCCCCACGAGTTGAGAAGAAACCAGAAATTAAGAACATCGACGACATCCTCAAACCACCCGGCAGATTATCTCGGCCTGAGAGAGTAACGATTCTTCCTGAAACTTTCATTGATGAAATATTACATTGTTTGCTGTATTCATTTTGGATACTAATCTAAGTGATATGTCCTAATAGATTGTCATCATAATGAGAGGGCTCCCAGGAAGTGGAAAAAGCCATGTTGCAAAGCTCATACGGGTGAGTGGCGCCATATCTGCAGGTCATTGAACAATGTCAATGTAAAGTAAACTAAGTTAAAGGCTATCTTTTTAAGGCTTACATTTGTTACATATTATTTCCTTATGTGACTAAACAATATCGCTTTCTATTTTAAGGACAAGGAAGTTGACTGTGGCGGTGCCCCACCAAGAGTCCTTGTTTTGGATGATTATTTCATGACAGAAGTTGAAAAAACAGAGAAAGACCCAGACACAGGCAAGAGGGTCAAAACAAAGGTGAGTCTGCGGCAAAGTTGATGTAAATGAAAATTTACTATGCTGAGAAGCTGAGCTGGCATGTGAAATGTATTTGCTAGATCAAAATTTTTCAGTGATATAACAAAGGACTTTTGCTTGGCAGGTTCTTGAGTATGAGTATGAGCCAGAGATGGAGGACACTTACCGGAGCAGCATGCTGAAAACTTTCAAGAAAACTCTAGACGATGGCTTTTTCCCCTTCATAATTTTAGACACTATTAATGACAGGGTTAAACAGTTTGATCAGTTCTGGAGTGCTGCAAAGACTAAAGGCTTTGAGGTGAGTTTTGTTCACAGGTGATTAGTAAATCTCTGCCTTTACTCTATTCTTGTGGTAAAATCTTTTGTTTTTGTTTGTTTTTTTCTTGTTTTAAGGTGTATCTTGCTGAAATTACAGCAGACAGTCAGACTTGTGCAAAGAGGAATGTCCATGGGCGTACACTTAAAGATATAATGAAGGTCTGTAAGATTGTTTTAGAAACTTTTAAAAAGTAAAGTAATGACATCTGACTGTGGTGTGTACACTCTGTCCACAGATGTCCAACAACTGGGAACCCTCTCCACGTCACATGGTGCGCTTAGATGTCCGCTCCCTGCTTCAGGATGCTGCTATAGAAGAGGTGCGATTATTGAGACTTTATTTTTTTTTTCCCCCATATATTTTAGTTCTGAATCAGTGAATGAGCTGAACTTACATGTTCTCATGATCTTAGGTTGAAATGGAGGACTTTAATCCTGATGACGAGCCTCAGGAACCCAAGAGAGAAGAGGAAGAAGAGGGTGATATGGTAGGACATGAAATGTTTTGATTAATAGCCACATAGATGCTAGAATCATTTTCCACTTATTTTAATTTCCACCCACCATTTAAGGTTCATGCAGTAATATTAGTTTTTAATTTGATACACAAATGATATTTTTGTGGTATTGACCAAGTGAATCCTAAATCTGTAAAATACAAAAATAGTTGAAGTGGTTTATATAGAAATCCACAGCAGAACTGAGGTGATCAAGTCAAATAGAAAAAATACTGTATAAAAAAACTGAATGAGCAGCTATTCTCAAGAAACAAACACCTTCTGCTTCATTTTGGATGAAATTGGACTGTTTAAAGTAAACCAGCTGAAGCATAAATAAAGAGGAACATGTCATTAATAAGAAAGAAATGAAACAAGTATGGAAATCCATATATATATTTCACATCTACTATAAGTTTATTCAGCAGTGACATTTGCAAGGATAATCAGAAATTAAACAAATATGGAGACTTCTTAGGGCCCTGTCTCAAAATGTTAGGAAATGTGGAGGGAAAAAACAGGCATGTCAGTGTCTGTTTTTTTAGTTCTACTCCAAAATGTATAGCATTCCTCTTTGGCTTACAGCTTATCCTTTAGTTATAGTTCATGATCATTTTTGCACAAGCTTTTACATCTAATCTTCTAACAAACTGAGAAACGGAAAAACAGAACCAATTAAAACAAAACCTCCTTGACAGAGGTAACATAAGACAGCACACTTCAACAACTGTATTTCGGGATTTCTGTTTAAACGTTTAAAAAATTTCTTGCACTGCTAAAAAGTGCCAGTCAAACAGTACAGAATATAAATATATAAATTATATTTACTCAACACACATCTGTTTGAAAACAAGGTAGGAACTGCAGTAGATGTGAAGATTCTTTGTTTCCTTTCATTGTCCCTGCATTTTACAGAACTCTTTCACTTTATAATATGGTAGAAGTAGCAGCTTAAGATTTGTGTCAATGTTACCTTCATTTTGGTGAAACCTTTAAGTATGTGTAGCATTTATCATATAGTAAAATATTTGTAAAGATTTAAAGCTGAAGTATTTGTGATGTTACCGCTATGAGGAGCATTGACCACATATGAAAAACAAGATGAGTGACAAACTAAAGGAAGAACCAACAATAAGACTCATAGGAAGGTGGTGAGCTGCCAGAACAGCTTCTCTTGGAGGATAAACAATATTCCTTCAAGAGATATTTCCTCATTCTGTGTTTTGATGATGGTCGACAGTCCTTTCTAACATGTCGGTCCTGAAAAGTTGTCCCTTTGAGTTGAGATCTGACAACTGTGAAACTGTCTGTACTTTGACTGTGTCAAAGTATATGTTTCACATCCTTTTCACTCTGCGAGTCCTTGTACTCTTTGGATCTGATATTGTCATCCTGGAAAAGATCACTCCCATTAGGTTTTTCCTTAAACTTCTTACCTTGTAATATTGTTCATATCTAATACAACAAGCATTATGGGACTTGTCAGTTAGTGATTAAACATCCAAACAAATCTGCCTTCTTTTCATTTTGGATTTCTATTATAAAATACCAGACTGTTGTTTTCAGTTCAGGGGGCCATATTCTGCAACATGATCAGCAGTCATTTCCCAAACCATTCATTTTGTTTGCATTTTGTGCAGATATTACAGGCAGAATTATTACATTTGATCAGAAACAACTCCTGATACCAGTTTAATGCATGGTATTGTATAACATTTAAAGGGAAAGTTTTACCACAAGGTATCATAAATTTTTACCTACCAGCCTTGTCATACAAGGACTGCTGCAAAGCTCTATGGGAAATGTTTTTCATGTGCAACATATAAACAACAGAAATATATAAAACATTTTGTGTACAATATGTGTATTGAAGCCCTTAAGCATCCTGAAAAAAGAACTGTTTAATTTTTATATGACTTGTTATTATTTACTTCAGTATCATTACAGTCTAACACCTCATGTAATACACATTTGTTCCTCATAGCAAACATTTCCGTAACAAGGTCTTGCACTTTGCTGTTAAAAAAAAAAACAAAAACAGAGAAGACAATGATTATATTAAATTTGTATTGTTCCTGATAGCACTGAATATGTAACATGGTAAATAATAATAATGGTTAGATTTCTATAGCACTTTTCAAGGCACCCAAAGCACTTTACATTATTGATCCATTATTCATTCGCTGTCACGGTAATCTGTGTTTGTAGCCACAGCTGCCCTGGGGCAGTCTGACAGAAGCATGGCTGCCACTTTGCGCCAAACAGCCCGTCCGAACACCACCAAACATTCATAAGCATTCATACACATGTGTAACTGACACTGGAGGCAAGGTGGGCGAAGTGTCCAAGGACACAATGGCACATGACTAGGACAGAGCAGGATTCAAACCGCCAACCCTTCGGTTATTGGACAACCCGCTCTGCTTCCTGAGCCATGGCTGCCATGCATGGTAAAGCAATATCTCTTGGGGTGGGGGTGAATGTGATCCAAAAAAAAAGAAAGTGAATTCTGCCTAATCTGGTTCAGGTATTGTTACACTCAGATCCTGTTCCAATCTGGCAATAACTTGAATCTTGAGTGAACCAGCCACATTCAGACAACTCTAAATCAAGGTGTGAACGTGCTGAGACACATTTAAATCCGATAACTCAGGACACATTCAAAGATGCTCTGAAATTCATATGACCAGTTAGAAGTCTGAGCACATATGTGTCCTGGGATGGAATGAAGAACTGCCTGCTCCACTTGCATCCCAGCATATCAGCGTCATCCCATTAAGGTGTTTTAAAGGTGCAGGAAAATATTGAAAAGACCATAAAGATATGTTAGATGTGCTCTATCTGTAGGTCTAGAGCAGGGGTGTCGAACTCATTTTAGTTCAGGGGCCACATCATCCCAATATGATCTGAAGTGAGCCAGACCAGTAAAATAATAACATAATAACCTATAAATAATGCCAACTCCAAACATTCCTCTGTGTTTTAGAGTGAAAAAGTAAAATTACACTATGAAAATGTTTACATCTGAAAACTATCCTTTAAAGCAATGTATGATGTTCATCACCAATTTTTCATCAAATCTGTAAAACCCGAGTGATAGCCTAAGTATCACAAATCCGTTAGTCTTTTTGTGATTACGCACCTGAAGCAAGAAACAATGAAGTTGTTTCCATGTTTGTTGCTGCTGCGGCCATACTGCGGCTGTGTGGAATGCCCATTCCCACAATGCACTTTACAACAAAGTTTCCAAAAAGGCCTGAGTGACTTATTGATTTGGTATGTAAACAGAGTGCTTGTGATGGAGTCATCTTTGAAATTGTTCACCATGAGGGAAGTGATTCAGGTGCGTAATCACGGAAAGACTAACGGATTTGTGATACTTAGGCTATCACTCAGGTTTTACAGATTTGATGAAAAATTGGTGACAAATGTCATATGCTGCTTTAAAAAATGTGAATAATATGAACAAACATGAAAATACTGAAATTTATTAAGAAAAATAAGTAATTTTAACAACAATAGGCCTCACTTTATTATTTACACATGTACACTACAACTTACAAACCACAGTGGATCTACAAAGGCATAAAAGTTTTAGGCACAGACAGAATATTGTTAAAATTGCACTTTTCTTAAGACATTTCAGGTTTTTCATATTTGTTAAGGTCATTCACTGTTTTGTGAAAGGATAGTTTATAAATGCAAACTTTGTCATAATGTAATTTTAGTATTTTACTGGTCTGACCCTCTTGCTGAATGTTGCCCCTGAATTAATATGATATTTTTATTTAATATCACAAGTGTAATTTTTGCATTTCACAAATTCATCCCACTGGCCAAGTTGGTCCCTTTGGTGGGCCAGTTTTGGCCCACGGGCCGTATGTTTGACACACATGGTCTAGAGTGTTACAGAATGGCACCCCAACACAACATATTTTAGGGACTTAAAGCTCAATTCATCATTAAATGGATGTCGATGCCAGAGAATTAATTCAATAAATGGAATGGTCAGCATTAAAGGTGTAATGATCTCTTCACAGCATCACCTTATACGCTGAGTAATAGGCAAGAAAATAGACCTCATTAAAGGCTGCTGGGAGTTTTTGAGGGACGCAGTGAATTGAATTTGCAAAGACATAACAAATCTGTTATTAATAAAATTGAAATGAAACCTCGCACTATGCTTGAGGCTGTAGATGAGATTGTTTATTTGCATATAGAGTGGGGAAGTGAGATCTGATGTCAAGGGATGACTGAAAATACATGAGGAGATCCAGGTCTGAATAGGGCCTGTGTTTTTAACTCCAAAAACCTCCACCTGTAGACTCAACTCTAGTGCTGGACACGCAACAACATGTAAGATCGTACATAACACAATTAAACATTGACAGGAGCAGCTGTACTCAGAGATGAGCACAAACCTAACAGATACATCTGTCATACAACAGTAAGAATGAATAAGGCTTATGCTGTCAGGGGCTGACAGCAAGGGAAAATCCCCAACATCAACCCAATCCTCTGCTATATAATAAAGTAAATAAACGACACTATGTACAAACGATACCAGCTTAATTTTGGATGATCGATATGAACCAAGTTTGGGCTTGACTGGCCTACTATGTTATGTCTAAAAAAACCTGATTTTTCAACAGAAGCGCCCCATTTGGACAAGTGATAATATTCATGGAACACCCAAAATCAATAGGGTCCTTCCACTAGGGGTCAGCTATGTTGGTGACAAAGGAGGATAGTTATCACGCTCACATGAAGGATATCTGGCCTGAATTATGTCAGAAAAAACATTAGATATTTGTTGGACGATCAATATGAACCAAGTTTGAGCTTGATTGATCAACTATTTCCTTAATATCTAAAAAAAAACGATTTATCAACAGAAGCTCCCCCAATCATTTGGAAAAAACACACCATCTGTTGTCAAAATATGACATCATGTAAACTCAAAGTAGTGGCATGAAGAAAGATAATTAGAGAATCGATATGAACTCAGTTTGAGCTACATCGACCTGATAGTGGCAGAATAATGGTCAGAGAATCAATTTTCTCCCACAAAACTCCACCTAGTGAACGAAGATGACACCATATGAACTGTGGATGGTAGTGAGAAAATGGACATTTGTAAGACAAACAATATGAACCAAATTCTATCTCATTTGGGCTGTTATTGCTTGATTTATGTCCAAAAAACTGATTTTCAACCAAATCGCCCCCATTTGGATGACTTATAATACTCATAAGCCACTTTTGCAATGAGATCCCGGAAAAAAGGTGAGCTGGTGATCCCACCTTTTTTCCACCATTGATCAGTTTACACAGCCAAACCAAAGGAGTAACAGAAGTGAGACAGGCTGGAATTTTACACAGCGGACCTGTGTTCCAGAATTAAAGGGGCAGTGACACAGCACAGCGTGTAGTGTGACATATAACTTGCGGAAATACCCCGAGCATAGCGGTGCTGGCTGTCAAAACGACAGCGGAGGACGAACATCTTCGTAGCTAACCTCTCCTGAGTCTTTCACCATTCCACAAATGTTAGCATGGATAGAGTCCTCCACCCGAAGTGACAACAGCTTGCAGATCTCGGCCCCTCCCTAGTTCATCATCTTTCTGGTCGTGTTGATATGTTTGTACTGTACACGGCCTGCGCTCATTTTTAAATCCCCCTGGTGCAGGAGTTGCACATGCAGTGGGCTTTATGCACAGTCCCACTACTTCCTGAACTTCAGATGGCTCCTTTATTTCCTGTCTTTCATTACTGGACACACTGATTAATCCAGGTGTGCCTGCTACTTCTTGTTGTGACTACTGTGGTCAGGCACACCTGGATTAATCAGTGTGTCCAATAATGAAAGAGAGGAAATAAAGGCGCTGCCTTAAGTTCAGGAAATGGTGGGGCTGTGCATAGAGCTCATACGTCATCAAAACATCACACCTTGGTTGCGGAATGAGAGGTGTTCCTTTTACATAGCATTCCAGAATCATGACTCCACCTTTATCACGACTCTGTTACTACCTCCAGAGGTGTTACAGAGCTGTGACACAGGTGGGACCAAATGATCCCACCTTTTCGTTTACACAGACATTGTTCTGGAATAAAGATGAAATATTCCCGGAACAGAAGTGTTGTGGAAAAGGGGCTATTGAGAAGCTGAAATCGATGTGGTTCTTCCACTAGGGGTCCCCTGTGTTGGTTATGAGTGGATAAGAAATCCAACCAAATCTGTCCTAGTTATCGCATTCACACGAAGGATATCCGGCGGTGGTGTTTGGGGTAAAACTATTGCCGCATTTCCACCAAGTGGAACCGGCTCGACTCGGCTCAACTCGACTCGGGTACCAGGTCCTATTCCTGGAGACTGTTTCCATTACAGGATACTACTGACTTTACAGCACCTGGATGTCATAGCAATGCGGTGCGTTACTTCCATGTCGTCTGCTCAGAGAGTTGCTGATAAACTTGCTCGTTGCGTGTTGTCTCGTCAAGCTCACGCTGAATTTTTACGCCTGAACCTCCTCGACAAACCATGGTGTAGTTTTGCGGGCTGTCATCATGTGGATACCGCTATATTTACTGTAAACTTCCGCATCTGTTTTTTGTAAAACAGCAGGTCACAGAGACAACTCTCTGACCAATCAGTGGTCTCCAGTGTTTACACGTCATGTTTTAGTATCTGGTCCCCAATCAGGGAACCTCAGCGGAGGTGATAACAAAAAACTAGTACCAGGTACCAGATTCCCAGCCCTTTTTTGGAATGGAAACGCAAAAAGGTCGAGTCGAGTCGAGCCGATACCACGTAGTGGAAACGCGGCATATTATATCCCCGGAACTCCATTTCGGGGATATGATAATAACTGGATTTATTAGCAGTAACTGTGAACAATGACTGAGCCTGACCTGAACAAATCCAGTTCAGAAGGGTCCACTCAGTCGTCACAGTCACATCCATCATTAGCCTGAAAGTCAGTGTGAGCTTTACTCTGAGCAGCAGATCTAAAGCTGCTGCACTTGAAATGGGCCCAAGATAAACGCAAATCTCTTGCAGTTTGAAAAAAATGTTAAGTAAACAAATTAAATCCAAGGAGGTCAGACATTATAGCTGTCTGCAGCTGTGTTTTAAAAAAGTTCTCTTTATCACAGCTACATCATGTTTTAATATACAATATTGGAAAATGGCTTTTCTTAAGCCAAACCAATATATCGTCTGGTTTTTTTTTGTTTACTTTAATGTCTGTAATCATTGCTCAAAGCCGCATGTTGAATCTTGCCTTAAATACTGTACATATACAGATATAGAGAGATGTGATATTGCATGATGGTCTAAATAGTAGTTTTTATTTTAATTGTATAAATATTTTCATCTCATCTCCAGTGAAGTAATCCTGTATGGACTGTGAATTATTCACAACAAAGAAAACTGAAAACAAAGCATTGGTCACTGACTGGAGAGGGTTCTGCAGAAAATGACAAATACACTTTTACAAGGGTATGATACATTAATAAAGTGAAAACTTTTCCAAACACAATCACTCAAAAAGAGGAATCACTTACATACAACTTGAAAGATAAAGATTTTACCCCTCTATTTAGTAGGCATCCCTCACATGATTCATACAACAGGTTTAATTTGAACACAATGCTTAATTCTGCCTTGGGTGAAATAACTAAAACCTTTAAGTTGGTTTTAAAATGTCTTTTATCTCTTTATTTAGTATCCTAATAAACAAAATTCAGCAAACAAAGATGTTAAAAAAAGGAACGGTTGCTCTGTGTGATTATGCAGTGACATTCCTTATATTATATCTGTTTCATCTCCATTAAAACACCCAGCCTCACTGTTGGGTATGTTCACAAGCACCTGTGTCCACACCTTAATGTGGTAAAGCCTTTCACAATAGCATATTGTGAAGGGTTTTGCTGTACAGGTTTGGCCTGATCTGTCTAACAGCACACACAGGATATCCTGCCTGAAGGAAGGAATGAATGAAAAAGAATGAAAAGTGATTTTTTTTTTTTTATGCGTTTAGTAAAGTGACTATTACAGGCAGATTTCTGAAGTCTGTTCTCTGTTTTTAAAACCGTGTAAGTTGGAATTAAACTTGTGCAGATGGTAATGAAAGTACACTGAATATCCAACAATTCCTCTATAATGTCTTTATTAACTGTTGGCTTAAACTGATGTGAACATACTGATAATCAAGACAGCATCGTGGTATATACAGCATAATTTTACACTTCAAACTCTGGTATCATATAATTATAGTAGAAATTAGTTGTAGAGCCAATATGGTTATTTTAAAAACATAACCAGTTGAAAAAGATGCTCAACTTGTTCTTGGCATGTAGTCAAATAATGTTTATTAGATTGTCTACAAAGATTTTAAAAGCTACTAAAGTCTGTCCACACATTGTCATTATTTACTGAGATAACCTCCAGAATATTTCATACTCTATATTTATATCTCCTCATTTCAGAAGCAGTGGCATATCACTGTTGTGTTGAACATAATAAATAAAAATGTCACAAGTCCCTTTGGATGTGAAATAAATAGAAAACACTAAAGAGGACGTAAGTCATGAGGACCTACAAACTGGTGTCATTGAAGATGTTGACATCATCCTGTTTTTCCTTATGACTGTTTGGACTTTGAAACCAGAAAACATTGTTTCATTGCAACATTTTGAAGAAATGGGCCTAATATGAATGTCTTAAGAGTGGTTATATCTGCCATTTTGCAGGTTACAAAAAGAAATGTTTTGCCAATAAAGAGCCTCAGTGTATGACCATATATTAAGACCTTATAATTAGTCTGTTGTGGTTGCCTTTGTCACCAAACGTAAGAAAGGACCTCAGTCTTAAAGGGGTCATATTTTACTTTTTTAAATGGAATTATGCATTTTAAAACATTTCCCTGTGGTCTACATAAACTGTAAATGCTATGCTTGGGTCTGAATTCTTCATTAATTCAACTCCACTGGTCCATCTTCAACCCTATTTCTGAGTAATGGCACCAGAAAAGTCATTTTGAGTGCTGGCCCTTTAAATGCAAATGAGCCGCTTCACACCCCACCCCCTCCAGGTTGTTGACTGTGCTGCTCTGTCCTGTTTCTCCATACTCGGAGAAGTGTCCGTCGGAAGTCTTGACCTTATATGTGCAAATATCGTGACATAACTAGTTATAGACACAACAAATTTAGCAGGAATTTAAACAGGTTGTAGAAATCCCTTAGATTTTTGCCAAAATGAATATAAAGATAGCTTTGCAGCACCTGGAGGGTTCAAATTCACACTTTTTGAACTATTAGGGTCCCCAAATACACAAATAAATGTACCAAAGACTAATAAAAGAGGGTTTAGCAAAATATGACCCCTTTAAATCTTCTAGAGCTTATTCAGCATCATATTATCAGAGAAACAGTCTTTAACTCTGGACAGCATATATGTATAAGCTTGGCAAACATAAGTCATCATCATTTTGAGTCTTTTTTTTTTTTTCAAAAATGCTGCCTGAAACTAAACAGGATAAAACTCTCAAACAGAAATAAATCATTCTGCAGTATTATTACCTTTATTTACCTTTGACTCTAGATATGTTACTATTAATCTACTGAATTACATCATACTGCAGAAATAACTCCATAACTACATTTTTTGCTCTAATAAGGTTGTTATGAAACAGGTATTTGTAGGTGTTGTAAATAAGGTGTCATAGTGGATTAAATGCAGCCGTAAACAGCATATTAAATGTCACCTAGCTTGGCAGCTATGTTGTAGCCTCAAAATAAAATTGCAACAGCCTTTGTTTGTAAAAACAATTCAAACAACATAAAGGAAATCCTCACTGTGCCAACACTACAGGATTAGTACAGGACACAGAAGCCTTTGTTTTGTATAACTTGGCCGCAGTTCATAAATGTGTCTGAAAACGGTACGATTTGTGAGAAATGGAAGATTTCAACCATCAAACGACACAGTTCATCACAGAAATACTGGTTTAGCTCCACAGCTTAAAAGTGCAGATTTCTATGTTTGCCAAAGCTGATCACAGCTGTTGTCCATATCTAATTTGTTTTTCCATGTAGTCTAGAACACAGGCTCAGTTATGTGTTTCTCATATGTAGCATGCACGATAACACAATGTCGAAACGTTTGCATGCCAGTGTCTTGATGCCGTTTCATCCTGCCGTTGTGCTCACTGATGTGTCTTTAACCTCTGATGAACCAGTCTCCTCTTTTTTCAGCCAACCTCTTTTCCCACCTCTGTCTCCTCTTCTTTTGTCCCTTTAACATCCAAACGTTTAACTATTGCAGTGTTTCTTTATGTAATATAGGGCTACATACCCAAGAGCAAATGGGAGATGGACACGTCTGAGGCAAAACTTGGTATGAATTTTCAATTTTTTTCTGACTTATTACTGACTCAATGTTTTACTCTTCAGCATGGGGGGAATATTCCTGTTCACCATTGTATGAGGTTGAATTATGTTTATGTTGTTACCATGTACATGAGGACAAATTAATCACATGTTTATTACAAATAGACCAAAGTTTTAATGCCTGACGATGAGTTTCATTCAGTGTTATACATGTTTTCCCACTTGCTAAATTGGTTTAACTGGTTTGAAATTTACTTGACTGATTTCAGTTATTACTTCCCTTTATCTAAATCATTTCATTTATTACCAGCTATTTTAAAAAGAAAACTAAAGATAACAGTCATGTATTATCTCCATGTGAAACTGAGAGAAGGAAGTGACACAGCTCAGAAAAAAACAGATTTGCTGAGAAAAAAATACACAGTTCAGTTCTTTTTTTTTCACCACTTGCTTTTCTAGATTCATTAGGGTGACTTTTCATGCTGATTACCCTGAGCAATCTGGCAGTCTTTATTGATGAGGCTTTATTGTTGTTATTAATGTAATGCATTGGAGAGATAAGATAATATGCTTGTAAAAAAAAAACACATGGTCATTGTTTCTAAATTTTGGGCCTAGCAAACTGAAAGTCCTTAAAAATGACACAGACATAAAGTACTGATCTGTGATAAAAGGTAGATGGTTAGTACATGTTTTTGCCTACATGATGATGATGTGTAAATGTAAAGCTATCTATGCATAAGTTAATGCTAATACGTTTGTAGGTTTAAGATGTCATGAGAGAAAAGCGGAGAACTGAACATTAATCTTCATTTATATAGATAGGCTGGATGGTCTGGGCAGCGGCGGGAAGAGGAAACGTGACGGTGAAGACATGGCAGGCATCGAAGACTTTCTTCAGCTGCCAGATGACTATGCCACACGCATGTCTCAACCGGGAAAGAAAAGGGTAAGTCCTACATTTTTACATACATACAAAACTGTAGCTTCATCTGTGGAGGTTTACAAATGAATATCCTGAATGCCAAAACCATGAGACATTGTTACTTTTACATGAAGATCTGTTGTGAATTAATTAAATGTATAAAAGTAATAGACGTTTTTTACTGTGGGACACAGAATCACTGGAATGTCCACACTTAGAATTTACAAAGTTTGAATTTGTCTCTTCATGTGGGCTTATCATCCACACACAAAGAGCATCTTATTTCAATACGTCAGCTTCCAAAGTGAAGGTACTTGTGATCCTGTGTTTAGTGTTTCTCAGTTTAAACATGGCCATTGTTTCTGTGTGCATGAAACAACACCAGCAGCTACAACAGACATACTCCAGTACTTATGGCCGGCCCTGGTAATTACAAGTTACCAACTTAACCAGGCATTAATGCTCAACTTTATTAACCACTATTAAAATATAACTTTATTGGCAAAAGGTTGTGTGGACAGAAGGAGAAAGTATCTGCATTCATGTGGACTGGGTCTTAAATTGAGCAAATCCATCTTTAATATTTATATGATTTTACTGTTGAGACAAACTAAAATATCTGTCATGATAAAGGCCTGTTGGTAAATTGTAAAAGGCCACTCGTTTATTCATCCGTTTCTGCTCATAACCACCCTGTTGTCCTTTTCATGCAGGTCCGATGGGCCGATCTTGAAGAGCAGAAGGACGCCGATCGAAAGCGTGCTATAGGCTTTGTGGTGGGTCAGACGGACTGGGAGAGAATAACGGATGAGAGCGGCCAGCTGGCCCAGAGAGCTCTCAACCGTACCAAGTATTTCTAAGAAGATAATCTTGCTCCCTTTTTCCCCTTCATTGAAAGGTATGTAGCTCACATTTACTGTTGCACATTGTAGATTTACAGGCGGCTCTTACAAGGAAGAAAATGCATTAACATTGATCTTAGTGATACAGACATGCCTGCAAGCATAATTTATATTTTTATTTAAAATGTTAAAAATCAATTAAAATCCTTGGTAAGTACAGCTAGAAGCTCATTCTGTGTCTTAAGACACTTGTAATGGCTTTCTAATTATACCAAATAAGTTGCTAAAGTAGTTTTACATGTAAACAGAGATAGTTATAGTCTATAAGATTTCATAATTAGAAATAAAGTGTCTTTGTCATTGGCAGAATTATCAGTGATTTCCTTTTTTCTTGCAGGTGTCCAGAATGTGAAAACACTGAAGTTAACTTGCAGTGAAACATGAGTCTCATCAAGGTGATCATCAGTAGATATCAAATTCTTAGTTGTTTCATCATTAAGGATACCATATAGTTATCTTTTCTCATTTTTAAACAGGCACTCTGGATCTCACAGATAAACTTGTAGGTCATGGTTCTCTGTTTCTTCTGTTTATGTATTGGTATTAAGTCAAGTTTTTTGCTGTTTTATACTCTTCATGCTTATGTGCTGTATTCCTGTAGCATTGTTCTTGGAACATGCATACTCGAATAAAGATAATAAAAAACCAAAAAAAAAATCTACTTGGATTGTCTGACTGCAGTAAACTGTCTTTTTTTGTTTTTTGTCCTTTAAAAAAAAAAAAAAAAAAAAAAAAAGATATATATATATATATATATATATATATATATATATATATATACACACACACACACACACACACACACACTCTGAATAAACCAGTGCATTTATGCTTTTCAGCATACCTGCTGATAAGAGAACATGCCAGTATTTAAAAGTTATTTTAATTCAGTGGAAGATGGTAGCAGGTACGGTAATTTTCTTAGAGCAGTTGTTGACATTACACTGAGTGTAATGTTTTTCCTGCATTGTGGTTTGATCCCTATATGCAGATCACAGAAGTGGATAAGCCACTATTCCTTTTAGCATTTTTATGACTTGCTTAAGCTGCTAGGAATTATACTTGGATGTCTCAACTTGTATGCTCAGTTTTTGTTAATAATGCGATCACATTTGTGAACCTGCTGAGATCCAGTCAAAGCAAGGACAGACTACCTCCAGGTTGTCTGATAATGAACTGAACCTTTTGTTACATGTTCGATTATCACATCACGTTGCAAAAAAAAAAAAAAAAAAAGTTCATGAGGAGTAATTTAAGCGCGCCGGTCTTTTTCAGTAGACCTTGATTGTTCAGTCAGACTTGGAACATGGTTTTTTGAAGTGCAAGTCAAAGCCAATGGTGGCTTTTCATTACCAAAATATTATTTTCTACTCTATTTTTTTGGTATTTTGATCTAAAAATGGGGAGTGAATGGAATTTATTGGGTTGTCTTCATAACATTGTAATGTCTTGACATTTCTTCTTAAAGAGGTTTTAGATAATATATATAAAAATAAATGGTACTGGATATGCAACAGATCACCTGGATGCTGATCAAACCAGGGATGATGTGGTTCCTGGTCTTTCATCACTTGAGTACAATCCCATTTATTTACAGCTGCAGTGCTTGATAGTTTTTTGGAGATATTGAGGAAAACTACCTTTAAGTATTTTGTTACTTTGTTGGTCTGAGAGGAATCAAGAACTCTGTTTTTTTGAGCTGTGAACAATCTACTTTATGACTTAGGCCAATCTCAGGTGTTTTCCAACTTGTAGGACGTTTAAGATGTGATTGGCAGCTATAATTCCTGATTATATGAGTCAGCCAAGACTCACCTTTTCTACACCGTGGGTTTCATGGACCTTTGGACAAGTGTCTTCTTTATTCGATAGTAGCATGAAATGGCATCAGATCATCTGTATTTATATTTAGTCTTCTGATTTGGATATAGAGGAGAGAGCTGCACAAGGCTCCTGCAGCTTTAAATAATGTATAACCGAAAGTAGAACCGTTTAATTACTACAACAAACTGTGCCACACTGACAAACACCAGTGTTTAAATGTGATCTACAAACGTAAAGAGCCATAAAATCAGGTCAGTACAGTGCGAATTAAGTGCTTTTATTTGTTTACACGTCTCAACATAAAATTCATAAGGCAGTGGAAAGTTAACTGGTTATTGATCTCTGAACAATATGCAAGAAAAAATCGAAAGTTTGGTTTCTTAAAAATGTGCTATCCATACTATGAAATGTATTTTTAAGGGGCAAGCAGACTAGTCTGAATGCACTCTGTCTTCTCTTCATTTTTTTTTACTTAGTCACTGCAAGTAATATGTTGTTCAATGATTAACATGATCAGTCTTGGATATACTTTTGGATAATCTAAAAGGAAATTTCACATTCGCTGTACTAATTTTGCACTTGAACCAAAGGATCTGAAATTTGTATACATTGATGGTTTTCTTCACTATCAACAATACTGGAGTAAATGAAGAGGATTGTATCATATATCAAACACCGACTGGACAGACAACAATAACGACTGATCAAGATAATTTTTCCTGAAGAGTGAGCTTTATCGCAGAAGTGAGATGGATTGGTTTGCATCGTGAGTATGGAAGAGACAAACTATTTGTAACAGCAACATTCATCATCAATGGGACAAGTAATAACATATAATTGACTTAATATAGAATGTTAACTGTTGTATGGTACATTTTTGCTGTGTATGTATGTATCATGCACATAAAGAATGTCTTCATGAACGCTGCTAAGTATTAAACATGGTTTTCTGATGTGATGTGGTGTTGACTTCATTTGATCCTGTTAAAGAAAAAAGTGTCCTTTCAGAGAACGTGTTCTCTCTTGCCTTTGGTATCTGTGTATACATACACAGACACTGTTGTATCAGACAAATGGTGTATTACTTAGGGTGACCAAATGTCCTCTTTTGCCTCGACAAGTCTTCTTTTCACATCCTGTCCGGAGCGTCTGGGCGGTTTTTATAACTTAGCGAAAATGTCTGGTTTTCATTGTTTTTTTACAGGAAAAACTCCGTGTATGTATGCGTATGTATAGGTGCAAGCACAATTTGGATGTTCGAAGCTGTCACTATTTGTGAAATCAGAAAAGTTCCAGATCCTACTGGAAGAAAAGACTGCGCTTTTCCAGTGACATGGGACATTACGGCAATGAAAGGCACTGATCCACACCAGCCTGTGGATGTGAGGATGGACGGACCTGTCCATAGATGCACTATAGCAGAGGTGTCAAATATGTAGCCCGCCAAAGGTTCCAATCTGCTCCACAGTATGAATTTAAAAAGTGCAAAAATTGTACTTAATTTATTAAGAGTCAGAGGTGTCAAATTTGTTTTAGTTAAGGGGCCACATACAGACTAATTGTGATCTCAAGTAAAAATAACATAACCTATAAATAATGACTCCAAATTTTCTTCTTGGTTTAATGTGAAAAATTTTTTTTTATGCTCATAAATAATGCAAAAACATAACATTAAATTATGAAAATATTTAGATTAACAAACTATCATTTAACAAATGTGAATAACCTGAAAAAATATGAATAACCTTAAATGTCTAAAGAAAATTAAGTGCAATTTTACCAGTAGTTTGCTTGTCATATTTTGTGCCTTTGTGGATCCTATCCCTGATGCACAAATATAAGTTATTCCACCCAGTTATGCCACCTAATACACACAGTAAAGCAAAACCTGATCATGCCCGATCTTGAAAGTAGAAATAGTCCTGAAAAAAAGGACACAAGTACATATACAAAGCAGCTTTTATGACACTTCTACAGCTAGAATAATAAAATAATTCCAAGCAGCCTGTTTCACTAAAATATTTTCTCTGGGGTTATAGGCGCTGTGCACAGAATACTGCAGTACGTACTTAGCATGTGATCAAGTATGTCGTGGCGGAGCAGTGTCCTCTTTTTTTTTTTTTTAGAAATCAAAAAATGGTCACCCTAGTATTACTACTATGTAATGTGGCAAATACAGCAAGAAATGCACATTCTGGCCTCATCAACACTACTGGCTGATGATACCTGGGATGGACATTAAAAGCAGAATGCTAGTTGTGGCATCGAATATGTGCTTGACTCATAAATAATTTCATCTGAAATAAAGAAGCTCTTTAGAGTTTGTGTCCAAATTGTCATGTGTGGCTCACGATGCAAAAGAAAAGAATATCCTCCTGGTGTTTATCCTGACTGCTGAGTTTTGAACTCAGCCGGTACGTCGCTGTCCAGTTTGCAGATGACCTTGTAGATTGCTTTCTTCCAGGATGGATCGTGATCCTTCCCCACTGAAATGGCGATGTAAAATTCTCTCAGTGTAATTTCAGCAACTTCAAGGAATCTTTCAGGGACCTGTGAATTAAAGTGTGTAGATTAAATTCACATATTCCTAATATTCAGAATAACCCCTGAGAAATTAAGGTGGGTAAGTGAAAAGCCACCACAGAGGCTTTGACAACAAAACTGTCTATTAAATTAACCAGCATCAAGACTGTAGTCTTATTAGTCTGATCTTTTTTGTGTGATTTCATGTACTATGCAACAATGCATGTGCATTGTGTCTAACTGGATAGAGAAAAATCAACTTTGAAAGACAATGTAGTTTGACAAGTATGATTTAGGTACAAGTTTTGTGCCTGATGGTTTCTTAACAAAATGATGACCAGTTGGACCCAGTGGAGAGAAAATGTTAAAGCAGCGAATGACTTTCATCCCTAATTTTTCTTAGAATGTGTAAAACCCCAGTGATAGCCTAAATATTACTAATCTGTTCATCTTTCTGTGCTAATGCACCTAAATCACTTCCCTCACAGTGAACAACTTCAAAGATGGCTCCATCACAAGCAGTCCATTTGTTTACATACCAAAAAAGAAGGAATCATCATAAGTCAATTGTCATCTTATAATGCGGGGTGTGTGATTGTGAAAAACACTACTTGGACACCAGTTTCATGATGGCATTTTCGGAATATGATAGTATAGTATTTGTGTAGGCTTATACACGCCTGGCAAGCATACAGGGTATGGCCAGACCCTCACTGCTCACTCACTCCTTACAGTATACAGTACAGTGTATGATAATCCTACACAATGACATATTCTGAAAATGACATGAAACTGATGTCGAAGTATTGTTCTTCACGATCACGTACCCCATCTTATAAGATGACAGTTGACTTACAGTCCTTCCATTTCTTCTGACCTGGTAGTGGACATAGTTTCATTGCTTGTTGTCTCCATGTTTGTTGCTTCTGCAGCTGCGTGGAATTCCTATTCCCACAATGCACTTTGCGACAAAATTTCTGAAAAGGCCTGAGTGATGTATTGGTTTGGTATGTAAACAAACAGACCGCTTGTGTTGGAGTCATCTTTGAAGTTGTTCACCCTGAGGGAAGTGATTTAGCTGCGTAAGCACAGAAAGACTAATGGTTTAGTGATTATTAGGCTATCACTGGGGTTTTACAAATTTGAACGAAAATTAGTGATGAAAGTTATATGTTGCTTTAAGGTGAGGTCAAACATGGCCTACAACAGGAGTCAGGACAAATGAGGATCCTCATTTATCTTAAACCAGTCCACGATAATACAGATGTTTTTCAAAACCCATACTTTGTCCTTCAATTTAAAGGAGCTGTATGTTGTATTTCTACTTTGAAATAATATAATAATGATTATCGTTATAGTATTTAGAAGAGCGAGCTCTGAAGTTCTGCCAAAGACACCAGTGTACCAAATTGTAGAAATTGGAAATGGATTTTACACCAGTGGGTTGGGAACCACTTTCAATTTATGTGACCACTAGAGGGAGTAGTGAGTCACTCTGCGTGTCTCTCATGGTGAGGAAAACTAACACCACAGGGCCTTTGACCAAAGCATCAGAAAGTGACAAGATGGAATGAGAACCACTAAGAAACTACTTTTAGAGTCAAAGAAAATAAAGTGATAAAAGCCAAAAGCATTGTTTCCACTACTGGACACAGCTCTAAATGAAAAGAATGGAGTTTGATGCAAAAATTGTAATCATTCTTCTACATTTGTCATCTTTGCTAAATTTACTGTTTGTTGATCCACAGTTCAGACTAAACTGTGACATTTCTGACCGTGTTTAGACAATTCCAACCAGATCTTTACTGCAGCTATTGACAACACACATGGAAAACAGAGGTGATTTGTGGTTTCACTGTGGCTGTTTTCTGTCTAAAAACTAAGCTGAGCTAACAGCGCTATAATGTAAACTATCAGCTCACACAGTAGTAACCTATGTGAAGAATATTAAAATGGCAGTTTTGTTTTTTGCCACTTGTGTGGAATAGTCACCTCTTTTTGTTATTTTTGTTTGAGAAAATATGAAGATACCATAATACAAATGCATGTAAACGATTAGCTTTATGCATATTTATTCAGCGAATAACAGTCTGTGGATTCATTGGTGGTTTTGGTAGTAATAGGCATGTTCTAGTACACAACATCCCCCTGCTGTTTATACAGTAGTTTGGAATATCAAAATCATAAACCCCATTTAAAAAAAAAAGTGAGAAAATCTGTCCACACAACCAGTCTCCATCTCCATTTAAAAAACAGGAAAAGAAAAAACAATGAGTGATGCTCAAACACTGCATGATTCTTTTGCCTGAGTCATTTGAATGTGAGCAGAGCTTGGAGGACACACCTCAGTACTGAAGACATAACACTGGTACTGAGGTGTGTTTCACTTTTAGACTGTTTATGACTAGTGGACAGAGGAACCATGATGATATCCATTGGTGTCTGGACTGTTTTGAAGCCAGTAGCCAGTCATTTGTCCATCACAATTTGAGTTTTGTCAAAGTCACTTAGATTTTGACATTATCCATCTTCCTGCTTCCATCACATCAACTTCATGTTATGGCCGATGGCTAGATACAAGGATTTATAAAATGCAGACCGAATTTCCCTGTGGGGATAATAATATGAATTAACCTTTAAGATTTTTGTCAAACCTTTGTATTGGTTTTTATTGCTATTCAGGTATACATCATATCTGTTTGTCTCATTACTGTGAAGTTGGATATTCTTGGTCCTCTGAGGATAACTTCATATGGTTACAAAGGTGCAGTAAGCAATAGAGACTTAGGCTTCATTTACACAACAAACATTCATGCAAAAAGATAAAATCATTTCCTTTGCCTTGTTGGATTTACTAAACAGTGCAATGAAAATTATCCCTGTTTACATCAGAACACTGAAATGACTGAAAGTGTCTGTACCAGGCTGATAATTGGCATTGTAACTTTGGAGTGACAAGCCCAAACCTGACCACTTCGTGAAGAAGAAGTGCAGTCACCTGTTAGTGTTGTCCACGGGTTCGTACATAGCAATTTGAATGAAAGTGTAATGCACACGCACAAAGTGGAGTGTGACATGTATGTTTTCACCGAAAACTCTGGTGTCCCTTTTTACACGGTGACGATGTTTGTCATAGAGAAAAATTCCACTTTGGATGCCAAATTCAAAAGTTTCTGTTCTGTATCATCTAAAACAGTGTTTCTCAACAGGGGCAGTACCATCCCTTAGGGGACATTGGGACAATGTCAAGGGGTGTTTGGAAGGAGAAAACTGAGAGGGGGGTGCTTAGGCACAAATGGGGGTGGGTTAGTCAGTGTTATGCCTCACAATGCTGCTTTCGTATAATGTATAATGTTTTGTGTAATGTATGTCAATGGTGAATGTACCCCCCCCCCCCAACAGTTTGTTTCAGAGGAGGGGAGAGATGTTGGGGGGTGACAAGGAGGCTAATGATGAGGCGAGGAAGGTATTACCTACAGAGCGATATAAAGTCCACCCCACCCAATCACAAAATTATTTGGGGGGGGGTTCCACTGATCTAAAACAAGATGTCTGTGTAAACGGAGGCCAAAGCACTTTGCCTTTCATCCAAAAATCCATTTTTATGTAAACGGTGCCTGAGAACTCAAGCTAGACAGACCCCTACCTTCAATACTCCTTCAGAAGCCCCGCCCCTCTGATGGAGTCCAGCCAATCAGCACAAGACGGTGCATTTCAGCCTGGAATACTAATGCGCTAATTTACAGAACCAGAGCTCTGTGTAAGCTGCTATTTTTAATTTATTTGTTTATTTATTGTTGCCAGTGTACACACAGAATGTACAACTTGCAGACTGTGAAAAGATGTTTGGTGAATTTCAGATTTGTCCAATTAGAATCGCTTACTCCACCTTTAAGACTTTTGTTCTTTGCAGCAAACAGATCACAGAAGAGTGGATGACCATGAAAGCTTCCCAGGGACTAAACCCTTTTTGGGATTTTCTGTGCACACATAAGTGTTGAGACTTAACTCAGGGTTTCTGGAGGCCCTAAAAGGTCTTAACACTCAATCATATGAATCCAGGGTTCCTGTGGGGTCTTAAAAAGTCTTAAAAGTCTTGAATTTACAAATCTGCATTTAATACTTTTAAAAAGTCTTTAAAAGGTTTTAAATTTGATATGGTAGGTCTTAAGTTATGTTGCCATAAACTAGTTGGCTGTGTTGTGTTTAAATGTGTCCAAGCTGCAAAGAAAGTAACATTAGTCTACTCAATTCCACCAGTTCCAACCTGATAATTTAGATTGAAATTACAAACCAGTTATCGCCAACTTTGCATCCCCCAGTGAGAAATGATCACATAACATTCAGCCCAATCCACATGCAGCCATTAGTCACGTGCACATCACCTGAGAAAGCTGACTTTGGGAACTTTAAGAGGCGGTTCGCAAGTGAATAGTAAGCATGGGAAGAGCAAATTTAGTAATGCCTTGACATGAGTGGAGGGGAACGGGTGTGAAATGGACATTAAATTCTGTTCTAAATAGTCTTAAAAAGTCTTAATTTTAACTTGTAGAAACCTGTGGGAACCCTGGAATCTTAAACCATAAATAGGACTTAAAATTGATTGGATTTGGTTTAAATGTTGAAATGAATGAATGAAAGTCTGTGGCCCCTTTTTTGAGAGAAAACTGTCAAATTAGTCACATGGGAAAAACCTTGAAAAACCAAAGGAAAGCTTGCTGTCATTCAATAGTCTGTAACAGTATTTAAGCAGAACATCACCCAAGCCTAGTCCAAATATAACTAAATGTGAACTGGATCTGAAATACCTCCCAAGAAGTAGATATTAACATTAAGGCCTCATCAGGGCATGTTACTGCATTTTCTTTTCAAGTGATGGAACAAATCCAAAATGTAAAAAAAAAAGGTCCCTTTCTGTTTTTAAGTGACAGTAAATAGTCTTAGTTTTTAATATGTAATTAATACACTATATCTGTGCACAATTCACACTTGAAAGAAATAGTCAAAATAATCATCAGGTGTGTGTTTTTTCCAAAACTAAAATTGTGGCTCTTCATAAACTTTACATCTCACTTTGCAAATTCATCATCATTATTATTATTATTAGTAGTAGTAGTAGTAGTAGTATTAGTATTATTATTATGCAGCTTTATTTAGCTCAAGAGGGTCTAAAATCTTCTCATACTTTATGTTTTCTTTGCAAATTTTCATTTTTCCGCATATTTTATTAGATGTATTTGAACCTTGTAATTTATCTTTAGCGTGAGAGTATATATGTAACTGACTAACAGGTCAATATACAGATGAATAGTATTATGGATACATGCATTAAAGAGAAAATACCCATAAACCTGTGATTGTACAATGCATCCATGCATATAACCACACAATATGACTACTCTATAATTTTATTAATTCATTAATGCCACTTTTTGAGAAGTAACAAGAGCATATTAACACTATATGCAATATTATTATTAACAATGATAGTAATATAGTTGACATTTGTGAATATTTACAGCAAAAAAAAAAAAAAAAAAACTAGGGATGTCTTTCATATGTCATTTTCTACTGATTAAATTACTGATTTAAAGTTGAAACAAAACACAGTATCTGATTACATCTAATTACATTACTCTTTACATCCACTGAGCCTGTGTTTTAATACATTTTCAAACAAAAATCTCAAAAATTATTCATTTTCCATGACTGATATTTAATTTTCATCCATCGCTGTGACTTTATCCACCATGTAATTAACTAGACCAATTCTCCTGAATGGAATATCACATAAACAGATAGAGGAAAGGCCTGATGTCTCTGGATGTTGACATGAGACAAGTGGTTTGAAGAGAATAAAAACATGTGACTCTTATACTATCGCCTTCAGTCATCAGATCTGACCCGAACAAAGTACGGCAGATTTGGGATCAGTGTTACACAGTGTGTCAACAAAACACCAGATGATGGATTATGTTTTGTCAGGGTGTGTTAATTTCTCTATTAGAGTTCATAATATATGTTGAAGCTGCTCTGGAGACCTAACACTTTCCTGTTGATTTTTCCTTTAATTTGTCACATCCATATAACGTATGAAGTATTTATCTTTTATATCAAAGCTACCACTTATTAATTTCTTCATTGTATACAAATTACAAATAAATCTGAGATGTGAGTGTGTTACCAAATGGGTGGTTATAATTTTAGGATCAAGGGGAGAATAAGTGATAAGAATTTGTGATACTTTTAGGTTAAAAATGTTTGGTATTTGCACTTTACCCGACTATTTCCATTGTATTCTTCTCCACTACTACTATCTGAGATACTGCAGTTTTACTTCACTATATTTATCTGCTTACTGTATTTATGTAAGATTTCACATAATATATAATATAACAAGCTTTAAAAAAAACAATACATTGTTAAATATTAAACCTTGTTTGTCTTCTAGAGCAGCCTGTGGTCAGTTCAGATATCAGATGGGTATGAACAATTACATCTAGTGATTTTTTTTTTCCTCAGCTTACTATAGGAATGTTCACAACGTCCAGTACCTCATTCTAAAAATCTACTTTCCTCTCCCTTTAAACATGCGATGAACTCTTAGACCTATTCAGTGTCTGTTTATAAAATTGAATATAAAGCCAACAACTCCGATGTGTCACTTAATAATCTCATAAAGACATAAGTCAGAGCAGCCAAACATACATTTGCTTCAAGACTTTACCTACATTTTTCTGCTAATACATTTGATTAAACAGTATTTTCACACACTTACAATGGAGTATTTTTGCTGTATTGATGCTTTGAGTCAAATAAAGGTTCTATTTTTTTCTTCCTAATAAACACTTAAAAAACAGGAAAAAGAGCATTAGTTTTAGTTGGTCCTCACCTGGAAGTCATTGGCTTTGTTGTAGTGCATGTTAAGCGCTCTGAAAAGCTCTGATTCTCTTCCCACAGTCAGACTCCTCACGTCGGACACTCCCTCCATGAGCGCGTGGCGGGCAAACTTCTCCATCTGGATGTAGTAAAACTCTCTGAAGTTACTGAACCACTTGATGAGCTGAGAAGTGATGCAGCGAGTGAACTGAGGGCGGAGAGGAAAAGAGGTAAGGGATGGTTAGAAAACACATTTGTATTGTAACATGTATACATTTATGTTGTATAAATCAAATAAACTACATTTTACCTCATTAGTGTGCTGTCATTTTTGCACTTTTTTTTTCAGAGATGCAAATATTAACCCATAAAGACCCAAACAGCCACTGCCAACCAAAATCCTACACAAATCTAAAAATATTTAATAACTAAAATGCAGTTTATCTTTTCATGGGCATCAGATATGACCCATTTGGACATTCAGAGGCTCCATAGTTACCGTGGAAACACCGTCATATTCTACAACATTGATTCACTAGTAAAACCCATGGAGTTTGATCACTGATAGTGTATGGAGACACTTGGTTTATGTTCAGTTAATGATAGAATTGCTGATACAGTCACTTTTTTTTCAGTTTTTTTTTTTGTTTGTTTCTGATATAATAACCCTCAACTTTAATCTGAATTTTTATGAATAGCTACATGATCAGTAAAGTAAATATTGGAAAATGCCTGATTTTCACTTTAAATAAATGCAAAATGCAGAGGATAATATTAAAATAAATGGTGATAAAACACTTAAGAAAAGTTAAATACAGAGAATTATTCATTTATGTAATTGCCACAAAAGTAGCTCTGGGTCTTTATGGGTTAACCTTGATCAGATGCAGGATTATGACGCTTTTCAAGTATTAACTGGTCAGTAACTTATTTATTTTGTAGAGACAGATTGTTTTCATTAAATCTTTATGATATAATAGAACATGTTGCATCTGAACTTTAGCTTTAGTTACCTTTTAGTCATGATTTCCATAGTTGTGATAAACCTGGTCAAAGTAATAGAAGTTAAATGTAATTTTTCGAGTACATTGTTTTGGAAAAATTATGAAATTTTACCTTAAGTTGCTTTGTTTAGTTACATGAAAATGGAGAATGCAATAAAATGAAAAAGTGTCATGGTTTGTCTGTGTAATTCTGGAAATTATGAATAAAATGATGCATAAAAGAACTGAGCTGCCTCACCTGTACGTCATGGAAACACATCTTAAGTACCAGTGAACTGGGGTATCGAGTGTAGAAGAACATGAGTTTTGCCTTTTTCAGGTGGTTTGTTGTCAGCCCCTCCTAAATGCGTCAGTGTTAAGGATAAAACACATAAGAAACAGCCTGACTTTTCTTTGTTAATGAGTCCGGCTTTCTGCTCTCCTACAAGTCATTACAACCCGGCACAGACGTAGACACGGCAATTTTCTTCAAAGTTCAGGAGATCAAAGCGACTCTTATTGAACCTGTAAGGTGCAAAGTCGCTCCCCCTTTAAAAAGCAACAATTTGATGAACAGATTAGAAGCATACCTGGGGTGTTTATAAGATCTGTGACACACAATGGAAAGAGATGGACTTATTACTGGGGTCTTAAGTCAGCTGCCTCAGATTTTTTTGACTATACAGGTACAAAAGGTAGTAATAAACCCTTATCTGAGTAAAAAAAAAAAAGTGAAGGAAACATAAAGGATACATTCAGCATATACATGTTATTCTTCACGACACTGTTGGACTCGATCTTGACTTGAGGGAGATGGAGATTTTCTAAAAGTATGGGATCCACTGAGACACTGTGGCACCCAGGGCTCCTCACACTTCTGGAGTTGACCTTTGACCTCACTTTCAACATGTTCCAAGACCCATCAAGTGTCTTTGTTCGACCTGCTTCAAAGCATCCGTCCTGGAGGCACTTGAGAGCGTTTTGATTGGAGTTATGACTTATCTCTGATGCCTGGTTTTTATCCACAGGGATTATCAGAGGTGTGGGGCGATGCTGAGTTTTTGATCCAGACTGTAGGATGGATTTGTCACATCTTGCCAACTGTGGCTTTTCTACCACAAGAGCCAGAGCTTCAGTCTGAACATCTGAAACTTGCACCTCTGTATTCCCACAACATGAAAGTCCCAAACAAACTAGTGGGTGCTTATGAAGATTTAAAGAGGACATATCAATGTTTTCACTGTCCTCATCTTTTGGGGGCATTTGAAGAAGAGGAGAGCTTTGAAAAATAGAATCAATGCTTATACTGACAGCTTTGGAGAGTTCATACTTCAAAACATCTGCCATCAACTTTATTTTCTCAGGTTTGGACTGAAAGTAGTTGATCAGTTTTACCTTCTTCCATACCTGAGATTTGCTTTTTGAACTGCTCTCAAACTCATTGTATGAATCTGTAAATGCTTTGCTTGATGTGCTCCAGTTTGTATATGACTCTGCAACACCTTCCATACTATGACCGTGAGCTTCAGGAACTTCATCAGCAGGACTAAACTTTGTTCTGAGCTTTCTTGAACATTGATCTTGACTCTGAAGCTGACTTCTTACCAGGTTCTCATGGTCTCTGTAAACGCTGCCAACTCCACTTAACTCACTTTGGTCCAGGAGTAATTTTCTCTTCTCCAGTTCATGCATCCTTTCATTTTCCTGCATGGCGTCTGACTCTGAACGTCGGTTTGTCATTACATCTGAGCAGTCCACACCAGGGGGGTCACTCATGCATTTTATGATATTCTCTACTCTGGCACGTTTTGCTTGACGGCCACTGTTTAGACTCTGATTCTGGTGACAGAAGGAATTGGAAGCAGGAGATGGGTGACTTCTTGTGGATAAACGTCCAGAGGTCTGGTCCCTGGTAGATTTGAGCTCCATTCGGTTTGAAAACATTAAATTTGAACCAGGATCACTGCTGCTGCAATAAGCATTCTCTCGTAACATCTTTGGGGAGTCGCTGCTTTTGTGTGGGGATATAGAAACACCCGGTACTATTGAATTCAGTGCCATGGGGTCCAGCTGAAAAGAGGAGAGATGCTCAGCGGTGCAGCCTTCAAGGCAGAAGTTGCTTGAAGAATACATGCCTTTGCTCCATACATTTGGAATCATGTCTACTGAAATGAAGAACATCACATTATATAATATTGTTACAGCAAATTTACTTTGGAGAGATAAAGAGCATTTGTTAAACATAATAAGCATATTAAACAATCTTAATTTCATACATAATAACATGAAGGGTTAGGGTTTTGTCACTTTCAATTTTTTGTCAATTTCACCTTTCTGTTTGCATGCAATGCTATTAAAAATCCCTGATGCATCTCTTCAGGTTATTATCAACTTTTCCCAATTCAACATTATAGTCAAAGATTAAAAATATTTTTTCTTTTCATAGGGGGGAAAAAACATTTGTCATAAATAATAATAATAATTAAAAAAAAAAAAAAAAAACTTGTTGCATATACGTATGGATGAGATCCTACCTGTTGCTTTCAGAGGGAGCAGAGGCTGCAGGTCTGGACTGTGCAGGGGATGAGGATGACTTTTTATTACTGCTGCTGAAGCTTCATCAGAAACGAGGGGGCGGAGCCTGTCTGTCTGTTCCAGGTACCTGCCCCATGGTAAATGTAATGTTCATGAACAACATGTCGAATTCTGATTTTGTACTGACATTGTATCTTTAGTGCCTCTTTGTAAAAACATATTTAGACTGAATAGACATTTTCGGCCAAAAGCATCTCCTGATCTAAAATGTTTAATAACTTTTGAGCCACTAATACTATCAGTACATTTTTCTGTTAAAATGCAGATTAGATATGACCCATTTGGATGTTCAGAGGTGCCGTCGTGAACATGGAAACGCGGTCATTTTCTGCAACACTAATTCACCAGTTAAACAAATGACAGTGGTTATTGACGCTTGTTTTTATATACAGTTAATGATATTTTTTGCTGAAAAAATCACTTTCTTTCTGTTTTGGTATAATAAATTTGACTTTGCTCTGAGCTTTAATGAATATCTGCATGATCAACAAATCTAATAAAGGAAAACACCTGCTTTTCACTGCAAAATGCAAAATTCAGAGGAAAACATAATTAATGACGATAAGTCTCTTAGGAAAGGTTAAATGTAGAGAATAAATAATTTGGAAAACAAAAATAGTTTTAATTATTGTTTCTATTATTCTGTCTTACTGCTTTGTTTCTTTTGTTTTCTTTTTTAATTTAATTTAATTTCATGTTTTTCTTTTGCTGTGTGTTTGAGTAAATTAATACAATATTATTAATATAATATTATAGTATAATATATATTACTATTCACACGACTTCCCAGTACACTATCCAAGATACAAGGAGGTAATGGTACAGTCCTGTTAGCCCTAAATTTTTTATTTTATTTTTTATTTTTTTAAAGTGCGTTTTCTTAAGATTAAATAGTTTGAGGTTTGATTTAGGATCCAGGCTTTAATTGTGATTTTTTTTTTTTTTTTTTTAAATCTCCGTCTTACTGGTCCCGTACCCCCACCACCCCCCCGGCCGGCCGCATTGGTTCCTCCCGGCCGGACCGCCTCCTAAGCGGGCTTCCGTCAATCGCTCCTACGGCTTCATGCACACGGGGACCCGACCCGGCAGCTTCACTCCACCGCCATGTTATCCAGATCCCACTGCGTGTATCGGACGCTCGGCCGCTCTCTGTCAGCGGTGAACCAGGTATGTGGGAGGACCAGGCGGTGTTGTCGGGCTGGTTTACCGCTAAAAGTGGCCGGCGTTAGTGAACTGTGGCTCGGGCTAACTAGCTGACATTAGCCGGAGCAGCAGGGCCTCGCCCACCAAGGGCAGACCGACACTGACAGCTCCTCAAGCGGCAGAAGTTTGGGAAGAAGCTAAAAATATTACCCCATTAACTCTGACGGTTTGGAGGAAGGAGTTTCATGTAAAAGTGTCGTTATGTCAAAAGTAGCAGCACTTATCAAAGCTAGCATGTAAGCTAGGAAATAATAACCTGTGTGTCCTGGTTTATTTTTGTACTTGAACACTAGCTTAACATGTTTATGGTGTTTAGTTATAAGTCGCTGACCTGACAGAAATAACTCATGTCATGTTACATGTATGTGCTGGGGCTTTGCTCTCACTACTTCAGCTGGACTTCAAGTTCTAGACAATAACTGAAACTGAAATATCAGTCAAAGCAGTAACACATAGTACTTTATTTTATTTTATATATTGCTGTTGGTAAAAAAAAACAAAACAAAACAAAAACCTGATACACTTTGACCTTTAACCCCTGCAGTATTTCCTCCCTTCTAAAGTTAATGTGAGTTGTGATATTGTTATACCTTTAAGGCTGCAGGTAAAGGTTATTTCTTCCTGTTTAATTTGACCATTATGTGGTTGCATGTGCTTTTAAATGTCAGCTAGTGGATGTGTTGCAACAAGTAATCTGTATATTATATTGTTAATCAATCGACTAATCATGTAGTTTGTAAAACAAGGGTGTCAAACTCCAGTCCTCGAGGGCCAGTATCCTGCATGTTTTAGATATTTTAATCTTCCATCACACCTAGAAGCCATACATCATTATCAGGCTCCTGCAAAACATGATGATGAGCTTATCATTAATTGAACCAGGTGTGCTGGAAGAGGGAAATATCTAAAACATGCAGGATATCAGCTCTCGAGGACCAGAGTTTGACACCCTGTTGTAAATGGTTATCTTGTAATCTGCCACAGATCATAGCAGTGTGTTGAGTGCTCATTTTTACCAGCCAGTAACAAAACACTGAAGAAATTTGTTTGACTCTTTCTGAGGGAGGAAAGAGCATGGAACAAGACAAATTGGCACACCTGAGAGGCATTTGTTTGCCTTTTTTGTTTGGAAATCAAGTTAATCATTCCTTAGTTATGAAAACAGTTGCCGGTAACAATATTTTTCATTCGTTGTCTGGTTGAGATAATGGACTGTTTTTGGTGACAAGCAAGCAACAGTTTTTATTATTCTCCTTTTATTGTTTGACTAAATTGAACATTTAGTCCTTTATGATGTGGTGTATTAAATAGTTATTTTTAGCCAAAGATGGTTCAAAGTCTATCTATGGAGAGGCTAGACTTTGAACTATTAAAATGGAACAGATTGCAGAAGTTGATGTGAGAAGACTGAAGCTAGAATTACAAAGACATGTTATTGGTTCAGCAGCCTACTGGTTCTAGTCCTGCTGAATGTCTCAAAGCCATGCAGTTTGGAGGTTGAATGTCTGTGCTTTGAGCCACTGTGGATGTTTTTAGTGTGTTTCTGCAGCTTCGCCTTCCTGTGGAGTCCTATATCCATAGGTTTATATCAGGTCACCACATAAACATCAGTGTAAAAGAATCCAGGCTCCTTCACCAGAGGTTCTGCCCTCAAAATACCCAACACACATGACTCATACACATACAACCCTTCCCTCCACCAGCCTGTTTGTGTCTGAAACTACTGTTGTTTAATTGAAAGGATGAAGTGAATGACTGTTGATGTGGCTTTTCTGAAATGTGAAGTTTCACAATGTTCATGTCATCTTCTGCACCTATACAGTGTTTCTGTGTCTTTGGCCTGATCTAAAGATCCACAATAATAAGGCAAATTAGTTCGCCGATATGTGAAAATGTGATGCTAGTTTTCTACATGTTTTTTGTGCATAAATGTTGAACAACATGCCTAAAAAATAAGATCAGGACTTCTTCTCAGTCCTCTTGTCTTATGCTATGCTTTCTCTGTTATGTCCTCTAACTATACACTGATGTGTTGAAGCAAAAATAGTATGAAATAAAATAAAATGCAATGAGTACTGACCAATCAAAAATCAGAAAGCACTATCCCTGAGCAGAGATTTTTTTGGGTCTATAATAAATTCCTGGATCTAATTTTAGACTCTGGTTGCTCTATTGGAAACATGCTGAGTCCCTCCACCCAAAGATTCCTGCAGAAAGTTCCATGTTTAAGTGGCATATCAGAAAGTCAGTTGAGTTGAATATTTCCGATGTTAAAAACACTCGATCCATCTTGAACCACAAGTTGAGGCTCTAGGCTACTCAGCTCCCACTACTTTGGTTGTTTTTAAAGTGTGGTTAATGTGACTGTTCTGTTTTTTATTTTGTTTTCAGGCCAATAACGTGTTGGTTCGACAAAGTGTTTCTGGTGAGTGTACTTCTGGAGTTGTTCTTAACTGAATCAGCAGTAATGTAACATTCAGTCTCTTGATTTTGATGTCCACAAATAAATATCTATGATGACATGTTTGAGGAGCCCACAAGTGTTTAACAGCAGCTTAGAGTGAACCATATATCATGTAGAAGATGTAGCCACTGCTGCTTTTGTTGATTTCCTTGTTTCTGCTTCTGCATTTTCTTCTGGACTTGAAGGCCTCTCTGTCTGCAGCCGACCAGCGTACAGGAATTCTCAGCCGTAAGTGCTTTCTCTGATTGTGTTCTGGTTGTAGAGTGTGTAGGAAAATGTTTTGAAATGCTAATCCTGTTTAGTTTCATGAAGCACTCAAGTCCCTTTTTCTGTTTTTCTTGCAGATGTGAATTTCCATCCGCAGCGAATATCTTCCACATCAGATACTTCAAGACATCTGCTGTTCACAGTACGTACCACAGTAATTCTCAACAATTGGACTCAACACAAGTGTTGGCTCTGTTTAACTTCCTGTTTGTGTTGTTTTTCTACAGGGGATGAAGTAGTCACAGTCAAAACTCCTGCATTTGCAGAGTCTGTTTCAGAAGGCGATGTGAGGTGGGAGAAAGGTTGGTATTAGTCAGTGCATATTATTCTAATGAGATAAGTAATGCAGTAATTAAACCTTGGCCACTGATGTACATTCCTTCATTTTCAGCGGTGGGAGACTCAGTGACAGAGGATGAAGTTGTGTGTGAAATTGAAACTGACAAGGTATTTGAAAAAAATGCAAGCCACTGCTCGGAAACCAGCAAAATCAGTGTGTTAGTTTTCACCGAAGCGGATAAATAAAGCTTTGTGGTGCGTTTTGTGCTTCCAGACGTCGGTACAAGTCCCAGCTCCTGCAGCCGGTGTCATCGAGGAGCTGCTGGTTCCAGACGGAGGCAAAGTAGAAGGAGGAACGCCTCTCTTCAAACTACGGAAAGGAGGTGTGCGTTTCCTCCGATCCCTGTGACAGCACACGCAAAGCAGCCTCTTTATGTTGTTACCTATGCTACCAAAAAAGGAGTAATATTACTGGTCTAAAATTTTTAGAAATTATCTACCTCAAATCAAATGTGCAAAATATAAAATGAATTAAAAAACAAATGACAAGTGCCGTTTAACTGATATTTTCAATGTATATGATAAAGTGTTATGACAAGTAGATATTAGTTTATGTACATTTCTATAATACATTTCATAAATCTTCCATGAGAAAGAACCTGTAAAGTGAATGTCCTGTAATGTGCAGACAATGTTTTGAAGTAGAACTGGTGAGACTGAGACAAATATTCCTTTTGAGTAAAACCCATTCTCTCATTAATTCTCAGAATTTCACATTTTGACCCAAAAATTCTGCTTGAAAACAAGTACAGCCTGTTACTGACAGATAAACATGTGGTTAAAATGTAATGGATAGTAAATAAAGTCTAAATGTGAATAGTTTTATCTACTTTTGACTCTGTCCTCAGCTGGTGCTGCCAAAGCTGCTCCCTCTCCAGCTGTTGAAGCGCCTGCTGCAGCCCCTCCGTCCCCTCCTCCACCACCACCTCCTCCAACACCAACTCCTGCTGCCATGCCTCCGGTGCCACCACAGGCCCCCAAAGCCCAACCTGGTCCGTGTCTACTTCATACAAAGCAAATTTTCCTCTTTACTCCCCATATTATTCTATTCATTTACTTAACAGGATGTTTCCTGAATGTCTCTTTCTGTCTCAACCTGTAGTTTCCGCTGTCAAACCGACTCATGCAGCTCCAGGTCCTTCTGCAGCAGGAAGCAGAGGAGAAAGCAGGGTGACACATATTTAACAACACAGCCAACTGAACATGTGTAAACCCTTCAGCAGAGGGAGTTCAACCATGGGTTTTGTTGTGCAGGTGAAAATGAACCGTATGCGGCTGAGGATCGCCCAGAGGCTGAAGGAGGCTCAGAACACCTGCGCCATGTTGACCACCTTCAATGAGGTGGACATGAGGTGAACCAGAAAAACTCACTCTGACTCAGAGTTTTATGCTGTTTTTTATTATGAATTCAGTCCAGATGGATACATCTGACTCTGTCACAGGTGTTACTGGGCTTTTGTGGGTTGTTAACCAGTGTTAAATACTCCCATGGGATGAATTTGTGAAATGCAAAGATTCCACTGATGACATTAACAATCAAAGGTGTCAAATTTGAGTGGAATTGTTCAATCTCAATTCAATTTCAAGTGGGTCGAACTTGGGATTGGAGTATCATAACCCATAAATAGTGACAACTCCAAATTTTCTCTTTTAGTGTAAAAGTAAAATTACGTGAAAACACATTTACAGACTGTCCTTTCAAAAAAAAAAAGTATATAAGTAAAAAAAAATAATAACAAATATGAACAAGAGAAGTGTAATTTCAACAATATTCTGCCTGTTACTAAATGTTTTGTGTCTTTGTAGATCCACTATGATCTGTAGATTGTAATGCACATGTGTAAATAAGCTTAGACATAATACTAAAAATGCATTTTTCTGAAGAAATTTCAGGGTTTTATGTTCACATTTTTTAATGATCCTTCTGTGTAAACATTTTCAATAATGAAATTTAATTTTTTTACTCAAAGTTTGGAGTTGACATTATTTCTTGGTAATGCAGTTATTATTTTACTGGTCTGACCCACATGAGGTCATATTGGTCTGTATGTGACCTGTGAGCAGAGATGTTATGCTCAACCCTCACGAACAAAACCAGCAGAACCCCTGTTTATAATGCTTTCTACAATGTTTCAGCAACATTCAGGAGATGAGGAAATTCCATAAGGACGCTTTCTTGAAAAAGCACAACATCAAACTGGGTTTTATGTCAGCGTTTGTTAAAGCTGCAGCTCATGCTCTGACTGACCAACCTGCTGTTAATGCTGGTAAGAAAAACTCACACTTGAACTGTTTTTGTTTTTTTTTTTCACTTTATTGACCTGTATCACCATTGCTACCAACATGTTTTCTCCCATATTCAGTTATTTTAGCAATAGAAGAAAATATTTATTTATTTATTGTTACCACAGTTATTGATGACACCACCAAAGAGATCATCTACAGGGACTATGTGGACATTAGTGTTGCTGTTGCCACTCCAAAGGTATTATTTCTGCCTTTATAAAACATACATGAAAGCACTGATACCAAAATACATACAGTATGTGGGGAAAACCACTGCTGCTGGGTGTTGATTGTAAATTCCTCAGTGAAATGTCTGTCTTGAACTTTTCTGTAGGGACTTGTTGTACCGGTGATCCGTAACGTCGAGACCATGAACTTCACTGATATTGAGAAAGCCATTAATGCACTGGGAGAAAAGGTAAAAAATAAAAGAGCATTCTCACATTACTGCATTGTTTTGAAAGCAGCGTATGACTTTCATCACTAATTTTTTTCAAATCTGTAAAACCCGAGTGATAGCCTAATTATCGCTAACCCTTTAGTCTTTCCGTGCTTAGACCCCTGAATCACTTCCCTCATGGTGAATAACTTTGGAGATGACTCCATCATGAACACAGTCTGCTTGTTTACATACCAAACCAAAATGTTGCTCGGGCCTTTTTCAGAAATTTTGTCGTGAAGTACATTGTGGGAATGGTATATAATAACCTTTGAAATTACTCTCAGCTTTTTGAACATATGCATGATCAGTAAATTAGATAGAGAAAAATTGTCTGATTTACACTGAAACATGCAAAACAGAGGATAATATTATGATAAATGGTGATAAATCACTCAGTAAAAGTTCAATGTAAAGGAAGAATTCATTTGGAAGTCACCACAGAAATAGTTCTAGGCTTTTAAGGGTTAATTTGCATTTTCTGTTTGACATTTTATGGAAAACTCTGCTATTTGGGACAAACATTCCACATTCTCCTTCATACAGGCACGTAAAAACGAACTCGCCGTTGAGGATATGGATGGAGGTACGTTTACAATCAGTAATGGCGGTGTGTTCGGCTCTTTGTTCGGCACTCCCATCATCAACCCCCCTCAGTCTGCCATCCTGGGCATGCACGGAATCTTTGACCGACCCATGGCCATCAACGGCAAGGTGAGCCCCCTATTGGAAAAAACACGCTACAACTGTATCACAAACGGTTTCAGGCCCAGTAAACACAACCCAATCCTGGTTTCATAGGTGGAAATCCGGCCCATGATGTACGTGGCGCTGACGTACGACCACCGACTTGTTGACGGCAGGGAGGCGGTCACTTTCTTACGCAAGATCAAATCAGTGGTGGAAGACCCTCGGGTGCTCATGCTGGACTTGTGATATTCACGTCAATGAGTCAAAGCTCCTTTAGCTGCATAAAGTCAACAACACTTTACAAAAAAACACGCACAACTCCCACAAAGTCGCCTAAAAAATGCTGTTTTTCCTTTGTATTTGACAGTAGGAGCATGGTAAGGTTGTGTTGCAACACTTGTGAGTTTGACAAGTGTTATTTAAAGACTGGAACTAGAAATATCCTAAGTATGGCCACTATCAGCAAACCCAAAAGACTGCTCCACATCTTCTATCAGTAAATGTTTTTCTACATATTTGCATTATATGTCGTATGAGAAATGAGCTGAAAATGTTCGAATTAAGATGCATCAATGACATCATGTCCAGACACTTAATATAAAGATGGACCCACAGTCAGAAATAAAAAATCATGTTGCATCTCTGCCACTTTAAATGCTCTTAAATCTAATCGGTTCTACCAGACAACAGCCTTTGTCCTGAGCTGCTTTTTCCATGTCGGGCCGAAGAGGAGCTCGCTGAAATTATGTCAAGATGTTTTAATGTCAACACAAGACCGAAAGAATTCATGAGTTTTCTGATAATCAGTGTCATGAGCAGCAGTCAGTTGCACAAAGCCAAACGTTTGTATGAAGCAGCGTCTGTTTGGAGTCATGTTATTGTTTCTGCTATGCATAGTTATTATCCATGTGTTTTTCCGTTTTTAATTTCCTCTCAGTGCTGATCAAACAGACATGTTATTTAACACAAAAACAGTTATTGTTTTTTTGTTTGTTTTTTAACTACAGGAACAGTATGTTGTTACTTCATGGCCAATATGTTCGGAGAAATATTCAGCCACACAATATCTCAGCAGGTTTATTTTTGTTTTTTAAGCTCAACTGCTTGAACACGTACTCACTGTCGTATATACACGATGTATAAATACTTGTAACTATTTAAGGAACCAAAAGCAATGAAACATTAAATATTTCAGTTTTATTACCTAAACTTGTTGAGTGGATTTCTTTTACAAACATCATACATGTTATATTTAGCTCTATCAGTGATGAACATGTCATGAGTCGTGTGACATGTGACTCATGAAGAGCATTTCTAATGTCGTACACCCATCAGCCGTAACATTCTAACCACTGACAGGTGCTTGGTCTTTATCCAAACAAAAATTTCAAAACTGCCCCCCCCTCCCCCCCAAGTCCTTGACTTTGTGTACTTTTACACTTACGTGGCTACTTTTTGGGATGAGATCGTACCTGTTGAGTGTAGTAGAAAAGTTCATTTTAACAAATGAATGCATAATGTTTTACTGACAAATATTTTCAGAACATATGAAAATCACAGAAGCGCATGGATATCACACAAACAAGTTTCAGTAGAATCATTCCAGTACCGACTGGTTGGTGAAATCTTTATGAACACTGAATATTTTATATGCTTTCCTCATATATTTTTGTCTCTTACAAGATTATGAGCCTTTAAGCGTACTCTAAAATTCAACTATAAGAAACTTTTTTTCCATACCTAAAGACTTCCACACAAAATTCCAGACTTTTCAAGAACTGCGCAAGTACCCTGTATTAATGTTAATTTTATTACAACAGGGCCTGTGCTTGGGTGGAAAATGTTCCACGGAAAGTGAATATGTAGACCTTGAAGTTGTGTTAGAAACAGTAAAATGGGTACGAGTATGGATCTGAGGACTTGTGACGGTTAAAGCATCGGAACAAACATCCAACTACACAAAAACACCTTGAGTAAAGCTTGCTACATACTCCACAAAAACAGAGAAATTTGATCATTTTCTCGAGGCAGCAAAATCAAAGTTTGGTCTGGCCAGGACACTTCATACTTAACGAGAAAGTCAAGTGCAGAACTCCTGGGAGGTCTTCCACAATAGTTTGTAAACAAGCATGAGAAGAAAGTTCTGCCCGGATGATGTGTCAAGAACAAGCTGCGAAATCTCCAAATTTGGGTCTTGGGAGCCAGAAGATAGGTCTCTGTTCTCAGGATATGTGGCAGGATTAAGTTTACAAAAAGGATGGCAAGGTATTTCAGCTGAATTTTTGGAGAAGCTAACTGGATGTCAGGAGTGTGTAGAACTGATATAGCTGCTAAGGAAACGTTTTACTGTTAAACGGCCAGAGCTACCAAAAAACTACGACACTGATTTTCTTGAACCTTGTATTTGTAGGGCAGATTTTAGAGATCCACTGAAGGAGGCAGAGGCTGGAAGTCACTTTCTTAAACATTAGAGAACCCAAGACCAGGGGTGTCAAACCTACAGCCAGAACCAGCCCTCCAGAGGGTTAGATCTGACCCACAGCACAAATTTGCAAAAGCAAAAAATGAGAAAACGCTGACAATCGAGGCAGTCAGTCTGAACAAGTTGTATTGATCATGAAGATTGATTGCTATATGTTTCAGTTGCAGATGCCTGTTGCCAAATGTTGTAATGTACATGTGTACATGATGAACTGACACATGATATTGTTAAAATTGCACTTTTTTCTTTCAGGTTCATGGATGTTCAGGTTAGTCACATTTTTTATGAAAGGATAGTCTGTTATTGTAAACATTTTCATACTGTAATTTAACATTGTTTGCCCTAAAACACAGAGAAAAATTTGGACTTGTAATTATTACCTCCGCCAACGAGGTTATGTTTTTGCTGGCGTTGGTTTGTCTGTCTGTCTGTCCATGTGCAAGATAACTCAAAAAGTTATGGACGGATTTGGATAAAAGTTTCAGGAAATGTTGATACTGGCACAAAGAACAAATGATTACATTTTGGTGGTGATCAGGGGTGGGGGGGGCCACTGATCTGCCTTGGCGGAGGTCTGCGCTCTCTGAGTGCTTCTAGTTTAAGTTATGTTTTACTTTACTGGTCTGGCCTGTTTGAGATCAAAAATCCATGCCCTGGACCAAAAACTAAAAAAAATCAACTAGCACTAACTCATATTAAAACTAATAAGACTCTTGTTATTATGAAAGTGCAATGGCTGACATAATGATGGCTTCTGTTTTTAGTAGTTTGATAATACTGTGGGATTAGAGGAGCGCCCTACTAGTTGATATAAAGTGAGTAACATATTTTTCATGTGTCTCCTCAGATGTTGTATGTTGCCTTTGGGAAGTATTTTCCAAACTGTGATGTTTGATAAAAGGAACAAACACACACTGTAAGATAAGACCAAAGTAAAAGCACAAGGCACAGACAGGGGGCATCTTCAGGGTGGAACTTTTCTGAAGCATTTCATCTGATGCCAGATCCGTTTTTCCACCTGAATTCTGAGCCACAGTTGAATTCTGGATCTTCAAAGCCTCATTAGCCAGCCTGCCGCTCAGCTCTTGAGAAGACCCAAATAATGGGATCGTCTCTGACAAAGTCTTGAGGGTTGCTTGGCCCTTCCTGCCACTTCACAAACACAGGCTCAAGTGTGTGCAGCTGTGTATGATACCCCTCCAGTATCTGTTTACTTTAATAATCACAGGGCACAATGGGTCCTAGTGCACGTCTTTGTTTCTCTGCCAGCACCTACACAAATGTCTGAACAACACTGTTTGGAGGAAAAACACCGAATTCATTACGAGAACACAAAAACACAACCATTAGATTACCATGAGAATACTGGAGGTCCTAATGGGCCTGAATGCAGCAAACAATGATTCAAGGGTTCCTTTAATTTAATTATTTACTTTTATTACCGCTCAAGATTCCATTAGCGCTTTCGAGATCATGCTAATTGGCAGCGTGTGCCAGTGGGTGCATAGATATCTGAAGGGTTTGTTGGCAGGTTTTTGTTTTGCCTTGAAAATTTGGCCAAATCTGTGAATTTCCAATTGGGCCGCTCAACAAGACGTGGGTTTAAAGTCTTTGTGTCCATTCAGATGAAAGATGGCCCATTAGAAATTGGCAGCTTGCTGTTTGTTTTCATTATACCACATCAGAAGGATAATTTACCTAAATTATTCTGTTATTTTTCTGTCTTTTAAATAAGCTAATCAGTGTCATCAAATAAGGAATCATAGCTCAGAGGAACAAAAAAGTGAATTATCAGTAGAACTTTTATGGAACTAGCAGCCAACGTCAACAGTTTTTACATTAATCCTGAGACTCTACATGTTATTATACATGTTAACCATACCCTGAAAAGTTTAAGTGTAATTTTAACCAAGCTCATTCTCTAGTAGATCTCAAGATCTTGTTACATTCCCACTGTAAAGTGGTTAGAACCTACCAAAAGTATCTAAAGAACAACCAGATCTCCACCAGTCAAACATCTATGGGAGCAGAATATTATTACCACCTGTCTAATGTTGTGTAGGTTCCCCTTTTTCCACTAAAACAGCTCTGACCTGAGGCCTAGACTCTACCAGACCTCTGAAGGTGTGCTGTGGTATCTGGACCAGGATGTTAGCAGCAGATCCCTGAAGTTCTGGAAGTAGAGGTGGGCCTACATCAGTGGTTCCCAACCTTTTTTGGCTTGTGACCCCATTTTAACATCACAAATTTCTGGCGACCCCAGACATTTAAAACGTTAATTTGTTTTGGATCATGTAATAGATTGCTATACTATGCTGCAAATAAACATTAATATTAGATGACATTTAGACTATATAATGTATATTATTATAGACGGAGGCAGAAAAGCCAGGTGTAGATTACTGCACAAAGTGAGAATTTGATTTTACTTGGTCAGGATATGTACAGTCAGTCCAGCTTGGATTTACAAGGCTGACAATTAATACTGAACAAACAAGAACTCAAACTATGAGTTATGAAAGAGCTGCAGCATCTGAAACCGACCACAATGAACATTTGAAAGATAAACAGAACCACAGTGCTTCAGTTTCAGCTTCACAGTTTGTCATGTCTTTTATGGATTGTGACTCTCTCAACTCACCATATATTTTTAATTAGTATATTGTTTTTTGGGTTTTTTTTTTTTTATCAATTACTTGAAATTTCAGGCGACCCCACGAGGGGTCCCGACCCCAAGGTTGAAAAACACTGGCCTATATGGATCGGATTTATTTGTCCAACACCTCCTACAGATGATCAGTGGTCCTCAGATTGTTCTTCCTTGGTCCATTTTGGGTCAGCACTAACCACTGTAGACCAGGAACAAACAAGACCTGCAGTTGTGGAGATGCTCTGACCCAGTCATCACCGTTAGTCAAAGTCACTCACTTCCTTATGCTGCTCATTTTCTGCTTCCAACACATCCGCTTCAAGGACTAAATGTTCACTCACTGCCAAATATATGCAACCCAGTGAAAAGTACCATTGTAATGAAATAATCCATGTTATTAACACTTCTGTCAGTGGTCAGAATGTTATGGCTGATCGGTGTATATACATTCACAAACCACCTGGAGTGACAATACTTGTGTGTGTGTGTTATCGTGAGCTGAAAAAGTTGCTCTGTCAAAAACTGACTAGTGCATTTTGGAGCAACAAGGCCTAGCTATAACCATTTTGTAGATTTTTACATTTGTTTTTCTACTTTACATTACATAATTTTAATTAAGGCCATTTCTTGTTACCTGGTCCTGCTTTACATTTTCTGTATATTAGGCAGAAGAGCGCAGTATTTGGATAAATTTATAACAGGCTTTGTAGCTCCACAGTATGTAATAATGTAATAATTTTTCACATCATTATGTAACATGCTGCATTTTGTAATAAAATTCTTGAGCGCATTTTGTAATAAACTTTGCCACATTTTGTAATAACATACGCACTGTCTTCCAAATTTCAGTGTACCAGTAAGTTTCTTGTCAGTAATACTTAATTACTGCAGCTTTTGTCTCAAACTTGCAAATACATTCTCCATTATAATGACTACAGATACATTTGAATTAATTTGACCAATGAAACATCCTCCATCTTTTAAAAAAATGAACTCTAATTAAGCTGGAATGCTTAATGTTGTTCTGTTGGTATGATGGTTTTTCCAATCAAGGCATCAGTTTTCATGGTTTACTACACAATGCACCAAATTATTACATTTCCTTTAAAAAAAAAAAAAAAAAAAAACTGCTACACTTGCATTTTGTAATAACTGTTGCAATATGTAATAAGTTATTACAAAACACGGCAAAGTTTATTACAAAATGCATTCAAGAATTTTAATACAAAATGCAGGATGTTAAAAATTTAAATTATTACATTTTTATTTATTGCACTGTTATTACATAATGCGGTGCTACAGGCTTTATTGTTGAATTGATCGCTAATAAACGCACATATGAAAGAATTACTAAACAGAGGAAGTGGAAAAAGGATTAACCTGTATGCTAATGACTACTGCATCCATGTGTTTACAGGAAACACAAAGCATGGATGCCATTGTGTCCTCAGATAACCACCAGAACCACTTGACAGAAAAAGACTGTGCTTTTGGTTCTCACACCTTAACAATTAACCAACGCGTCCTTAATAATTCTAAGCACAAGTACTGGTGCACATGCATATTCAGAGGACTGCCGTTTCTTTTACAGACCATTTCATTCAATATGAATCCATGTGGCAAAACAAGTAGCCTGCATCTGGCCCTATTCTTTCGCTGCTCTCGGTCCTTTGATATGGACGCCAGCTCTCTTTTTCTTCCTGCTCCTGTTCTGTTGTCATACCTGAAGATTATTTTTGGATGGCGTGAATGAGGCGGGGGGACCCGGTGGCCCAGACTCGGAGGCAGCTGGCGGCGCTGAGGTGGTGCAGCTGGTTGGTGTCAGAGGTTCAAGTATTCACACTGAACAGAACTGGACCGAGTTAAGAACCACAGTAACAAGAGGAGGGACAAGAGAGTCACTGACGTCACAGGAAGCAGAGGCACACATTCACCTCTGCATTTAGATAAAAACTGCATTAGGACAGCAGATAATGATTCATGTCAGTGTTGATTCATCTGTGGATTACATTTTACATTAATAAAAGGAACTGTAGGCAGCCGGTAAGAAATCTGTTATGAGGAAATGGTTAAAAGTAGAACCACCCACTACTGATGAATAGATTGGAATTGTCTATGAGATTTATGTTATGGAGAAGATATCCTTTTCCCTGAGTTGAAAAAGAAACATTTTATAATATCTGGTCCAAATGAACTGAGTATGTAAAACTAATCAGATCTGATTTCATTTGACTGTATTTGTGCTTTGTGAGAACCTATCCGCTTTTATGTGAGGTTGTGATTGTATGAGGTGGTGTGCTCCCCTGTTCTGTTTTGTTGTATTATTGTTTCAGCTGAAATTAGTGGTCCGCAAAAGGAAACTGTAGAAAGGCAATATGGATATAATCATTGAAACTTTCTATATCCATCCTATTTTATTTTCTTGAATGATTAAGGCTGTAATTAATGTATGTGATGGACATTTGCCTTTCCAATAAAAAGGTAATTTTAAAAAAATCAATAAAAGGAACTGTTTAGTCTATAAAATGTCAGAAAATTGTGAAAAAGTGTTTCCTTCAGGCCAACACATTTTGTTAAAAGCCATCCATCCATCCATCCATCCATCCATCCATTATCCACCGCTTATCCGGGGCCGGGTCGTGGGTTAAAAGCCAAAGATATTCAATTTAAAGTCACAGTGGATGGAAGAAACAGAAAATACATTTAAGAATGTGGAATCTGAGAATTGTTGCATTTTTCCTTAATAGTTTAATAGTAGTTGAGAAGTAACTTATCATTAAAGCTCTACACTGCTACAGACTTTTAAGAAATCTATAGTACAAACAATCTGAAGAGCAAAGCACACTGTTTTGGTAAAAAAAAAAAAAAAAAAAATGAAATTTTATCAGAATATCCTGCGGTGTGTCTGACATCTCAGCAAAACGGACTGCAAAAAAAGAGACAGAATCAGCTCAAAATGTGAAATATTCTTCATGTTTTGACACCACTACACTGTATGTTTTCAGTGTAATGTGTATGAGAAGTTAAAATGCATTCAGTCCTTCTCAGAAAACATATTTATGTTTATTTCCTTTAATTAAAACTGTCCTGGTTAATTTGGTCATACTGATCTAACACATTTTATTTGTCCAAATCTTACTGTGATTTAATAAATTCATTAGACTCATATTTAAATTCCTGCTTTTAACAATTAATACATGACCGTGTCTGTACCATTTAACTTTTTTAGTACTAGGTAACACTTAATAGAACATTGTTTATTCACAGTTCCTTCACATACAACTTTTTTTTTTCCAGACCCATGTATTTGGTTAGCTTTTCTAAAAGCAGAGCAGTACGTGTTCTAATAGATTTCTTTTCAAAACAGATGGAAGCATGTACATAAAACAATGCAACTAAACACGTGTCATTCCATAGCATCAACTGTACTTTCACTCTAATTCTGGGTTTTCAGGGTACTTTGTTCGTAAATATAATCTTGATCTGTAATTAATTCACCCTCATTCACCAAGAGAACATATGGGGATAAAACTGTGCTTCTTAGTGACTTGTGAACAAACACACACCAATAATATGATGATGAAATGCTACATTCTAAATCCCATCCCTTCAGCTTCAGCTGCTTGAGTCGAACCAACACAGACCAGTTCACACCACTGAAACATCCTAGAACTCAACGTTATTTCAGCATCAATTTTTTTCTGAACTCAGCTTTAAGCTTGATTCTACATTATCTTTTTTGAATATTCAGTCCTTCAACCAATATATCCACCAATTTTCATGAAGATCAATAAACCTGTTGATCATTTCCGTCACACACAGATGAACACCACCCTTATCCACCTACACAGGTATAAACAAATACAGATACATATATAAAGCATTATATAACTGATAGACAGCGAAATTTATCAACACATCAGTTCATAAATTAATTTGGAATTCCAAGTTATTCCATCACAGAATTTTCTGAAGCCTGAAAACAGATTCAAGAGGAACAACAGAAGTCTAGTTTCCTCTCAAACCACTTAATGTTATGGGTTCTTCTCCCACTAATGATGAGAAAATACTGCCAACTGAAGCTTTAAATGTGAACTAGTAACAATGACTGTATTACTGGTAATGGTCACCAATTCATGTATTCAATCATTATCAGTCAAGCATTATTATATGTATAATTTGTGCTGTTATTGTAAAGTGATACTGTGTTTTCTTTGTCCTCCAGAGGTTTCCACACACACCTGTAGCAGATGGATGCCATGCACTCACTGTCCAGTTTTTGAACCAACCATTCCAGCTGTTGCTGATCCAGAGGTATGTTAACTGCCTGCAAGTCAGAAAACATATTTTTCACACTGGTGTCAAATTAAATCAATCAATCAAATAAATAAATGATATCAGTGCTGAGAATCTGACCTGCACAGCTTTCCTAAAGTCAGCCGTGGTAACCCTCATGGTTCCATCTTTATCCAAAGCTTGGAAGAAATCCCTAATGCTCTCATTTCGGTCCTCGAAGAACTTCTGTAAAAGAATTCAGATTATGTTTCTCAAACAAACTAGATTTATACAACATCTTTCAGACAAATCAGTGCATTTAAAAGAGCTTTAGAAATGACTAACAAAATGAGACACAATAAAATACAGTAAGAACATTTTAAAAAAGGAAAATCAAGCTAACAACTAGAAGCACTCGGAGAGCGCAGACCTCCGCCAAGGCTGATCAGTGGGCCCCCCCACCCCCGATCACCCCCAAAAGTTAATAATTTCTTCCTTATCCCATTTCCAACAAACCCTGAAAATTTCATCAAAATCTGTCCATAACTTTTTGAGTTATGTTGCACACTAACGGACAGACAAACAGACAGACAAACAAACCCTGGCAAAAACATAACCTCCTTGGCGGAGGTAATAAAATGTTCATAAAACAGAACAAAAACAATAGTTGTGATATGAAATTAAAGGATAAGTTTTTAGTATATGTTGTAAAAATATCAATATATGCAAGACATGTTTTGGTTTTGCTCTTTGCAACAACTAAAAACAGGGGCCAAAGGATCTATGCATTCCTGGTTCATAAATTGAAAGCATTTTTAAGACCCAGTGTGATGCAAAATCATGCCAAGCCTCATGTACCAGGAAGTAGGAGGAGACAGTGACATCACTGGTAAGGAGAGGGAAGGGGAACTTCCAAAGGAGACACACCTGAGAGCTGAGTGTGGAGGGAAACTCAAACAAAGGTGAGACTGGAAGGAGGTCAGATCTAATGGAGAAGTGAGATTGAAAAGGAAAGGAGGAAAAAAACAAAAAACCTTAATGTGACTTTAACTGAAGAATCTGAAAATGGACTGGTGTGGACCCAGGAGTCTTTAGAAGAGAATCTGAATCCCTGGAGCCGGTGGACCTGTTCCTGCTCAGACTCAGTGGCTACTCTCTCTCGGAGGACACCTACAGGCAGATAAGTTCCCCTTTTTTCCCCAAACTCTCCTGGCTTCTCCCGTGTGGCCTGAAGATATCCCTGTTCTCTCTCTCCCCCTACTCAACACACATACGCCCCTAACCTCCAACCTGCCCCGAACTGGACCCCATTCATCTTTCCCCCCTCTCACACACAGACACTCACACCCCTATGAACTGAAATGAACTCCTCTCCATACTCACCATCATCCCCTGGAAAGAACTGAAGGATCCTGAAGACTTACGAACAATACACCCCTGCACACTCACTCTGCATACATACACTCCTACACACTCATCCTCCCTCTTTGTCTACATGAGTTCAAAAAACTATTGTTTTCTGGGTCTGACTATCTAAGTTTAATTTAATGTCTGTTTAATTCCTGATTTAAGAGTTGGGTGAGTTTATGAAAAATCTGAAATGTTTTGATGATTATGTTGAAGATTGTGAATTATTGATTTAAAAGAAAGAAAAGTAAGCAACCTTAAGTTTATGGTGTGGTCTGATTTTATGTTATTTTGTAGCAATGAAGTGAGCAGCTGGGTTTTTTTTTTGTCTTTCTCATTTAACTTAAATATGTAAAAAATTTGACAGGTTGAAGTGAAATTTAACCTCTCTCCTGTCTGGTGCCCAACATTTTATTTTTGTTTGTCTATTGAGACTTCTATGCTACATTCATAATTAATAAGAAAAATCACTATGAAAACGCAATAACACAGTGTATGCTCTCCTTTTGGTCTGTGTCAGTACTCATGCAGCAGAAATCACAGCATTAAAAAAAAAATAATAATAAAATAAATAAATAAATAAATTTTGGTGAGATAATGAATGTAATCATACTTTTTCTACTATATCATCAGTACAGTGTCTGAACTGTGACCTGAAAAATGGGAAGAGCTGAAAGATTCCTGGTGACGGAGGTCATGACGCTGTATGGGACGTCTAGACAAGGCCGCATTTTATGAACGTCATCCAGTAGCTCCACGAAGGTCTCACACACAAACACCGTCTGCGCTCATAAACATGCACACAGAGGGTATTTGTAGCACTGAAAGGAGGCCTGTAGCGTATTTATACTGATCATGTACTGAGGAGAAGTTGTACTTACTCTCATGTCAATTTCCTCCAGTGCAGACTTCATGTGGTTGTGGACTGTGGTGAGCAGAGTCAGAGCTCCAGCCGACGTCATGGGGTTATGAGAGAGCTGAACCAGGTACACGACAAACTTTACTTTAACACAATGGAACCACAGCAACGACAAGCTCAAGTCAGACAAATATCATTTTTAACAACTATTCAAACATATGTAGGAATCTCATGTAGGAAGTAATAAATGGACCAGCTTCGTTTTATTTTGTCATTATTATTACAATACTATGACATATGTATTTTTTTTTTGTTAGTCGTTTTGTTCATTTCAAGGATTCACTGGTGTTTTATTCATTTTTTCAAGTTTTATCTACCTTGAGGATTTTGCTCAGATTCCACTGTTTTGTTCATTCTTGACTTAATGTTGTAAAATCCAAAATGAACCAAAATTAATACAAATGAACACAGCAATTACTAAAATTATCAACAAAAATGCAGAAAAATGAAAAGAAAATGAAGAAAAAGTACTATTATCATCAACAAAATGAATTAAATAATTAAAAATAAGAGGTAATTAAAGTCAGAACAGAAATGGACAGAATGAATGATGCTAATGACTCAATATAATATCCAAAAAAATAAAAATAAAGAAAAATATGAACAATTAACCAATAATCAAGAAAAAAAATCAGATTCCAGCTTTCACAATTCTAAATCAAACATTAACTAAATGAGACCTAAATCAGCAAAATGAACCAAAACAGGAATCGACTTAAAAAGTTGATGTTCATGTTAGAACGTCGGTCTGCGTTCTCACCTTGAGGATCCTCAGGGTGCTGTTGACCCCCAGGCCCTGACAGAGCAGCTCCACAGCCTGGTCATCAATGCGGTTACTGCTGAGGTCCAGTAGAACCAGCTCCCGGTTCGATTTTAGAGCCTGACCCAGAGAATTTGCCACGATACTGCAGAAACCGTTCGATGCCAGATGAAGCTGCTTCAGAGTTTGGTTTACCTGAGGGAAGGAAAAAGATGAAAAACAGAACGTGTCTGTATTCACGCTGAAGGATGAGAGTGTGCTTTCACCTTCAGACCGTCACACAAAGCCACTGCTCCAGACATACGAAGACCGTTCCAGCTCAGATTCAGGACTTCTATCCCTACATTTTTGGCTTCAAGAAAAAGGAAAAAAATCACATTCTTTAACTCATGCTTTGCATATCAAGTCTTAACTGAAATTAAAATACATTTTGGCTATAAATCTGAATATATTATATGTGCTTAATGTTTGAGATTTCAGGTTTGGTGTCAGTAGAAATGAAAGCTTCTGTTTCATCAGACGGATTTAGAGTCCGTAGCGCTGGGCTGCAACTGTGCTGTTACCCATAAGTTGGAATAATAATAATAATAATTTTGTTTTCAGATATATTCCCCTTTTTATTCCCATTTCTACACATCAGTAAACCTCAGACGTAAGGATTACATACTGAGTCCCGGTACACTTTATCAAAAATAAATCACAGTCACAATCATTTTATGAGGTAAAAATATTTAGTCCAACTTTATTGGAAACTGTGAAAACTCCACTTAATCCAAGAATTAAAAACAATCCTTATATTTAAAACAGTCTTTGTTTGTCCAAACTTCTGAGCCTCTGAAACTGGAAAGATTACGCACAGAAATGGCTGTAATTCCTAAATGGTTCAAGACTTCAGTCCTGTCTTGACTGATTCATTTTAGGTCCACTGTGGTGATGTACAAAGACATCACAACACCTGTGTCCCAGTCCAAACATACATAGACATGACTGTACACCACAGGAAGGTGGGAGAGAAGCAGGTTTACCACTGTCTCACATCCGTGTTTTTTAAACCGTTTTAATAATTTGGGAACTGGTGTTACTAATGCTGCATTCCAGAGTGCTGGGAGATGGGAAGTTTCCGACGTCCAACTCGGTAAAATGCATTGGAACACCTGTCCAAGCCAGAGGTCCTTGTTGCAAAGTGGGGCCAGATAAAAGTACCCCAACCTCACTGCGAACTACAACGTGACAACAACACAACAATGATGGCGCACAGTGTTCAAGTTCGCAATGAAAAAAAACTTCACTATGTATAATTAGCTCATCCGTCATTTCGCTTCTTCCATCTCATTTGTGTATATGAGAACACTGTAATGTCGACAGTCAAAATGCCTCTTCAGTAAAAAAGCAAACAGGAGCTTAGATCTGCGAACTCCATGTTTTTTGTTTATGTTCAACATGGGTCACCTGGAGCACTTTGAGGTGGAAAGTAGTTAACTCCAGGTGAGATATATTCTACCTCCCAGCACTCTGGAATGCAGCATAACTGTTGCACTAGAGAAGTGACAAAGTGCAAAAACCTCTTTACTGCACTTGTACTTATGTAGAGGTTTCAAGTATCTGTACTTTGCTTGATATTTTTCTGCAACTTTTAGTTTAAAACTATTGAGAACATTTCACAGCCTGTACATTCTCACCTTTACTCAAGCACAGAATAGTTATAGAGGGTGAAGGACATGATGAATGTACCTAACATTCGACCCAGGTGTTCTCCTCCTTCGTCAAAGAACATGTTGTGGCTGAGGTCGAGTTCTTTGAGCGTAAAATCCCCCTGGAAAACAAAAGGTCACACTGAACTTTAATGCATATGAAGGTTAATAAATGTCTAGGACTCAACTGTCAAAATGTATTCAATGGTTGATTTTATATTTATTATATTTTATATTTATTTTACCTCTAAGGCACCAGCAATATATTTAACTGCAGAATCATCAAACTTGTTTCCTAACAGAACATGAAGAGGAAAGTTATTAACATTAAACAAAATAAACTCTTTGCGAATGCCCATGAAGATTTAGAAAAGTGAAAGTAATTTATCTGAGTACCTGAAAGTTTGATGGATTTCACATAGTAGTTCTCCAACAGTATTTCGGTGATTATTTTAGCACCTTCAAGGCCCAGCTGATTGTTGGACAGATTCTGGAGCAGAAACATACATTTGTAAAAAAATTTTTTTTTTTTGGGGGGGGGGGGGGTATCACACACTCAGCATGATATTGTGGTTACCAGACTCTGGATGTTTGAGTTTTTTTGCAGTAACAACATCAGATATTCAGCTCCCACTGCCCCAAGTCTGTTGTCCTCCAGTTCAAGGGCTTTGACATTACGGTCATGCTGAAACATAACAAATGGAAAACATTTAGAAATAATAAGGTATCTCATATTGCATTTACTTTGTACATTTTATGCATGAAACCATTGTTACTGATGTTGTACTAGATAAACACCTCCTCTCTCTTCCTAATGTAAAACCCTCAAAACCCAACAATAACACTGCTTTACAAAATTTTGGTCTGTGATTCTTGTAGATATTATCTATCTATCTATCTATCTATCTATCTATCTATCTATCTATCTATCTATCTATCTATCTATCTATCTATCTATCTATCTATCTATCTATCTATCTATCTATCTATCTATCTATCTATCTATCTATCTATCTATCTATCTATCTATCTATCTATCTATCTATCTATCTATGAGACATTTTGGATGTGACACTCAAACCCAAAGGTGTTAAGTGTCAGGTCTAACAGTTAAACCTGTTCATCCTAAATAACTTAAATGACAATGGGAAGGTATTTACATCAGTACATCAGTATTAACTAAGAACAAGTTTTCCATCATTGTCAACAAACCCTTAGTATACATCAGACAATTCAGAGTATACCGTTTAGTGGCAAAGCATTTTGACAACATTTATCTTCATTTTATATATTAGCTTAAACCATTACAGAAAATGAGTGACTGTCAAAAGAAGTGCAGTTTTTTGTTTTTTTTTCAATGTGTTATACTGTATGATTATTCAACTGCAACTAACATTAACACAACCGATAACAGAAACCTTTCCATCCCCTTTGACAGATCTGGGCCTCCATACAAGCCTGTCTCAGAGGTCTACAGACTATTCCTTGAACTTCCTGACTTAGTTTGGTTTGGTTTCTGCTCTGGCATGCACTGTCAACTATGGGACCTTATACACAAAGGTGTGTATCTTTCTAAATCATGTCCATTTAACTGAATTGGACATGAACTGAACAGGTGACTGCAGTCAAGTTGTGGAAACGTCTGAAGAATGATGAGTGGAAACAGGATGCACTTCAGTTATATTTTAAGTGACTTACTTACGTATGCATGTATGTTAAATTTTTGGTTTAAATTTTATTAAATTTGCTAAAGTTTCACTTTGTCATTATGAGGTATTGTGTTTATAATTTTGAGGTAAAAAAAAAAATTATTTAATCTATTTTGAAATAAGGCTATATGTTCAGCCCTGCGATGAACTGGCGACTTGTCCAGGGTGTACCCCGCCTTCGCCCCTGTGTAGCGGGATAGGCTCCAAGCGACCCCCGTGACCCTAGTGAGGATTAAGCGGGTTCAGAAAATGAATGAATGAATGAATGAAATAAGGCTGTAACACAAGAAAATGAAAAAAAAACAAGTGTGGCACTGTGAATACTTTCTGGATGCACCATACAATCACTTAAATAACAAACTTCAAATAAATAATAAATGAACTTGATAATAAACTTAAATTGTTCAAAGAAGCTTAAAATCCTACTTGTAAAACCATAACCAGAGCTTTTGCATCCTGAGGTCCCAGGCCATAGTGGTTCATGTTAAGACTGGCTTCACCCACGTGGCGGAGGTAGCAACGAACAGGGATGGTTCCAGTCCACAGGCAGGTCTCCAGGTACCTCTGAGCAAAGGCTGCACCAGATCTCACATCAGCGTCATCTGACAGAGATAAAAAGATGAGACACAGGATGACGTGAGAGGGGAGGGATTGGCGACATAGAAGCGTTTTAAATGGTTTGGTCACTGTAACTCACCTTCTTCTTCCAGATCAGTGTCCCACTCATCACTGCTTTTACTCTCATGGTCGTGGGTGGGCTTCTCTGCCTCCACCTGACCTGAGCTCCCTGTTAGTTCAGCTGATTCAGCCATCTCAGACTAAAATGTAGCTGTGTAATACCTGGAAAATCATAGAAGAGCAAACATTTGTTTTGTAAAGGTGTCCACAAGCATCAGACACTTTAAGTTAGGAATTAATCATCTTTTGTGTTGTTTTAGTATTGCAGCTTAGTTTAAAGATAAGAAGCATGATGGAGGATTTAGGGGAAGATAATATAATTTAGCCTTTACCATATTTGTGACAAGAGATTGCCATGATATTTACAGTCCTCACATCAGCATTCATATCAAAATGTGTGGAAGACTTGGTGCATGAGTGAGGAATTTCTCATGAGTATTTTTTAATAAAAACATAATTTCTCATTTTCTGTGTTTGTAAAGTGGACTAAGTCACAATCAAGCATTTGTGTCTTGTGGTTTCCTGCCTAATCAAACACAGAAAGCATTTTTACAAACAGTTTTAATGTAAAATTGCGCGTAAAAGTGGACATACACTTATTTATTTATTTATTCTCATTTTGTCAGGATTTGCCGTTAGCTTAAACTGCTACGATGCTAATGAAGCTAATAACGTCAAGGTTTTCCGGAATATATTTAGCTAAATTAAAGCACTTTTTTTTTTTTTTTTTTTAGTTTAAGACTGATTTGCTTGGTTTTAACTGTAATATTAATTTACGATATAATTCAAAGTAAATTTAAATAAATAAATAAATAAATAAATAAATAAATAACCTACCTCAGTTTGGTCACTTGGTGGACTTGCAAAATGTTCACCGCAGAAAACCAAGTCTTTGTCTTTGGATTTAAAGAAGAAAATCAAAATCCATTAAAATTAATACTAGTTGGAAAAAAAATGTGTTAATTTCGTTTTAGTGCTAAGTAACAAATGACTTCTGTGAAATCGGTTGAAAACTAATTAACCGCTTTGTTTGCACTTCTCCATCTTTCCACTAGATGGAGCTGTTGACCACAAAACATGGTGTGTAAGCGCCAGGAAACAAGTAAAAGCTCCAAAGCACTGGAAAAATACTCCATCACAAGATTAAGTCTTCCATGAAAAAAGTAACAATGTGTAAGTATCAAAAGATAATACAAATATTGAAGGAAAAGTCATGGTATATTATTATGAATGATATCATTGGATTATAAATTGTGAAACATCAGTTTGTGCAGCTGCTCTTTGAACATTCTATCCAGTCTGACATACAGGAACAAAATAGAAATCCAAAGGCTCATGATGATTAATGGGAGATGGATTAAGTAAAATATTCACATACATTTAGGTGTTCTGGCTTTTGGACTTTCTGTCTTTGATTTTTTAATGAGATTTTAGATGAGTTGAACAGGACTTTGAATGAGTTGACTGAAATTAGACTGAGAGGTTAAAAGAGAATAATCACTTCTATTTCCAAACATAAGCATGTGAGCCTACATACTTTGTGAAATTTAAGTATAAGGTTAAGTATAAAGTATAAGGTTTAAAAAAAAAAAAAATGGAAATGCTCAAGTTTTGTTATTAGATACAGTATATAGGAAAAATGTATTAAGTTTCTTGGACTGTCTACCACTGAGAATAGTTAAACACTCATTTTATGAATGTGTGTTGTCTTTGTTCTGAGATGAGTCCTCAGATATTTTCATGAATCTACAGGTAGATGACAGGTGAAGATCAGTACAACCTGAAATACTGTTGAGTTTTTTCACCCTGTCAGTCATTTTGTCATCCTCTGGGTCCTGAACAGTGCTTTACAAAAATAAAACACCTTCTTGCTGATTTACAAATGAAAGTAAAGCTCTGAATCTGGCAGTGCTCCTGAGCCGAAGAAAACATGATTACACAACTTTAGTCACTTGATAGTTGTAGAGTCATGATTAAGAGGAACAAACACAAGACCTCACTGGCAAAATTCAAAACTCATGTAAGATAATGCCAGTAAAAACAAGACAAGCTTGTTGTTGTAGTTAGAAAATAAATTTAATCTATTCAGAGTAACAGAGTCATACATAGCAGATACAAGTCAGCACAGACATTGAAATACTGCTCAGCTGAAAACATTTCTGCTCATTTTCACAGCTGTTTGACAGCGCAATATGACAAAAAAGGACTAGAAAGATCGATAGACAAATCACATCAAGTGATCAACAAGCATTTCATATATGTTTATGTATACAAAGCAGTATAAAACATGTACAATAATGGACAGACAACAAGTCCAAAAACAAAGGTGTAAACATTTTGTGTATATGTGCTTTTTTTATGACGCCAGCGTCACCACAGATCGGATCAACCAGTAACTGCCATTGTCCAGGCAGGGTATAAAACAAAACAAAAACTCTACTCCATCAGTTGTACTTGTATTGAGTATAGCATCCTAAAAACTCTATACCTGTATATTTCGGCTAGCATACAAAGGGAAACTGTGTAGCAGTAAGTCTTTGTGGGTATCTGCAGTGAAACGATGCCACACAAACTACTCAGAGCTTTTTGTAACAGAGCACCGTGTTGATATTAGTGTGTTTCCTCTGCGTTGTTTCCAAGCGTACTCTACTGTTTCCATTGGTCCCTTTATGTAGAGGTGGTTGAAGTAACAACTAGGCACAGTGGGTGTCAACAACAACACTTAATGCGGAGATGACACTGGATATTTCCAGTCTTCCAATGGACAGAGCCAGCTCATGTAGCAATACTGCAGAAGCCCTGCAACCTCAGGTCCTTGGGCAGTCTTCAAAAGTCTCCAGCTTGGAGCTCAAGTGCTTATTTAGAAACGTATTGCCAGTTATGTTTGTGTTTAAATGGCTGCCATGGTGGTGCGAGTTTGGGCTTCAGGGAGTCCACGTCCCTGGTGCGCTGGTTTCACTTCTTGTCGGCAGACAGCTGCTCCAGCAGGGGGTTGGCCTCGTTCTCAGGGGTTTTGACACTGTCAGTCCTCACGATGCAGGTGGGCCTGTGCAGGTTCAGCATCACCATTAGCTGCTGCCTTTCCAGGCGGAGCTCCTCAATCTGGGCTTTCAGCTCTGAGTTCACCATCTCCAGACGCTCTGATTCCTGGACAGAAAGGTTGAATTATAAGAAACTACAGCATAGACAAGATAGAGATAATTCAACATAAAATACAGAGTTCTGGTTCTTAATTATGATTGGCTGTGCTGCATTATAAAATATTCTATAAATCACAAACCTGTGACATTACATCAGTATTACTGAGCCAAAAGGAAAGTACAACTGTGACTAAACAACTGCACTTGTTGGCAAAAATGTTTGCCATAAATACCTTCTTGCATTTTTGTTGTTGTTACCTAACGACGCCCTTTTGTAATATTACTGTAAATGTTGGCTTCATGGAGCTCATTGTTATATTCAATATGTATGTGATTTGCTCTAAGTGTCTCAAGTCAGTCACTTCTAGTTATTCATGTGCCTGTGTGTAGTTTCCAGATTAAACCAGACTGTAAACATGGCTGCTCATCTTCACTCAGCTGTCCGGGTTAACTCTTGGCCTCTGCCCTCATCTGCTCTGCTTGTGCTCATCACTTTGCAGTGCTGTGTCATGAACTCACCCTCTGAAGGAAGTCAGTCCGTTCCTTCTTTTTGTTTCGGCATCGAGCTGCTGCTACCTTATTTTTCTCTCTTCTTCGTTTCCTCCTTTCCTCATCTTCATCCATCTGTGAGCAGAACATTTTGTTTACATGACGATTATATCATTGTATTTTTAAAGCCAGAAATTAAGTAAAACACTGGATCGGTGACAAAAACTTCAATAAAAAGTGACAATCAACTTAATGGAACTTATGTGACAGTTCATGTATGACACACTAGAAGGCTCAGAACTGTACCAAGAAATGAACAAGTTCAAGTTACATACAAAACACAAGCAGAGGTGGGTAATCCCAACTCCATAAAGTATAATTACTGCCATGTATTTGTTCCAACCACTCACTGAACCAGCACAACTCCCCATCCAGGTAGATGGGAGACTTAGTGGAATCACCTGTGTTAAGTGAACAGGTAGAACCAATGCATGGCAGGACTTTTACTCTATGGAGCTGGGATTACCCACCTCTGAACACAAGGAATATTTCATCTATTTACACACTGTATATTGCTATTTATATCTATTACTATGGATTTACTGGAAGGTTTAGTGTCCACTGATTGTTTTCCATTGTGACCTGTGTGATTATTTTTGTTCTGATGGTTGACTACCCCTGCTGTGTGGACATCCATTTTTAAAACCAGTGTTTGTTCCTGAGCAGCTGACATCACACTATAAAGTTACTTCTGTAAGTCTTTCCATTACTTCAGCATATGAACAGCTTCAATCTGATGTTGAGATAAATAATTAGTTCCCTTACTGACAGATGTTAGCTAGAGTCTGATGTCATTTTCATAAAAGCACAATGTTCTTAATCAGCAACACTAACAGGCTTTTGAACTCACTTCCACCTCTGACTGGTGCATCTTTCACACACCCTCTTTCTGCACTGTTTCCTCTTTTCTCCTCCTCCTCACCTCTGTCTTAATGGCCAGCGGCCTCTTGCCCAGCCTCCCCAGGAAATGCAGTGGGGACAGCATGGTGCCCAGCTGGCGGAAGTCGGCCAGCTTCAACTGGTCAGTGAGCGTGGTGGCTGAGATGCCTGCCAGAGGGCCGAGGCTGGGCAGGGAACCCGCCGCCAGCGAAGGGTCCGGTATCTGTCCCGGCATCATGTCCAACCCAACCCAACCGCCACCGCCGCTGTAGGGAGAGACAGGAAAGGAAAAGAGGAAGAGAAGTTAGGAGGATGTGTTCAGATAAAGAAAATATAATCAACCTTTTTCACTATACAACAGTGTTGACAGCAGACACTAAAACATTACTCCATGATGCTTTTCAGTTTTCACAGTTACACAGTTTTCATCTTGTAGAAAAAGAAGTCAGACTGTACTCAATCTGAACAAAATATGCACTAAATCAGAATGTCATTTTGTCTCGTTATGTTTGTTGCACCTTATCTTCTCTGCGTGTTATGTATTCTGTATTATTACATCTTGTTTCGTTTTGTTACATCTTCTTATTGAAGTCTGTGTCCTTTCTGTCTTATTTCATCTTTTACATCATGTAACCTATACATTAAACTAAAGTAACAAGTTTGTTGTGAAATAAGGAGTAGAAAGTATGGACATTTGTATTATAATGTATAGAGTAAAACTAAAGTAAAAGCTGACAGTAAAGATACCTAAAACTCATCTGGAGTATAGTACAGTATTAATTCTTTGTTCCCCTTTCTGTTACACTCAAGTATTAAAAAAGTGTACAACATGTTACTGTGAAAGATTTCATCACAGTTTAATGAGACAGATAAGTATCTTTATTATGATCTAACAGGGTTAGCATTTTGTCCATAAAAAGATTAATTTACTGTCTTCTGCCCTTGTCATCGAACATCTTTCTAAATACAGGCTGTCGTTTCCAAGAATGCATTCAAACACTGACAGCTTTGACAGCTATGTTATCTTCTTAGTCAGCAGCCGGTGAAAAAAAACAAACTTCACACTGTCAGCGGCTACACACTCATCTCTGTAACTTCACATACAAAGAGAAGCTATGAAACCTCTTCAGTATGATGCCACAAACTTTGGGCTATTTCCTACGCTGAACATTTACTGAGCAGTTTTCCTTTAAATGTTCATTTGGTTTCAGTACAGAGGATTCAAAGGATATCAAAAGCACTCGTGTCAAAACAGAGCGGGAAAACACGCATTCCACCACCACCCTCTTTCAACAATTTCGGGTAGTTTAGAGGGTTTGACCACAGCACTTTTTAATGTAATCAGGGAGGAATGAGGGACACAGAGGAGAAAAAGCAGAACTTGTGCAGACCTAAAGGAAATGGCTGGAGAATTAAGACGTCTCTCTAATTACTTTAAGACTGAAAGTTGGAAAACTTCTGATGGCCAAATAAAAAACAAATGTTACAGATGGGAATGGTGAAACATGAGACGATCCGACCCTGCCCATCCCTGTAATCTCTGAGGAAGCGCACAGAGCCATTCAGAAAAATCTGACAAGAAAGGTGGGTCTGACTGTAGAAAAATAAGTGAGAAATAAAAATAGCGGGTAGATAAGACTGCATTTCCTGAACAGAACAGAGATGCTAGATGGAATACATCTGTTTGAGAAAACATGACCGATAACACCCAACTACTGACACCATTAACTTCACCGCCGACAAAATATCAGCCAGGATTTCAGGCCAAATGTGACACTGACTAGTTTTACAAAAGATTAATGATTCTGGTATGACTTCGGTGTTAACAACTTCATTCACATTTGCCTCCAGAGTATTCAGCCACAGCTGAACCTCTGCAGGTTCAAACCAAACAAAGCCCCTCTCATATGGAACCAACAAAGACGTGCATTGTGAGGGGCCGTGAAACAGCTGACTCTGCTGGTGGGTGAATGGCTGACAACCTGACTGTATTCAAAGTTTTTCTTTCTCTCTGACTGTTTTCTGCAAAAACTGAAAGCCTCACTCTATCACAAAAGCCACAGAGGAGGTGATGAAAAAAGCAGTGTTATGTAACTCTATTCTAATGTACCCCACCCTGCTCATGGGCTGGTCTCTAAGTGTTATTACAGTTGGACTGAAGTTTACTGTCGAGCAAGGTGGAGACCAAGTCAGTCACTTCAAGTCACAAGACCGAGGTTCGAGTTACATTGCATTATGACACGAGAAGCACAGGAGGTGTAAAATCATCTAAATAATAGCTACATCTACAGCCAGAGGTGGCGAAAGTATACATGGTCTTTATTCAAGGTGAAAACTGATAGCTGAGAACAAAAACAGACTGGTATAAGTACAGACTCAACTTCTGTACTCAAATAGAAGTCAAAAAGTCCAAACTCTGAAATGTACTTTGGGAAAAAATAGCCATGTCTGCTTTGTCTTTTACGCTGTTGTCATTTTGTTGAAGAACTCACACTGTGCTCATTTTCTGTCCTTCGATTTACGTCATTACATTTTTTACATTTTCATCTTGTGTCATCATTTTTGCTTGGTCTGTTTTTGTCGTTACAGCTTTTCTATTACATTCTCTACATTGTTTCTATCCTGTTTTGTTTTTTACATTTACATAATTTTCGTCAGCATCATTTACATCGTATATCTTATACACCGAATTCAACTTTTTTGTCTTTTTTTTTGCCTTGTTACATCCTCTATATTGTTTTCACTTTGTTCCATCTTTTACATCGTTTTCCATTATTTTCAAGTTATGTTTGTTTTGCTCGATTTCCGAGGGATCATCCTTTTTATATTACTGTCTCATCTCATTTAAGTTGAAATCACGCTTTAAGGAGCAGAAAGTACAAATATCTGCACTAGAAATACATAGAAAAAGTAAAACATTGTCAAAACTGTCAAGTACAGATGTCTAAAGACCCTACTTAAGTATAGTTTTAAAGTATTTGTACTCGATTACTTCCCTTCACTGCCGCAGTACATTTGATCTCAAGGCATTACAGCTCATCTGAAATAGATGTCGAGTGCTCACTGTATAATTCAGTCTCCATACTACTCTTGACCTGTTCTCATCCACCTTCAGTCCACATGATTTATTCGTTCCAAGGACAAGCTGGTGTGTGGAGCCAGTGTCCAATGAGGCATTTTATTATTTAATTCCTCGCTGCTCCCTCCCTTCTTCTCCCCTTTCTCTGCCTCTCCTCCTCCCTTTCTCCCACTGTATGTATACTTCCATTTACACTGCACTTGGCAGCAGCCTGTTGTTTTTACTGGAGAGGAAAAGAACAAGACAGCCCTGGTAAAGATCTCACTCTCTCAGACAAAATTCCCTCTCTCTGAAGCTCCCTGTAGAGGTGTACGAATGGAAGGTGCCAAGGCCTTCTCATTCTGCAGAAAGGCTGTCGAACAACAAGGGGAACCATACAGCAGCAAAACTAAAGGTAAACCAAAGAGACAGCTAGTAAAAACAGTCAGACAGTGGTATAAAACACATTCCCTCTAATATATTTCATAGTGCATTGACCTAAGAGGAACACACAGCGCATTTGAGGCTTAGTCCTCCATCTGCCTCCATCTGCTCAAATGTCCCAAGATATTGCTGTAAAAATATAAATTGTTGCAGTTGTTTATGTGCAGTCAAGTTTTAGTTAATTTTACTAATACATAAGTAATTGTATTTATTTATTTATTTATTGGTTTTGAGGAATTGGCTAGTTTTAGTTTAGTATTTGTTTTAGTGTTGGAGAACTGAGTCAACAAAAGATTGAGATCTATTGTATGTTAGACTACAACTCCCAGAATGCATTTCAACAACCTTCTGTCACAGAGTTTCAGATTCTGCTGTTTCTACAAATTTTAATCTGTAACTTCAGCTCACAATACAGATTGCACTTCGAGGCTACTTTTCCATGTCAACAGCAGCTGAGGCTCATGGGCATTGCAGTATTTAGTGTGAATAAGTGGCTCAAGAGTTCTTATAGCTTCACTGGTTTTGGTTTTTGATATCAGTAATACACCTCCATGAATTAATAAATATTTTTAGAGCATGTAGAATTTAGTAGATGTTTTTTTATGGAAGGGGGTTTGACAGATTCGATCCACCCCAGGGCTGACTCCATGGGTATGGCCTTGATTTCAGACTAAGGTCCAAGTTTTTATTTCTTTTAAACATCTAAAGTTGACTCACTCCATCCAGAGATCAGCAAGCAGCGGAACCCAGTGTGTGATTTTTTTTTTCCTCACGTTGCTCATCACTGACCAATAACTGCGCTGGAATTCAAAAGATGCAATCCAAACTAATCTCCGAGCCAAAAGAGCGACCACAGGAACTGGATCGCCCATCAGGAATGACTGAGCAAATCGCTTTTAGAGCCAAAATGGAGTCCAGTATCCAAGCTGGCCAGACAGACGCTCGGCACCAGTGTACAGACACAGTTTAGGCTCCGTCTTGGACAAACACGATTTTTCGATGGAAACTGACACTGAAAAATTGGGTGAGTTCAGGACTAATCTTATTTTAGGTCTACTGGATTGGCTCATTTTGTAACACAACCCCCGTGTGTGTATATGGGTTTAGTCAGACATATTGCAAGGAAAGCCCCCATTCCTTTCCACAGCTTGTTGAAACTTGCCAGCACAGATGAAGCCAGACCTCAGCACACACAGACGTACACTTACATTATATACACAAATATAAACCTCAAATTTGTCTGCATGACATCAGATCACATAAATTTCAGACGTAGTTTCGCCAGAGGGCTTCAAAACAAAGGTGAAATGATGTGTGAAGCAAGTTGCCTATCAATTATAGATATAAAAGTGCGTTTCTTGCCATTCCAGACAATTTATAGTGGTTGTGTTACTCTGAGGCTTTTGAAATAAACGTGACTTTTAAGTTGAGTTGACAGGTTGTTTTATGTTTAATATTTTCCATCACTTTCAAGATGCCACACAAGACAAGTGTCCGAAAATCCCCAGTGCAGATTTTGCTCCCCTTCAAGAAAAACTCATGACATGAAACCCTCAAGCAGACTCATCTGTACAGCACAGGGAAACTTTGCTGATGCATGTCTCACGGTGCATAATTATAACCAAAAGCATGAGTCAAAATGATTGTACATCTTTCAAAAAAGGGGTATTTTTCTCTCTTTTTCTTTTTTCCTTCTGTCACAAGCAGCCTGCAGCCAAGGATTAGTGGTCAGCGTTTGATGATGCAACGCCATCACTGTGCTTTTGCAGTCGAGCAGAAAAGCCAGTGCCACAGTTTTTAGACCCACACTAACCTCATACAAAGACACCTACACAACCCAGCGGCAGCAGTGTGGGCACCGCTGCCTCTCAGGGCCACTGAGAAGAGACGAGCTGAAGGGTGGGGAGAGGAAATGTCATGTATTAGTTATGAAATATAGAACTGTACTCAACGCAGGCGCTGGCACTGACCCAAAACCAACCGATCTAACTGCATGTGAGCCTCGGATACCTTTAGGTGTGTGTGAAGAAAGAGCATCAAAGTGTGCATGTGACGGCTCCTATATATGAACGTGCAGGCTGTGTGCCCTATATGTATTTACAATCCACTGGCTTCTTTGCTCACGTGCTCTATCTGTCTTCAGTTCAACCAAATGTGTCCATTTCCTGAGTCATTCCTGAGGCCAATTAGCAGTACTGAGGAATTCAACCCGTTTCCAACAGCCAGCAGCACGACCTGCCCCATTATCCTCGTCCCCTATAGAGACACTGAAGGAGACAGGAGGGAAGGTCACATGGTTTTTAAAGGCAACTTATTACCTTCATGTAGTGGCAAAACTACACACACTCATTACTGTAGTAGAAGTACAGATGTGTGTAAAGAAACAGAAGAGATTCAACTTCTTTATGAACTAAAAGTGAAAAAGTACAGAAAAACTGTAGTAAAATACACAAAAAGAGGTCTTTGAAGCACATTTCTATCATTTTATCTCCAAAAATAACCGAAACTTGCAAATATATTCACAATACAAATACTATTCTATAAAGATATATACTGAAAATAATACCCTTCAACTTTATTACATTGTGCAATTCCATTATCAGCGTCTGCAACAGAAGTGCAAATGCTATTATCTCTTCTCTCTGCAGTTCAGATTCTATTTATCTTTTTTTTCTGTCACATCTTGTTTCATCTTTTCATTCATCATATAAGAACTCAGATAAGCATTAAATCACAAAATCAGAAAGCAGGTATGTTTTTATTGTTATATCTTTTAGATTATTTTCAACTTGTTAAATCTTTTTGTCATTTTGTGTCCTTACATCTTCAGTGTTGTTTTTGTTTTGCAATGTCTTTCATCTTGTTTTGCGCTTGTTATGTCTTTTACATTACTTTTATACTGTTAAGTGGGTTTTGTTTCATTACATCATTAATGTAGTTTTTGTCTTGGTTGCATTTATGTTGTTCTTGTCTTGTTTCATGTTTTACATCATTTCTGATAACTACACTATGTGTTATTGTCTAATCCATTTATGTTGAAATCAGAGGCATGTAACGATGCAAAACAAAAATCATCCTTCATTTCCTTTAGGACAATAAAAAAGCAAAAAGCCTGTTTTGACCAATGTAAGGGATATAAAATACAGATATGTAGACAGACAAATGTAGGGAACAATGTACAGATACTGAAAACTAAAACTAATGACGTATTTGTTGTTCTGGCTGTTCCTTTTTAAAGAGGAGCTTCCAAACAGTGAACCTCTAACATCACAGTGGCTGAAATGTGGCTGAAAGCAGTAGAAGTCAGAAGTATTTGCTGGTTAATTTGTCTTTGCATGAGACACAGCATTTATTTTCTACACTGCCAGTCCAGACTACTCCAGTTTAAATCACCGGATCATGGCATTACGGGAAAGACACGCACACTTTCCAAGCTGCTATTCGACCACTTTTTGTCAGCACACTTGATTAAAGTTTAAATTTGGATTAATAAGTCTCTGTGTAGCCCACACACACACCAGCATCTTGCAAAAAAAAAAAAAAAGCTCCTGCAAACAGCTTCTACAGATCTACACAAGTAGTGAAAATGAACAATGAGCACAGAGACTGCAGCCAAGGCACGCTCTCTCAATCTCTGGCCAAGGTCTCAGCGATCATCATTACCGTCTGCACTCAGTCAGGCTGTGTGTTGAGTTACAGCCTTTCGCAATCCTCTGAGGAAACCAGGGAATTTGGCACCGTCTTTTCTCGAGGACAGGATAGTCCAAATATACAGTATCAACATTCCTTCAAGCCCTCATTATATTTTCATTGGAGGGACAAGACAAGTTACAGGCACGGGAGGAGAGGAAACCCTGGAATAATGGCTGTTGTTCTTGATTATGTAGCAGTTGCATCCCTGGTCATTACACTCAGGGTGATTGTGTGTGGGAGCAGAAGTGATTATCACGACAGAAAATAGGATGTTCTATTGAGTTAAACTTTCATTTCTCTATTTCCATGTACTAAACAGCTACCACCGATCAAGTGGAAACTACAAAAATTCCTTTTGTTTAGATGACTAGCCCTCCCAAAAGCAATTTAACACCACTCTTAACATTTAATTTTGCCTAGTCAGAAGTAGCTGAGTCATATGGCCAAACATTTTTATCTTTTTCTTCAGTTTATTTGCAAGTTTATACATATTTTGCAGGTTTTATTTACTATAATAATGATGATTATTAAAAAATTCTAAAACTTGATTAATCAAATTCACTACAATACAACTATAAAACACTAAAATATGTCAAAATAGTGTAAGCAAAGTGATATATTGACATGGTATAAGCAGAATTTTAAGCAACACATGCATTAAATCTGAGTGGAACTATTAAAAAACACTACTGCCTGTTTCAGTTTATGTTGTTACACTGGTGTTGAGGAGTCAAATGACTGAAGATGGATTTCAACACCAGGGATTTAAACACAATGCAAAGTTGACATCTGTCTTCTACAAATGTTTGCATGTAAACTATTAATTAAAAACCAGTAGTGTATTGAATACACCATCACAGGACATAATGTTGTAATAGTATGTGTTGTGTGTGTATCCAGTCAGTTTTAGCGGTTATAAACAGGTTGAATTTCTTTTCACAAGTATCTACAGTGATGACTTCAGTGCATGCAGAGGTCAGGTTTTTTCACAATGAAATGACACAACAAAGTAGGAAGTGTAACTATTGCGTTTATTGTTGACTTCAGCCTAAGAATGAAATATTTTTCAAGTTAATCCAAACACAAAGCACCTGTAGATATGCACAAAGCATAAGGACTGTGGCCACCTTCATTCAAATATTACTATGTGATTATTGGCTCGATTCCTGCTTGGCGCTGCTGCATGCCATTCATACAGTCACACATCTATATTCTGCATCTGGGTGGTCCTGGTTGAATTATGACAGCGTTACTATTTTTCTCCACATTGTAAGTCAGGATTAGACTTTGGCTCAGACATGGATTAAAATGAATAAAACTATGAAGTGCAAAAGCCATTTCCAGTGTATGGAGTTCACGTCTATGACAAATTTAAGTCAGGCAATCCTTGACAATAAGATATTGGGCAAGCACGTACTGAAAATTAGATTTAATGGTTTCTGTTGAAGCAATCAGAGTTATTATGTAATGTGTGGTTGTCACTTTAATGCTGTTCATACTTTGTCCTGTGATATTTCCTCATCTGCCCCACGTCAAGCAGACGACTGCACTGATTCAACAACCCCCTGTATCTGCACTGTACATTGTGTTCAATCCTTTTGTTACTCTAACAGGCGCAGAGTTAGAGGTCAATGTTTAGGTTGACATTCAGTGACAAGACTGTTTTTTGTGCAAACAAAGACAACTGGCTTTGATTCCTAAAGAAATTCAGGAAATCTGGAAATCATAACTGCATAAAGGCCTCTTAAAATTGAGCTTTTTTTCAGGCACTTTTAGTGTCTCTTTTCTCCCTTACACCTTTGGACATTAGGGTGTTTGCTTCCACAGTGTACAGCTAGTCTGCCTTGACACAGTGTTTTTACAAACCATGTGGAAAGGCTTATGGGGACTACAATGTGAATCTGATAATGTGATACCCACAGCAGTGAATAGCTGCTCCCCCAGCATTAGTATTAGTATCACAGAGCTAGCTGTTGCATAGTTGGCTCGCCTGCAATGCGTCTGCTGTCTATTCAGTGTACTGGGGTGCAGCTTGGCAATTCCAGCTCTCCAGAGACGAACTGGAAGGCATTTCTACTTAAAATAAACCCTGTGCGCCCACGTCCAGCCTCTCAGCCCTGTCGGCCCTGCGCTGCTTGTCGGCTCGCCAGCCCTTCCCCATTAATCCACTGCAGCGTTCCATTTATGCGGAAACCATCCTACGGATGTGCCCGGGCAGGCGCTGGGGCATTTAAACCCTCTGCAACACACGCTTGTTCACTTAGACACGCAAACACAGATAAAGACACAAAGGAAACACATATATAATAAAGCACACAGTTATGTTTGTCCTGCATGGCACGTAGTTGAACGAGCAAGCATTGCACCAGCTGGAAAGCACGCACTCACTTTATAGGAAAATGCTGAACCTATGAACTTGCAAGTCACAAATCTGCACAAACATATGATCCAAAGCTACCAATCATGTTTCCCATGCCATGAGTGATCTTTACCCTTCAGGCCAACAAGGTCAGACAACTGAACCTACTACTGGCTCAGATAGTTACTGTTAAATAGCAAAGTGTAAATCTTTTAAAAGGACCACAACATGATATTTACTAACTCACCTGAGTAGCACAGGCAGAACTGATTTACTGTGGTGACTCAGAAGAAGTGCAGTATTTGCACATGTTTATCTGGTAGTATGCAAACTTCACACATTCCTAATCAGGTGCCTGCACCAAAAAGGAGTAACATTTTAGATCTATCCAAATTTGAACAGCATTTCTTGCTACTAAAAAAAACATAACGTCAAATTTAAACCGTGCTTTAAGGCAAACTAGCTATATATTCATGGACGTTTTTTTTTCTTGGATTACACACAGAGAGCCTCTCTGAAACGTCACACAGTTGTATATCTGTGATACTCACTCAGGGAAAACTTGTCAGTCGTTTTCTGCCAATGATGCACCTGTGTTTGGACGCTGTCAAAAGGTATTAAGAGGTTTATTACCATTGGTGCCAGTAGTGACTGCATCATTATCAGAGCTTAAGCAATGAGGACAGAAATGAAATAGCTGCAATTGTGATATTGCTATTTTAATCATTTAATTTATTATTATGGAAGAGTGCCCCACATTTGCAGTTACCAATTACCCAGATGTGACTTTTTAAAGTTTAATATGTTTGATATGCTTTAATAGATGATCATCTATTTTCACACTATTCTTATGTGTGAAGGTGGCTACAGTAGGTTGAGTTTATTTAACTGGATGAATTTGCTGTTTCTGATCATATCACAGCAATCTGTACATATTAATACAGTAAAAAAGTAATTAAAAAAAGAGTTAAGTTTCTAATCTAATCACAGCAGTCTATAGACATTAATGCAGTAAAAAAAAAAAAAGGAATAAAAAGGAGAGATAAGTTAATGATCATATAACACCAATCTATTTACATTAATACAGCAAAAAAGTAATAAAAGCAGGGTAAAGTTTCTCATCATATGACACCAGTCTATTTACATTAATACTATAAAATGTAATAAATAATAGTTAAAGCCGTGCAGGAGCCGTGTTGCTCGTGAGCCACATTAGCTTAGTTAGCTTTTACTTTGAGGAGCCACAATGTGTGGCGTGTGTAGGGTTACATAACAGCCTTTACAAACGGGCTAACCGACACTTCTGCTGTTTAGCAACACTGAAATGAACACTACCGAGGTGAAAATACCTCCAGTCCGAAACCAGCTGCTATATATTTTAGCTAACTGGCTCTGTAAATAACGAGCAGTAAAGCGACAGTTGCTACAACAGTTGTAACAACAACGTAACGACTGCGGCAGAAAAAAAATCACTTCAGCGTAAAGGAAAACTTTAATAAACACTCAGAGTTGTTTTCTTTCTTTTTTTTTTTTTTTTACTGCGATTATTCCAACAACAACCACAATAGTATCACCCCGAAAAAAACAATAAAACGGTCAGAAATATGTGGAGTCAGCAACACAACGTGGTGATGAAAGTGCAAGAAAAATGTGCAAATGTGTTAAAGCTGCGCCTAAATAAGCTAACTACACCCACAGAGATAGCGGAAAAGAGTCAGGAATAGCGCCAGGAATAAGTCTTACCTGTAGTGCGTCCAAAGTCCGCAGTGATAATGGGACGAAGCGGGACAGAGGAGTCGGATGTAGGTTTTTTAGGACTAGCTGAAGTCGTTGCATCAGCCCGTTTAAGTACTGATCATGTCTGTGAGGGCTCCGGAATGCGGAACTGCTGTCCCAGACGTAAGCATGGATGAAAATAATGTAAGAGGAGGGTTGAGGACACCAGGGTTTGTTTGCTCCACCCCCTAGCAACCAAAAAACATACACAGAGCAGAGGAAAGTTTCAGCTGAGGGACATATTGAGAGATAAACACACGCCTACTGCCATAAACGATTCAGTAAATAACCTACGGCTGTAAACACGTGTGTATGGTGGAAGATTAGGGCCACTGGAAAAAAAAAAAAAAATTAAAAAAAAAAAAAAAAAGGTCCAATATATTTTTATTATTATTATTCTGAGAAAAAAGTCAGAATTCTGAGATTAAGTCTGAATACTGAAGAAAAAAAAAAGTTAGAATTCTGACTTTAATCTCAGAATTCTGACTTTTAAAGGTGAAAGTCACATGAGAATTCTAACTTTCAGAATTCTGAGATCAAAGTCAGAATTCTGACTTTGATCTTAAAATTCAGACTTTTATCTCGGAATTCTGACTTTTTTCTCAGAATGATTATATATATATATATATATATATATATATATATATATATATATATATATATATATATATATATATATATATAAAACCTTTATTTCCAGTGGCCCTAATCCTCTTCTGTACATGTGCACTCCTCTGGCTGTAAGGTAAGTGTTTAATGTTTGACAAAAGATGAGGATGAGAAAAGTCAAACCCAAGTCCAATTTCTGCAGGACTTATCACAGGTTTGCAGTGAGGTAGTGGAGTGTGAAGATGTTAACCCATAAAGACCCAGTACTACTTCTGTGTCAGTTCCCACATGATTTTTTTCTCTTTATGTAAAGGAGGCAAGGGGTATTGTTTTTGGTTCGGTTTGTTTCTTTGTTTGTTAACACTGTAGCAGAAAAACTATTGGTTGAATTGATACCAAATTGGGTTTCTAGATTACCAGTGACCAGTATAGATATGGTTACATTTTGGGAAAAGTAGGTCAAAGTCCAAATTTTTTATGACTTTTTAAAATCTTTTCCTTCTCCCATTTGCTTATAATGGGTGAAATTTCACATGTCTATTTAAACATCAAATTTGTTTCAGTTTACGTCAAACTTGGCACATTTATAGAGGCAGTTAATATGCTCACATCAGCACACACATAGACATGATGACATCAGCTGTATTGATGCCAAAATAAGCTACAATAATTGCGAGGGGCGGGGTTTGTTGTGCTTGGCACCACTTGTTACCATTTATTATAACATCAGTGTAAAGCAAGTATTTTCCTATATTTAACATACTGACAATGTATATGTTCATAAAAGCTCAGATCAAAGCTAAGGGTTGTTTTATCAGAAACAGAGAAAACTGATGAAAAAAGTGACTTTTTTGGTACAATCTATCAATAACTGAATATAAATCCAGTGTGTCTATCCACTGTCATTGATCCAACTCCCTGGGTTTTACCATTACTATTTACTTTATCAGTGTTGTAGAAGATGACGGTGTTTCCACTTTCACTACAGAGCCTCTGAACATCCACGTGGGTCATGTCTGATGACCATGAGAAGATGACAAACTGGATTTTACCGGCATTATTTCAATGTATTGATAGAATTAGAGGTTCAAAAGTTATTGATCATTTTAGATCAGTAGTTCATTTTGGTTGCCAGTAGCTGTTTGGGTCTTTATAGGTTAAACCAGGGGTGTCAAAGTCATTTTAGTTCAGGGGCCACATTCAACCTAATGTGATCTCAAGTGGGCCAGACCACTAAAATAATAACAGTGAAAAAAAAGTTTAATTGAATTATGAAAATGTTTACATCTACTAAGTATGCTTTAAAAAATGAGAAAAGCATAAACAACCATGAGCAACCTGCTATTTCTTATGAAAAATAATTGTAATTTTAACAATATTTTGCCTCAGTTTATCAATTACACATGTGTATTACAACTTACAGATCACAGTGGATCTATAACACACAAAACATTAGTAACAGGTAGAATATTGTTAAAATTGCACTTGTCTTTAGACATTTTATGTTCTCATTTGTCCAGGTTATTCACATTTTTGGTGAAAGGATAGTTTGTAAATATACATTTTTCATGTAATTTTTTTTACACTAAAACAAAGAGGAAAATATGGAGTTGTGATTATTTATAGGTTATTATGATAGAGTTTTACTGGTTTAACCCACATGAGATTGAATTGGTCTATATATGACCTTTGAACTCAAATGATTTTGACACCCTTAATTGTTAATATACCCTGTGTCATTTTTGTAATTACAACGGGCCAGACTGGACCCTTTGGTGGGCTGGTTTTAGCCCACAGGCCGTATGTTTGACACCCCTGTAATCCCTTCAAGACCCAGAACTGTTTTTGGGGTGATTTCTAATTTAAGTTTTCTTTGTGTTTAACCTTTCCTTGGTAGTTTCTCACCATTCATTTAACATTATCCTCTGCATTCTGTATTTTTTAGTGGAAACCATGTATTTTCCAATATTTAAGTTACTGATCATGTAGACATTCATGAAAGCTTAGAGTTAATGCAAAGGTCATTATATCAAAACAAAGAAAACTTGAAGAAACTGACTTTTTCAAAAAAATACATCACTAACCGAATGTAGACACAACTATATACAAACACTACTTTGGATTTTATTAATGAATCATTAATGAATAAATGTTGCAAAAGATGACAGTGTTTCCACATTCCCTGTGAAACCTGTGAATGTTCTTATGGATCATTTCTGATTCTGCTTAAAAGCTGTGAAACTGCATTTTATTTCAACATATTGATAGGACTGGTGGTGCAAAAGTTATTAGACATTTTAGATCAGTAGATGTTTTTGGTAGAGGGATAAATGATATGAATAAAGTAAATATATGCATAAAGTGCAACTCAATATTACCAATAATGAGCCTTTCTGCACCTTCTGTTATCTTGTCACCTCTTAGTTTTATAGGACCCTGATTTAACTGCATATAGAAATAATCACCTGCATTTTTCTTCTCTTTAACAGGATATTTATGCATGTAACTAAGGTAATCACAAGGATTACTGTGCACTGAGGTAAAGCCAAGTGCAAACAGATACAGTAAACACAATTACTTCTCTTTACGTTTTTACATTTTCCAAAGGCGTCACTTCAGTTGAAACCACAGAAGAAGTGGTGTGGTGGTTTTGTCAAATGCTGTTCTGCACAAATAGAAAAAACAGAAGCAAGGAGGTTTTATTTGAACATTTGGAGCAGCACATTAACATAAATTTTAATTGCTGCATGTGTAATTTTCTGCATTCTAGTGAATTTTTATGCACCACATTGTGCGTTTTCTCAGTTTATAGTGGAATTTTTTAAGCACTATGTGACAGTTCATAACATAATAATTATAACGATTTAAGACATTCTATACTGCTTTGGTATAAAGTTGTGTTTATAGGTAATATTACTCATAATTGGGGGTTTTCCAATTAAAAGTCCTCTGCTGTGTTTTTGCAGAAAAAGGCATATGTCTTATTTGTTATGAAATCTGACATTTCATATCTCAGCTGCATTTAACTTTTTCATGCCTGGACTTTTCTTTTTCCTTCTTTTTCTAAGAACCCTTTTGAGAGATTTATTAGCTCCTTTTCACTGGCAAATATTAATATTCTAGTTTGGAAGTTTGAGACTTTGTGCAATAAATCTTGAAGTGCCCATGTGCACCTGTAGCTTTACCCACTGTCAAATCTAATTTCTAGACTTATCCTTAATTAACATGATTCATAATCCATTACAGTTGTAGAAATACACTTTAATTACATGGGAAAAACCAAGTCAAGTTTAAGTACTTTCCAGAAAGTTCCAGAAAAACTAGTAGTAAAGCCCCTTCCTGCTGCTTCCCTCTAGTGGGCAAATATTACTACATCTCACTGTTGCCTTAAACTGAAACTTGCAAAGTGTTGCCATATGTGAGATGTTTAGTCTTCAAGGAATGAAAACAAAAAATATATGGTGCTAAAATCGTTTTTGCATTTTTGTTTTAATTTTTTGCAACATTTCAAAATAACCATACTTGTGCAAAGTTAACTGTATGGTTTTCTAATGATCATACTCTGACAATGCAAACACCAGAGCAAAACTGAACTGCACAACCATCTCTGAATACTGTTCATTTTGAGGTTGTCACCTTAGAATTGCAATTAAATTATTGCTGTGATTTTTTTCAATTATCCTTAAAATTTTACTGTTTACTGACTTCCCTCACTGTTATTTTATCACTTACATTTATGAAGTTTATTGTTCTGATTCCTTGCAAACGCAGCCACTATATATAAATGTATGATGAGATAAATTAAAAGATGAATAAAAAGTTATGAATGTGTGTTTTTGCTGAAAGGTGACCAAGCTGAGTTTATCAGATTGGTGAAGGGGTCGCTTGTTGTCATGCTGCTTGAAGAGTGGTATTAACTTAAAGAGTGCATGTTTTCCATCATGTTACTATATAAAATAAGGTGAAATTCATAAGAGTCATCAGGGGTAAATGTAACATTTTTATGTAAAGTGGGACACCTGGATTGTAATTAAAACACAGTCTTGGTGCCTTATTCTCCACTTTTTCATTCATCAGACAGATCTGAGGACACGCTGGTTTGATACGATGCCACCTCAACCGTTCCATCTCAAACGAGCCTCTGAGTTATTAGAGACTCACCAAAATACCCCACTCTGTTCCTTTTTTTAGATTCTAATTTGGTTCTACCGTGATTTATGGCTCACATCGAAGGGGAGGTCTGGGGGGGACTGTGCGTCACTGTCGCTCTTAACTTAGATGACAAATTTTTGGAGAGGGGCATTTGGAGTTAGTAAAGCAGAACTAAGCCATGGTGCAGACAGGTTTTATGAAAGAAAGGAGACTCCTAAACATTAAAACAGAACAGAGTTTCCAGTTTTCAGGTATTGACTTTCAGCTGAATTCTTATGCCTCCCTCTGTGTCTGCAGGAAGGCAGCCAGAGATGTCACTCAGTGCATGAACACACATGGTGGAGACCCATTTGGCACTTAAGCCTTTAAGAGGGAAGTGGCCCTGCCAAGAACAACAAGTCATTATAATGACACTGAGAACAAATATACCACCCCGAACATGCAGAGAAAGAATGCAGAGCACGTTAATTTATTCAACAAAAGCCTATTTATTTAAAAATGAATGTCTGGAAATATGTCTGTGTCTTGGAAAATCAGGTCTTGCTCAGTATTTTGCACTGACAAACAAATGTTTAAAGTTTCTAACTGCTCAATTTGGAAGTTCTGAGTCATATCCTAGTGAGCATACATTATCAAGATCTTTTTTTCTTTCTGTTACACACATACACAAAGTTTTTACATTAAATTATAATGTTGCATGCACTTGCCAACAACCGCCCAAATGATGAATGGAGAGCAAGTGCAGTTTGTGGTTTTGCAGTTATGCTAAACTCAGAGTTTTTACTGTGTGGGTGTCAGAAGGTAAGGTAAAAACAACAAAAAAGCTTTTTGCACATGGAAACATGTTTTTTATTTTGTTGGGTTGAGTTTTTATGCTAAAACACAAAACTTTCCTTCATCATTAGTTACATGCAATGCAAAAACATGTTTTATCTTCTTTAAAGTATATATTTTGTCTGTGAAAGATCAAAATCAATAAGTGTTTTGTCATAATATTATCCAGTAACATATCTTTGGGAAATACCCAGAAAACCAGACACCCCCAGACGCCGTCCTGACTCATCATCCACAACAGTTGTAGACGAGCTTATTTTTACCACCAGTCCATTAAATTTCCTTCCTTTTTTCCTTCATTCAAAAATAAACAGATGGTTTAGATCACGTCAATTTATGTCTAAGAACATATAACAATGAATATTTTCAATGAGGTTATTTAAAACTGTACTTCCAATGTTCTGCATTTGGGGCTGCAGATTTGGAAATGTTGTGTTACTACACAGTGACAGTTCCCATTTTGTGGCAATAGTAGCTTTGGATCAACATGGAAATTCTGCTTTTGTCATATTTTATCCGTTTAATGTTTGGATAGTGCAGATATCAGCTTTAATGCAAGCTAAAGTAATGACACATAGACTCTCAGTGGTAACAGAAGAAAATTAAATATCTCCACCAAAAGATCTGCAAAGATTTGTTACACAAATAAATGAGCAGAAAAGGATTTGAGTAACTTTAATTCATGTATATGTATTTATGAATATGTCCAGATATTTATTCATAATTAGTAACTGTGAATACTGATGCAGGTATGGACTTTATTGGTAAAATACAATATTTTCATATTTGTGAAAAGATTCTGCCTTAAATATAACATGTTTTGTCACTGCATTTGCATTGTTGTGTATCAGGCAAGTGGAAAGATCTACTTTAACCCATAAAGACCCAGTGCTACTTTTATGGCAGTTTCCCAATGAATTTTTATTTGAATTGAACCTTTCTTAAGTGATTTGTCACCATTTATTACAATATTATCCTCTCTATTTTGCACTTTTTCAATGAAAATCAGGTATTTTCCCATATTTAATTTACTGATCATGTAAATGTCCATAAAAGCTTTGATTAAAACTGATTGACATAATATCAGAAACAGAGAAAAATGAAGAAAATGTGACTTTTTCAACAAAATATATCATTAACTGAACATAAGACAAGTGTGTCCATCCACCGTCATTGATCCAACTCCATGGGTTTTACCGATGAATCAATTTTGTAGAGGATGACGGTGTTTCAGCGATCACTACAGAGCCTCTGAATGCCCAAATGGGTCATATCTGATGACCATGAAAAGATGACAAACTGTATTTTACTCTAATTATTTACATGCACTGATAGGATTAGTGGATCAAATTTATATCAGTAGATGGTTTTGGTGTGGCCAGTGGCTGTTTGGATCTTTATGGGTTAATATTTAAAACTTCATCTATGTGGATTGTTTTTTGTAAGTGATGTTTTCATTGTAATCTATGACAAGCCTCCTCAACTGGCAAAGCTCTGTGTGTTTCATTTTCTATTTTTTTCTGAGTCAGTGTGACCCTCTGGAAGAAAATGTTGCCAACCCCTGATCCACACAAATATCTAAAAAAAAAAATTCTATTACATAACATTCTTTCATTTCATATTTCTTTTTATACATGTGTGAATGTGACATGACAGCTCACGACCTAACGCGTAAAAACAGACGGGGCATGGGCTCTTCAGTGGATTGAACGCTGATGCCGCACTAGCATCAACACAGAAATCAAATCAATCACTTAATGTTGACGTTGAATTGAAACCCTCCCCCTCCTCATCTTCATCTCCTCATAACAACAAGCTGTCAGTCATCATGCCAGAGCTTCTCTTTCCCTCTGCTGAGCCTTTTTCCATTTGAGTAGAAACTCAAAGTTTTATTAACGCTGGGAGACATGTTCATGTTCATCCACATCTGTCACTCCTAGTTAAGTCTATTTAAGCATGGTGATACTTCCTCTATTTGCAGTTTTATACATGTTCTTAGAAAGAAGTCACTCTAAGATGACTAGCCTATATTACATACACATTTTCTGTTGGAACATTACAGTGTTGATTTCATATGTGAACAGTGTTACTTGTGTCAGGTGACCCATTCTTCGCAAACCCATATGACATTGATTTATCCATGTAAATATAACACTTCCCTGGGAATATCACAGCAAGCAGGAAACATAGTGGTCATGAGGTGTGTGAGGATGAGATAACACAGGTGGAAAGAGTGAGTGCACAACAAATAATAGAAAGATAGTGATCTGTAGCCAAGCAATGTGAGACATATTACAAGGTGCTGAGGTTGCTGAGAGAAACTGTATCCTGAAACATTACTGAAGTAAGCAGAGAGGCCACCATTATGCCTTATTAAAAATGGATTAATGAGATCAAGGCTATTGTTTTACAAAGTTGTGCTAATTTGTGGTGCTTGATTGAAAGATAACACTAACGTACATCAGGGGTGCCCAACACACGGACTGTGGACCAAAAGAGGACCACCAAAGGGCCCTATCTGGTCTGTGGGATGAATTTGTGAAACGCAATTACAATGAAGATATTAGCAATCAAGGGTATGAAAATAATTTTAGTTCAGGGGCCACATACAGCCCAATTTGATCTCAGGTGGACTGGACCAGTAAAATACTATCATAAAAACCTATAAATAATGACAACTACAAATTTGTATCTTTATTTTTTTGTAAAAAAAAAAAAGTATAATTACATGAAAATGTTTACGTTTACAAACTAACCAGTCCCAAAAAATGTGAATAACCAGAATAAATATGAACATAAAATGTCTTAAGAGAACTAAGTGCAATTTGAACAATATCATGCCTGTTTAGTAAAAGTTTTGTGCCTTTGTAGATCCACTGTGATCTGTAAGTTGTAAATGCACATGTGTAAATGATGAGCTGAGGCATAATATAGTTAAAATTGCACTAAATTTCAAGTTGTTCACCTTATTCACATTTTTTTAAGGAAATTTTGTAGACATAAACATTTTCATAATTCAGTTTTTACATTTTCATATTATTATTTTACTGGTCTGGTCCACTTGAGATTATGTTGGGCTGTATGTGGCCCCTGAACTAAAATGAGTTTGACACCCCTGATACCCATAGATAAACTTATGTATGATATTTACATTAGTAATTAGCAAATATGACGTTATAGATTTAATGAAGCTTATTAAAATAGTAATGATACAAGTTAAAGAGGATAGTATCCATTACATAAGTAAACCTATTTAATGCTATTTCAGGCTAATTTCTGGGTTGATCCAAAAACATACAAGAAGTTCACATCCATTTTAAGCAGAATACTCATTATTATAATACCCCCCCCCCCCAAAAAAAAAAAAACAAAAAAAAAACAAAAACAAGCCACATGTGCTTAAATATATCCGAAACCAGTGTTGCTTGGGTATGGCTGAAATCATACTTCCAACTGACCTAATGGGGAGAGAATGCCAAAGCTTAAACAAGTTGTGGTTATTACAAGCAATGAAAACAATTGTTTAAGGCTTAGGCTTAATATTCTTCAACTGAGAAGTTATACTAGTGCTCTCACCTCTAAAAATAAGGAAAACAGTCATGTTCCTCTGCAGGAATATTATGCAAACTATTTTTTAGCTTGTTACTGGTTGAATCTGTTTTAACATTAACTGTAATATCCAGTTTGACATAGTTAGATATTATTTCTTAACACAAAATTACTTTTATGATGTTACACCTACTTGTAGAAAAAGAAATACTATATAGATGTATATGCAAAAGTATTCTGTGCCATTATAAGTACAGAAGTAATAATTACTTATCACAGAAACTTTCCATATTAATATAATTAAAGATCATTTATTTAATTTCTGAAAACAACAAAAGGCAATGCCAATACTGAAACCCAAACTCTTACTAGAGTAATGTTGGAGTTGATGGGTGGTTGTGAACAATTCTCACTCTGTGACATTTTACAACTCTGAAACAGGACATGGAGTTGGGTGGAACAAGTGGAGTGGACACTAGGTTACAGCATGTGGGTCAGAAGACACTGGTGCTGACAGGATCATCCATCACCACTCTAAAATAGACACACCATGCACACAGTGAATGAAACCAGCCTGGGAAACTCTTATGTTTGTGGTTTCCTTTGCCACTGCTGCAGCTCCTCCTATTGGTGATAGAAAATACTGCATCTTCAGGCGTGGAGACAAACCGAGAAAGATGAGATGCAAAATGTTCTGCACAGACAACTTTATTAAAGTGCACTGACTGAATGTGGTTGCATTAAATGCATCCACTGCTGCCTTAAAGTAATCCTTGGTCATCAACACCGAAACTTTACGGTCTGTAGTCGTTAAACCTATTGTCTGTTGTTCCAGGAAATGCTTTACCACTATTAAAAGCCCACTCGAGCAGTCACCACCGTGCACGTGATACCCACTCTGTAACTGATGAGAAAGTTTCTCGTCTTTACGCGCAGCATCACTTGCCTGGCGTTTTTCCGGAATCCTCCATCTCCGAAATATGACACCCGTCGCCATGGAAACAAAACAACTGCAGTTACCAAAAATGGTCAAGGGAAGTGAAACGAGAAGGCAACGGCGTCTTGACGTCACTCACAGCACGCTCTGCGCCGTGCTGCTGTGGAATTGGATTCCCTTGACCGTGACAATAGTGGAGCAACGAACGAGCTATGAATAAATAATTAACCTGCTGTTTCTGCAGCTCCTACTCTTTTTTTAACACGAATCAGTGCGTGGTCGTGGTATTTATGTAATACCAGGCTCAAAAATAGACAGAGTGACATCTGACTGGTCTGATGTAGAAATAAAGCTTTAATTAAGAACTTATATTGTTTCATATTATTCATTCTACACTTAGAATTCCTTCCTTCATGTCAGTTCATTCTCTCTTCCCTCTTAATAAGAAGTTTGACTGTCATTTTGATCATTTTTTTGGTGTTCCTTTGTAGAAACAGTTTCCCCCAGAGTCAAATGTTGAATAATTATTTTCCATTTCTGAACTTTTTCATGTTTTGTTTTGTTTTTTTTCCAGCTGAAAATCTACTGACCTTGAAAAAAAGAGATTAGAAAAAACAGTCTCAGAGTCTCTAGTAGCTTTTGATCATATCACAGCCATAATGAGAATATGAGGGGATGAGCTGAAACACCACAGGGCATGATGTCCTTGTATAGCTCAGAAATAAGCTTATTTAAATCTGTGTAAACTCTGTCTACTTATGAAGACAGTATGAAAACTATGAATGTGTGAAGAATATTATTTCAAATGACCAACATTGGAAAAATAGCCATGGTTGTTTCTTTTTATTTTCAGCATAATACTTGTTCTGCATCAGATTCTTTTCAGTAAGTAAAAAAATAAACTATATGTCATAAAATACATTTTGATAAAATACATGAGATGATTTTTTTTCATTGACACTTTACAGCAAGATGTTACATCGATACGCTACACATTAGTAACCCTGTTAGTTTTACTTGTACAGCACAACTTTGTCAACAGTATAACATATACATAGGTTATTGAGCATAATCTGGTTTCACTTCACATTTAGGGGTTTAAAAAACACAACCTCTTCTTACAGACAATTTTTTGCATGCATTTTTTTCTCAATCTCAGAGATTTGCACTAACAATATGGAAGAATTCAACCCTGTTACAGTCACAGAAACATGTCATCTACACAACCTCTGATGTTAAGGTTAACACAACATCACAACTGAAACTACAAAAGATTATTTGAGTGAGAGCGTAGCTTGCTGGCTGGTCAGAATACAATTACAGTATTGTTGCATAACTTCTTTGCATTCACAAGGCCAGGAGTGTTGGAGAGTTCAAACTATCTTTCATGAACTCAGATGCACCAAGGGTTCCTTTGAGGCTCTCACAGCCCTCAACTAAGGAATCAATTTCAGAGTAATTAAAGGAAAACACTGTGCGGTAATTGCTACAAGTGGGACTGGAAGACATGATGGGTGTGCTCAGAGATTCAAGGTCATTTGCCACAGACTTATACAGGGTTTCCCAGTCTGAGAGGCAGAAGGGGCTGCTCAGGTCTATGTCAGGGACTGAAGCAGCTGTGTCGGCTGTCACTGCCATTTCCAGGCTCGGCACCAAGTCGTCCAGGTCATCTCCCTTTAAGTCCTCGAGAGCCTCTTCCTCTACACTTGAACACAGGAGGATGTTGGAGTTTCCCAAAATGGCTGCTGCAGGATTACAGGGGACATTGTCCATGTCTTGGCCAATTGGGGCATCTCCAATTGGTGTGCTGACTTCTGCGTTTTTTCCAGTGTCTAGCATGGACAGCAGATGTGGGGAGGTCGGAGGGTCCTGCAGCATTGTGGTGCCATCATCTTCATTTTCCTCCTCACTGTTTTCACTCTCAGAGGGAAGTTTGCAGGATGGTTTGTGAGAGGCTAAGACCTGCTCCAGCCTCTCCTTCTCTTTTAGCAGATCAGCTATCTCTGTCTGAAGGGCTGATTTCTCTTCTTCAAGCTGGTCTGTCTCCTGAAGTGAAAAAAAAAAATTATAGTCAGAATAAAACTCCATAGATTCATAGATGCTCCTATCATATGGATGGTGTTTTGCAGTCACCCCTGATGTGCTACTGTGATTGTTAAACATGTGACACCCCATGCACTATAGAGCATATCATATAAATATCATGTCTGTACAGTGTGTTCAAAAGGATACTTACAGCTTGCAGAGTGTCTATTAGCTCCCTCCGTCTGTTGCGACATTTTGCTGCAGCAATTTTGTTCCTCTCCCTCCTGATCCTCCTCCTTTCCTCCTCCTCTTTGGAAGGCTAAAATCAATCAGAAAAAAGCCCATTTAAATCCGCATCCTGCTAAGTCTTGCTATATCAGCAGTTGGCTCTTCAGCACTATTTCTCTTGCCAAAAAATAGGGGGGGAAATCGTTGCAGTGTATGCTGGGAATAATCATATGGTCGGGGGCAGACTGTCTTTCAGTTCAGGCGTTAAAATGCTGCACCACTGGCACGGTCTAGCCAGTCACGAGAACGCGCAATTTATGCAATTTCCCATCCCATTCATAAACAGCGCTGTGCTCGTTACTCCACAAGCAATTACTCAGTGCACCAATTAGACCCAGTCACCTTATGTGATGTAATGTAATTTACAATACAATTAAATGGAGAAAGCATTATACACAGCCTCTTCTACAACCAAACATGCCAATGAACAGGCTTGTTATATTAACCTTAATCAATGGAGAGGAAGATGAGACAGTCTGACCCCTCTATATATTGCTTGGTTATTTATTTGATCATCCATAGCAGGAGTTATTGGCTCATTGGCTGTCTATGTTATTGCTGAAGCTGACTTTTCATTTGCCCTCCCCGTCCTGTTTCCTTACCTGCTCTTTCTGCCCTTTTCTATTAGAGGGCTTCGCCTTGTTTGCACCTGCCGGGGAAGACGACTGGGTGGCGCCGTGAGATTTGGCTTTTGCGCGGCTTGACGACTGGGAGACAGATGTGATTATCGTGGGTTTCACCATCCACCTCAGATCCGGCGAGGTCTCAATGGGAACAGATGAGTCTGCTACACTGGTCCCAGTCTCCTGGAAATCCAAAGTCGCAGAGAAAAACGCATACATGTACAGTCAGACACAATTGTGATGAACGTGCAGCCATGACTGACCTTTGTGCTTAAATGGTAGTCTACATTAATCATTTGACCGAAATGGCAAAAATCAAAAGGCTGCTGTCTGTATCACTCATTTTCATCATCACCGTCATCAATATCACGTTGAAATTAAAGGTCACGACATGTCTGTGAGAGGCAAATAAAAAATATATTCTTATGAAACAATCTATGACGATTTTAACAGATATCGTAGCATATATAGAATATGGAGATTTTTTTAAATTTTTTTTATCAGAACCTTCCTCTGCCTGGGACAGTCATCCTATTAAGGAAAATGCTGTCTCTGAAATGTGCATCGCTATGTATGCAGAATTTGGGGAATGCAGCCCATACATGCCCTGTGCATTTACTGGGTCTATGCATCATCATTTTGCAAAGATTATTTTTTATTTTCAGATCCGTTTATACCTTGGCGCTGTCCACTGATGATGAAAGCGAGTCAGGAGGATGCTGGTTGCACCCAGGGGTGTCCCCGCCAGGCGATGCTGTGCTACAGCTGGACGATGAGTCGAACTCAGTGCTGGAGTCTGGATGCATGTTGTCAGCTCTAAAAAAAAAAAAAAAAATCACAGCATAAAAGAGTCTCTCTATCTGTTCTGCGTAAAAAAAGTCTGATGCCTGGATGCCTATTTATATTCCATTTGCCAGGTTCATATATATGGTAACTGTGCAGATAGTGAAGAGGCCCGCCTTTTATAGTGAGCAGGAATTTTATGAATGAAATCTGTGTGGTGAGACGGAACCATTTCACAAAGGGAGAGGTGAGAGGGGGGAGAAGGCATTCACATTTTTTCCAACTTAATATCCAGATTTTCGAACATGCAAAAAACAGCACTATGACACATTTTTATTTTAATTTGTGTTATAAATTACAATAAGATAAATTATCAAATATATAGCCTATTATGAAACCCCCTCCCCCACCCATTTCCAGAGGTGCCCATCGCCAAGATGTAGCCTACCTACGTCACTTCATGTATGCAGCATCTGCATCATATAGGATACATGATGTTCCCTTTATGTCCATGTTTTCAGGATACGGTTATTCTCACTCTTAGCTATCGGGGGGACAGATTATCCAAGATAATAGCAAATGCTGATTTAAAACCTAATGCATTCTCTGGTGTCTTTTTTGTTGACAGCCTATATCGTGAATCTCTGTAATTATGCATGCAAGGGGGCTTCCAGTTCACACTTATTATTTATGAGCTGCAAAATAAAGTGTCAAGAATACATTTTCACCTGTGTCTGCATATAATAGGGCTCCAGCAACAGACTTGTCGCTGTAGTGAAGCGACCAATCGCCTATTGGACCGGTCGAACCATATATGGAGTTTCCGGTGGACAGGAACGCGCTGTAGCGCACAGAGAACGCGCAGATGGACGTATTGGTTGTGTGTGGCCCACTCACTCACAGTCACAAAACAAAGTGAAACAGGCGCTAAAGGCTTGCCCGTCATGCCGTGAACCTGATAATGGCGTCACAATAGCTGAATGGAGTTATTTTAAGTCCTGCAGAGGAGGGTAAACCCCTTTTTGTGTAACAAGTCTACCTGCATCAAAGTCTGATGCAGACGCTGTAAATATTTTAGACAGCACTAAAGTGATGTAACATTGTTTTATAAAGAAAAAAAAAACCATAATGCCTCTCGTCATCCCTAAATTGATGACTAATTTCTCAAAGTGATCACTGAACAGATTACTACTTTTTAAAAGGTGATCTCCAGTAACTTATTTTTCATGCCGTGCTATTTCTTATACAGGTAGGATACCCTGCATTTCGCTGTACACGGAATTAGCTCCTATAAGAACACGGCTTGCATAGATGCTATTTTTAGTGAGATGACCTCACAAATCCACCGAAGTGAAAGGGATGAATGCTGAATTGAATGGGCCCCCCGCTCTGAGGGGCTGCGCTCCCGGCTGTTTCCCGGCAGTCACAGCCCCTCTGGGCTTATTTACCGGCACATCATTAGGTGGTCGCTTGAACTTATTCAGTCGCAGCGGCTCAAGACCGGCGGGGTTCAGAGGTCATACAGAACTGCAGACAGCTGCCATTATCCCTCAAAGACCCCTTTTCTTCAAAGCAACTTGAGCGTAAATGCGCGCAGACCGGCGAGTTTATTTTTAGATTCAGTGACAGAGGAGTTCCAAGTCTGTGTAAATTAGGCAAATTCAGCTCTTTGAGAAAGATTGACGTGCTGAAAGTCAATGACTGCAACTTTTTTTGAAGCCTGTTTGCAGATTGGCTCAAGATTCAGGCCAGCTCCAAAGAGCTTAACAAAATGTTCAAAACAAACAGAGAAGGTCAATATGACTGATTTACATGCTGCTTCTCTTGCCAACAAATCAAACAAAATACTCGGGTTGTCCTAAGGTAAACGCGCTGGTCGGTGTCCTGTTTCGTTCCACTGGTCCACAGACACCACAGACAGAGAGTGTCAAAAGGTTAGAGCACTTACTCTGACGTCGTTTCCCGAAACCACAGGGCTCGGCTCATTCACCGGGCTGATGACGCTGAAACTCTCCCTCCTGCCTCGGGTTTTTTTTGTAGTTGTTAAGTGATACGTCTTCACAACATAAACAATCTTTGGTGTATGCAAAAACGAGGACGTCACTGACGCGAAGGGGTGGAGTGTTACTATGACAACTAGGAATGTTCAACAAAACAGAAGCGCGGGAAACAAAACATAAGTCCTTTTACCTACATAGATGCCCTTTGACACAATAACAAAGGAACAAAATAATAAACCTAGCATTATATGTTATGGTCTTTATCAGATTTCTATTCCTGTAAAATAGTTCAACACATTTGACTTTATTATGATCAGCATTGGCTGTACAACTACAAATGAGCTTATTCTGTTAAGGATACAACCTGCAGAAAACACATGAATACATAAATGACATACTACGGCTGTTGTTTTCTATATTTCTCTATATCTGACAGAGGCTAATCACTACATCAATAAAGCTACTGTATGAATTTGCTGAAACTAATCAGTTGAAAGTGTATGCCTGTTAGATATCAGGTGAAGTGTCTGATAACACTGATGAGGGGTTTCATAAGGATGATGATGTAAAACACTGAAGTAATTTAGTTAAATATTGCCAGAGCAATATACAGTCGCTGAAAAAATTATTAGACCATCAAAAGTCATCAAATACAATGGTTATGCAATCAGTGCGACTAAAGCAGACAGAAAATAAAACATGGAATGCCTAGAAGCACGATTTTGGCAGTACAATGCCATAGCTATTGATGTAAGAAGAACTTAAGTGACTTTGGTTATTATCAAGAATACCATGAAAAATGTCTAAATATCAGCTCTGAAATTAAACTCTTATGAGCTATTTTTTTTGTTATCTTTATATTTGTCCAAACAAATGTACCTTTAGTTGTACCAGGCATTAAAATAAAAAAAGATTAAAGAAAACAAGGATGATCTAATTTTTTTTTTTTTTGCATCTGTAAATGGAAGGTGTGCTTATCAGACCTCCATATGAAGGATTCATATAGCTTGTTAAGTAGATTACAAAGGATTCCCTCTACCACATAGGGGAAGCCCTTTATAATCATGTTGTACACTCCTGAGAAGAGCAGACTACTGTCGTGGAAAAGTACACACAACAAACCAGTTGTCAGCTTACTCTGTAACTAGACACACCCCTTCAAAAGGTACAAGTATTGCCTCAGGGCATACGCATGTCTGCTTCTGCTGTGACTTGAAAATATGTAGTTCATGGTGCAAGTTTATATTAGACTATCAAAAAAACAGAGAAAGACGAGGCAATGTAGGCTGTTCTTTTACTGAGTGTCAATGAAAAATGTTCCTCCTAACTTTTAGTTTTAAGTCATAGATAAATAAATATCAAAAAAATAAATTGTAAAGTAGCTACTAGAAGTTAAAGAATAGGGAGATGAACTAACACACACACAAACACACACACACACACACACACACACGCAGACAAACAACATAAGACTTACATTTATGAAATAAACATTTTCTAACTTTGCATTTACCAATTACACAAATGTTTTTAATTCCCATGAACACTGGCAAGACTTTATTTAGATATATATGTCGACCAAAGCTCAATGAAATTCATTATTTCTAAGAACTTTGTCACTTTGAGTGGTGCCGTACATTGAACACTGCATGAACAGGCTACATATGTCACAGAACAAACTTAAAAACTCACACTCAGTTTGCTTCAGGTCTGTTTGCTTGATACAAATAGTTCACAGAACAGATATATCTGCATGTTTGTGTTAATATTTGATGTCCTGAGTTGTGTAAGATGCAGCCTACTCCTGCTGACCATTATCCTAGTTTTTTAGTTTTCACAACAGCCTCTGTGTTTGTTGTCTTACGTCATGTCACTGTCCGCCAATCTCGGATAGTATATTTCCCATCAAGTCCCTCCCCTTCACAGGATGCACCATATTTGGAAAATTACGTAGCGGGGATCCCGTTTCTGGAATATTCCATTTCTCGAGGGTGATTTTAAAATATATTATGAAATGTAACTTCTCACCTTCTAACAACACGCATCGGTGTTGTATGGTTGTTTTTAAGTGTATTTTAAACAGTGTGCGGTTGATGGTTGTGTTTTTAGTGCGTTGTTATGTCCGTGTTTTGGTGTTTTTTCTCCTCCTGGTATCAGGTGACAGCGCTCCCCTTCTCGTACGTCATTCGTCTGGTCCGGTCTCAGGCTATAAAAAGGCTCCGAGCCGACAGAGTTGGTAGTCAAACTTTCAGTAGCTGAACAAGGACCGGAGCAAAAACAACGGGAGCGACATTTAAGAGTTTCTCACAAACCTACTAAAAGGGATTTCCTCATCAGAAGTTTACATTCCCCCCTAGTAGAGTTTGTCTGGATCTTCCTACTTTCTTTTGAGAACGATGATGTTCACCGCTTTCAACACGGAGTGCGACTCTTCCTCCCGCTGCAGCACAGCTTCACCTTCTGCTGACAATCTGGGATATCATCCCTCACCGGCAGGATCTTATTCCAGCATGGGATCTCCCCAGTCTCAGGTATGTGCACATAGTCATTATTAAACTGTTACTTGTATTTTTCTCCTAGTGTTGCTGCTTAGCATGAAAATAATTTGGATCGATAAAATTCTCAGAATTCACCAATAACACACTTAAAAAAAACTTTCAATTTGTAATGCAGGCTAATTAATAGAAATCAGTTATCAGATTGAAATAGTCGGCAGAACTGCTCTCACATAATGCAAAGCAATCGTCATTCATCCACCTGGAAACTCCATAGAGAGACTGTAACGTCATAGTTGACATCATATGGATATTTTTAAACCATCCGGCTTTTTATAGACCCCCTTTCATTCATAGGCACCCAACAACGCTTCACCCCTCTCCTCAAATGTAACTGATGATCCTATTGCTTCATTTCCTACAGGATTTCACTGACTTGACAGGATCAAGTGCCTCCTTCATCCCTACTGTCACAGCCATCTCAACAAGCCCTGATCTGCAGTGGATGGTTCAGCCTCTGATCTCCTCAGTGGCCCCCTCACACCGAGCTCACCCTTACAGCTCCAGCCCCAGCCCAGCCTACACTAGACCATCCATGAGGTCTGCAGCATCCAAGGCTCACAGTTCTACCAAAAGAGGCAGAATTGAACAGGTACTTATTATATGATCTTATACTTGTACTACAAATGTTTTCTCATAGACAGTAAATTCTTCAGATTGTCCCTGAGCTGGAGGTTTAACTTTTCTCTTATTTTCTGCAGATTTCACCTGAAGAGGAGGAGAAGAGAAGAATTCGCAGGGAGAGAAACAAGCAGGCAGCTGCAAAATGCCGTAACAGGAGGCGAGAGCTTACTGACACACTCCAAGCTGTAAGTATCCCACAGATTTATCACTGTACATTACAATGCATTTATCACATCAGCTAATAGCGGTGTTATCCGACAGCCAACTTAATGCCACTTTCTCTATTTTTTCTCGCTTACAGGAAACTGATCAGCTGGAAGATGAGAAGTCCAGTTTGCAGAATGATATTGCCAACCTTTTGAAGGAGAAGGAGAGGCTGGAGTTTATTCTAGCTGCCCACCAACCCATCTGCAAAATCCCCACAGAGCTGGACATGGACTTCCCTGTGAGCACCATTTCTCCAACCCACTCTTGCCTGTCCACAGAGGTGTCCCCTCAGCCACAGAGCACCGTCACAGAGGCATGCGCCATCACCTGCACCCAGCCAACCTTCACCTCTGCCTCCAACTCTATCTTCTCCAGCAGCAGCAGCAGCAACACCGTCCACTCCACCGCCACCATCCCCAACAACACAGTCAAGATGACAGACCTGGATGTTTCCGTCTTAGAGGAGTCTCTGGATCTGCTGGCGAAGACAGAGATGGAGACTGCACGGTCAGTGCCAGAGGTTGACCTGTCCAGCTCCCTTTATACAACTCAGGACTGGGAGCCCCTTCACGCCTCAACCAATAACAGTGACTTTGAACCACTGTGCACTCCCGTAGTGACCTGCACCCCAGCCGGCACCACCTACACATCTTCATTTGTATTTACCTTTCCAGAGGCAGAGACCTTCACCTGTGGCATCGCCCACAGGAGAGGAAGCAACAGCAACGACCAGTCCTCTGACTCTCTCAGCTCACCAACCCTGCTGGCCCTTTAAAGACACTTCCAAAAACAATAACACTTTCTATCAAGCATCTTTTCTTGATGAGAGAGATGTGCAGATCACAGGGCTATGGAATTGACTTGTATCAGTTAGCAAATTATTTTTATTTGCCATTATCTATACTTGCCTATTACACCGATGTAGCAAGTTATAGCATGTTTCAACTAATACCATCTAGTCGTTTTAGTTCAATATGATTTTATGGTGCTAGATAACAAATGTTGTTGTAGTATTGATGTGTGTTCAGAGCAATATTATTATTATTATAATTATTATTATTATTGATCCAGTTTGTTTTCTGGTTGATGAAATGTGAGAATAATTGTGAACCGTTTACTTAAAAACTGATGTACTTTGTCTTAACCATGGTCTGAGTGGTCTATCTTACATGAAGTTTTCTGTGAAAACATTAGTGGTATTAATTTATGAAATTTCAATTTATTTTTTTACAAAGAGTAAAAAGATGGATGTTGTTTGCAAGATATGTAAATAAAACATAGTGATATTTCAATTCAGTCATTTGTGTGGGTTGAATCTGTGGCTCTGCTCTCGGTACATGCACACACTTTCACATAATCTGTTCATATGGATGCACGACGAGCTGTCAGATAAAAAAGCATTCGCATTTAATTGAAATAATGTCTAAAATTAGGGATAGCAGTGTTTTTCCTGCTCCTCGACTGGCTCTATTTATTGTTCCGTCTGTTGCCAAGGTTAACTATACGTCAGGGCTCTAACGTCAGTGCGTTCTTTCCATTTTTTAATTTGCAAGCCCAGCGCGATGACGTTGACCTTCCGTGCCCAAATATAGAGATTCACCAGAGCGCTCGCTGTTGCCGTCTTGTAGGAATCGTCGCCTCATTGCAGAAAAGAGACGAGCCGCCTGCGCCGTTCATACACCCTGTATCACAAAAGCATTTTTGTCTCATTGGTTCCTTTTTAGATGCATTACAATTCGGCATAATTTGCTCTCGGTGTCTTTATAAGAAAGCGGAAAAGAAGCGCGATCCCTTCACGACGTGGAGCAGTTGCTCAAATGTGCTGCATTGCAAAAAATACAGTCTCACGTTGGGTTATGCAACAGGATCCGAAAGCAACAGTTAAACCACGATCTACGTCTGTTTAATTGATTCTGTTCTGTCAGAGGGTCTGAATTCACCACACTAACACCTCCCACAGTCAAACGCGTCAAGTCAAGCAAAATGCGAGCAAAAGTCCACTGTGATAAATCATTGGCAGGGGCATTGTGCACATGACATGCAGACAGGGCATGCAGACAGCTGGTCAAGAGGTGGACAGTGTCTGTCTGCAGAGTTTTTATACAGCTGCTCTTTTCAAACACTATAAATCCACTATAAAATCCAGCAGGGCCTAGAATGAAACTTCTGTCTACTCAACAGCACGTCTCTATTGAAAAGGTTGATTGTTGTTATCTTTGTTGGTATTAATATAGTTTTTTTTTAGCAACTCAACAGCATTTTTTCTCATGAAGCCTCAATATGAGGTATGTATTGCATTAGTTATGCTTTCTTTGTACTTATTTCACTGTTAAAGCATTATATCTTGTATACTTGAGCTACATGTTCATTATTTTTCATGTCAAGGGTTTTTACATGACTGTATTGCAAGAAAACAATCCTGCTGTTGTGTATATAGCTGATTATTATACAGAGTGAAAGTCTGTTGATTTGTGATATTGGGTTAAAACTGTTTTAAATTGTAATTCATTTACCACCATTACATGAAGCCGTCTGGTGATTTGTCCTATATTTTTAAGACTTTGGAGCCAAAAACTTCTGTCATTGGTGCAATATAAGGTTTTTACCCATTTTGTAATTAGTTGTTGCTTACTCTTCCCATCTGTGTCATTTTATTTAACTCATTTGCTTATTCTGTTTAATCAGTTGCTGTTCTTTAATCAATATTTCGCCATGCAAAGATTAACCAGAGGGCAGATTGCTTAATGGCTTTACTCAGGAAATGCGTTGAGGGAGTGCATGAGGGACACACTAAGCGGAAGACTACCCAATAACTTACTCTGACGTTTGTGCACGTCCAATGTGGACACACCCTTTTATGCAACTAAGAACACAGTAGTATTATTCTACTTCATGCACAGACATGCCTGCTAGTCCAATGTATGTCCAGAAGAAAATCAAAAATTACATAAAAAGATGTGTAATTTTTTGGTTAATTTTTGTGTTGCACCATCAAATGTGTCTTCAGTTTCTGCCTCTTGTTTTGTCAGCATTGTGCTGTTGCATAACAGCTGAATCCTAAGTAGCTTTCTGTTTTCCTTTATGTTTGAGCAGAGCCTCCTTGTTCCCCCAATAAAACCTGTATGTACGACCATGCAGCACCTAATAACTCTGTCTATTAATACCTCTTTGCTGGCCCCCAGGGAGATGGGGCAGGAGCTGAAATAGCAGGTGCCTATTGCTTCTTTTAACATCAGCATCAACAACAGTAAAATTAGACCACTATGACGCCAACCTGCGTCGGTGCTTCAACCCAGGGGAGGAACCAGGCAGCGTACGTCTGATAGAAAGAGAAGAGGAAGAAATAAGAGCAAGGCACAGAGAGGAGGAGGAGGAGAAGAGAAAATGATGAGTGTATGAGGTAGAGTAGCAGGGAGGGAGACAGAGAGACAGAGGACCTTGCCTGCGTGTAATTGTGTGCTAAGTGATGATGAAACAGATGAATTCGCCTCCATGCCATGACAACAAGAGCTCAGTTTAGCTCAATATCTGCTGAAATCCAACCCCTGATCTTTGTGTTCCTGAGAAAGGATATGAAAGCTTCAAGACATCATGAATGCTTCACTGTCCTCCCCCAGCTGAAAGGTTTAGGTGACAAAGTTTTTTATTTAGTGTAGGTGGAATGATATTAAAATACACATATTCAGGATTTCCTGCTATTCTACAGCTTATGTGCTGCACGGAAGCTACCATGGGCACCACCTACTTAATGTAAACTAAATATGCAGAACTGCTAAATATCAGAACTGATTCACTTTCACAACGAAAAAAATTATCTTGTTGGAGAGCACCTAAATTAAAGCTGCAGTGATTAATTGATTAGGTATTTGTAATTGTTAAATTAACTGACAACTGAAAAATCAGTTAGAGTATTTAACCCATAAAGACCCAATGCTACTTTTGTGGCAATTCCCAAATGATTTTTTTCTCTATATTTAACCTTACTTATGTGACTTATCACCATTTCTTGTAATATTATCCTTTATATTTCATGGTTTTTCAGTAAAAATCTGGTATTTTACTGTATTTAATTCACTGATCATGTAGGTGTTCATAAAAACTCAGATTAAAGTTGAAGGTTATTGGATTAGAAGCAGAGAAAACTGAAGAAAAAGTGAGTTTTTCAGCATTCATATCAATAACATAAACATAAAAACAAAGTGTTTCCATCCTCCATGAGTTTTCCTTGTGAATCAATGTTGTGGAAGATGACAGTGTTTCCATGTTCACTACAAAGCCTCTGAACGTCCAAATGGGTCATATCTGATGACCACGAAAAGATGACAAACTGCATTTTACACCAATTGTTTACATGTATTGATAGGATTACAGGATCAGCAGGTATTAAACAGTTTACATCAGGAGGTGGTTTTGGTCACCAGTGAATATGAGTCTTTTTGGGTTAAGAAAATATAAAATCATTTGTATAACTCAATATCTTGGGGTTATGGACTGATTAAGACTTGAAGACTTTACCCTCACTTATGAAAACATATTTGCTTATGACAATTAAAATGGTCATTAGTTGTAGACCTATCCTAACCTAACCTAACACCCCACATCCCCTGATTTGAGTGCCTTCATAGACTTGTGGAAAACTGTTGAAGTTAGGTAACATCTAAACCTTCGTCACATAAGGAGAATTACGATTTAGTCAGCCTGATTACAAAGATTCTTGAGACACATTTCACATTGATTTCTGACATGTTCCATTTTGTCTTTAGTAGAGGCAATTAATCTGACACACTGGAAATATTCCATGTAAGTTTCTATTGCTTGACACGTCTAGAACTCTGCCCACATTCTGAGTTCTTATCATTACATTGTTTATATCTTAAGAGAGATCATGCAACACAAAAAAATTAGAGTGAGTTGAAGGGTGTGTAGGCACTTGCGTCAGTCGGCATGCTCATTTAAGAAAGTAATGTTCTCCAGAGAGCTTTCATAGTGACATAAAATGCTGAAACAGTGCCCAGAGGTGATAAAAGGTTACTCAGTTGATAGCTAGTTTGGCAATCAGACAGGTGGATTATTCCGAGACCTTTACAGACTGCTTCATGTTCCTGAGAAATAACGTGGGCTTACATGTGCTTGGGGACTGAACATCAATTTGAAGTCTAGAAAGGTCTGACAGGAACAAAAAAAAAATAAGTGCATGTTATTAACAGCCCTGTACTGAGCTCTTAGTGGAGTTAAACTTGTTATAAAGTATATGGTCAGGGAAATGTGGATGTAAAGTTTGTAAATTTTCAAGCCTAAATCCTCCGTTGCACAGAGGAGTATAACATGCTATTCTTAGAGGTTATTTGACGCACTAAGCCACAGCACTGGTGGGATTTCTCTCCAATAATTACTGTTCGGTTAGCGGCAGACTCCCCTCAGCACCGTGTCCTCATCTCGTGGGATCAGTAACAAGGATGTTTCCCTGGAAACTGGACAGCTCTGTCGTATGTAATTGGGTAATCCCTGAGCTCCTGACAGAAAAATAATAGCTTCTGGGATTTTGAAAATACCCCATGCAGCCAACATTGAGAGAGATATGTGTGTTTTAAAATCTAGATTTACCAGTCACACATGATATCAATTAGTACATTATTATGTTTAATAATCTATGGTGGAAATTTGTAAAAAAAAACAAAAAAACAAACAAAAAAAAAAACTATAATTGTAATGTGACCAATAAATTATGTTAAAGCTGAAGTATATCTTTCTAGCTTTCAATGTGATTTAAAAACATATCAGTAATACTTCAGTCAAATAAAGAATATCGATTAACTCACAATACTCAAGTATGAGGAAACACAATAGCCAGCTTTGAAGTCAGCTATCTGTCTGGTGACCTCCAAATGATATTCATCAGTTGATTTTGTTAGAAAAACACAATTTCTGGTCTGTTTTATTTCCATTCTGTGAAAGACAGTGTTGCCAGTAAAACACACTGATCATCACACTAATGAGGTTTTACTTGAACTCACATCATCATGTGGTCCTCACATGAACTCTCAGAACTTGGGGGAATGATTTAATGATTGAATTTGAATGTTTTTTGGTGATCCTTGAACCATATTAACCCATAAAGACCCAAACAGCCACCAGCAACAAAAACCAACTACTGATCTAAAATGTTTAATACCTGTTGATCCACTAATCCTATTAAAATATGTAAACAACTGATGTAAAATGCAGTTTGTTATCTTTTCATGGTCATCAGATTTGAGCCATTTGGTCACTTGGAGGCTCAGTAGCGAACATGGAAATGCCATCATCTTCTAAAACATTGATTCACCAGTAAAACCCATGGGGTTTGATCAATGACAGTAAATGGAGACACTTGTTTTTATGTTCAGTTAATGATAGATTTGCTGAAAAAGTCACTATTTCGTAAGTTTTCACAATTTTTGATATAGCCCTCAACTTTAATGTGAGCTTTTATGAACATCTACATGATCAGTGAATCAAATATAGAAAAATGCCTGATTTACACTGAAAAAATGCAAAATACAGAGGATAATTTTATAATTAATACTGATAAGTCACCTAAGAAAAGTTAAATATAGAGAAAAAATAATTTGAGAACTGCCAAAAAGATAGAACTGGGACTTTATGGGTTAACAGAAAAATCAGTGATATGCGCCTTACCAGAAAACATATACAAGCATTCTCAGTTTCATGCTCATTCGTTCACAACAACTAATTAGGGTGATATAGTTTTTACATGACACTATTTATCATTATCATGACATTTTTCTTTTATCTTTTGTGTGACTATTTCAGTCAAATGTAAGGTTTGCTTTCCTGTCCCTTCAGCTATCAGCAAGTCAAAATCACTTTCATTAGATAAAAGAACCCCTGAGCTGCAGCTACTGAAAAGGGCAGGTTTTGACAAAGACACACATCTTAGTGTTTTTTTTTTTTTTTTTTGCAGGATTGTAGTCTTTGTAATACCACAGCATGCTTCCTCATGTGCACATATTGAACCAAAAATGACTTCTCAAAGCAATGATGTTTTTCAAAGGCACCATCGCTGGTCCTGCTCAAACCATGGTAATTTGTTTAAAGAAATAGCCTACAAATTAACATCCACTCGAAGGCTATTTCCCTGTTCTAGATTCATAAAGACTGGTGCCAGACTTATCTGCAGAGCTGGCACAATGCTAAAAAATGGGTAAATGCATAATTCCTTATAAATAAATAAAACTAAATGATTGAACCAGCTACATACTGTATATTTTGCAGTCATCAGAAATTCTCTCATATATCTAAAGATTTCATTTTGAGGATGTGAGTGACTCCTGTTACTTATTATTATTATTATTATTATTATTATTATTATTATTATTATTATTATTATTATTATTATTATTATTCTGAGGGAATTTTGACAAACAAAATTCCACTGACTGACTGAACTGAACTGAAAAAAAAAAACATTAGTGGGTATGCCATGTTTGAGAATATCCAATTTGATTAATTTGCCATTTTGGAAAATGCATGAATTGAATGACATGAGTGAGTTGTAGCTATAACACAGTGGCCTATTTCTTTATTTTAGAAAGAGGTGACGGACCAGTTTTCTCAATATTGGGTGAGACTTGTTGTTAGTGCCAGGCATAGATCAGTAGGGGAAGACAATAGGTGTTGATTCTAAGGGGCTACAGGGGCCATAGAAAATAGTGAAACAGTCGTCCACTTCTATAAGTTAATAGTCAGTATTTGTATCAATCTAAAAAAAAAATTCTAGTACTGTTATCTTTAAAAAATATTAATATAATGAAAAAGATGCCTTGGACCATTTGCATCAATCTTGTGCAAAATGGTAAAATCTATTGGAAGTGGAACACTGATCCATGCCTGCACAGTGTTATATTTTAGGGTTTGCATGTGTTTTTTCACGGGGCCCCAAATCGCGGATGCCCAAGTCCCGGGTGCACAGGTCACACACAGGTGGGTCACACCATTACCCTCTGAAGCGGTAGTACTTCCTCCACGCCGGCAGGGGCGCTGGTGCGCACCGTCAGGCCGGCAGAGTGAACAGGATCTCAGTGTTAAGCTGGTTGGCTGGCACGGGCTGGTTGGTCGGTTGGTTGAGAGTAGCCATGGCTCGACTCGCTGCGCTACTGCTTTTACCGGTTCTAATTGAATCGGTATTTTCAATTTCTTTCTTTTTGCCAGTCAACTCAAGGAAGTGTTTACGGGAGGAGATCCACAAAGACGTCCTGGTCACGGGGGAGTATGAAATAAGCGAACAGGCGAACACCAAAACTAATCTGAAGGTGAGCGCAGACCTCCGGCTAACGCTGCCGCACCGAGGCCGAAATACCGCTGATCTCTCCGTTTATGGCTGGGAAGTGTACTGTTATACTTGAAAGTAAATTTAATTATAGTCATTGTATGCTTATAGTGACTTGTATTTTCTTTATCACAGCTGTTTCCGTTGTAGCTGAGTTAGGCCAAAAACCAGTCTTCCTGGTTTTAATGCTAGTAGCTATTTAGTGTTAGCTAGCTAACGCCAGTACTCAAATGGTTTGAGCTCTTGAACATTGTCGTTGTAGAAGGCTATTTTGAGTTATGGCCAACATGAAAAGCGTTGTGTCATAGTTTACAGTTGACTCTACGTCCTCAAATGACCAGTATTTCATGTTGTGAATGTTAAATACTTCGTCGCTGTCATCGTCTCGGCTTTGCTGCTGTTACACGTCAGTCTTACTGGCCATTCAGCTGGCAGCTACAAGCTAGCAACATTAGCTTACTAGCAATTTACCATAGACATCAACAGCGACTGATTAAACACATTGGATTCTTGTATTAGTCCTCTTTGAATCATACGTAGGTTATTGTTATTGCTAACCCATTATTAACATCACCGAACCCCGTGGATAAATGTTTGGATAGAGGTTATTATCTAAAACCCATGTGATAATCGTCAAACAGCTGTTAGGTCAACACCAACATGTACACATTCCTGGTTAAATTATAGCAATAACCTTTACTGTGTAGCGTCTCTCATTCAAATGCAGCTCCAAGTGCTATAACTACAATCAATAAATTACATACACTTAAGCACTTGAGTTGTTATAGACTTGTAGTGAACATTAAAACAAGGATAAGATGGCATAAATAATGTAATATGGGAAACCAAATGGAAAACACTCACTTTAGAGGATAAAATTGAGATAAAACTAGAATTTGCAATGAACATAACGTAACACTGAACATTAGGTTAAAAAATGTATAAGGCATCAGAACTCAGTGATTTTGTTTCTGCACACATTTTATTAAGTAGCCAAGTTGTCTACAGATAAATTAGGTTTGGCAAATGTTATTTATTTATGGCCTGAAATTAGTACTGCACTAATCATCAATTATTAATTAACATGTGACACTGACTGTATGTACCCTATACGTCTGCATTCCACAGACTTAACTTTCTAAAGAGATAAAACAGAAAATGGGAGCAGACCATCCCATTTTAAAAATTACAACCAAATATAATATATGCTTGTTATGAGTTAAAATGATTAATATCTAAAAGAAGAGTTTATTTTAAATGATTGAGCTTCATGTTTTTATATGTGTGGACTACACATCATAATAGCTTTTGTTTTGTTGAACTTCACAGATCACAGATTCCTCTAGCCACACTCTCTACTCCAAGGAAGATGCAACAAAAGGAAAGTTTGCATTCACCACAGAGGATTATGACATGTTTGAGGTGTGCTTTGAGAGCAAATCACCAATGGGTAAGTGTTTTTACCATCATTCAGACAACTCGCAGACAGTAAATGATAATGTTTCTCAAGGCACAAATGCCAAAGACATTTTCTCTGGTAGACATAGTGTTTCTCTGGTAGACATAGTGTACAAAAATAATAGTCAATGTTAAATCATGTTAAATATAAAATAATTATTGTAGCAGACATGTCAACATAAGCAATAATATTTTGAATGAAGTGTATAATGACACGTGATCTTTTTCTTCTAGAGTTGTCGTACATATATATATATATATATATATATATATATATATATATATATGTATATGTGTATATGTATATGTGTATATGTGTATATATATGTGTATATGTATGTATATGTATATATATATATATATATATATATATATATATATATATATATATATATATATATATATGTGTGTATGTATATATATATATATATATATATATATATATATATATATATATATATATATATATATATATATATATATGTGTGTATGTATATATATATATATATATATATATATATATGTATATATGTATGTATGTATATGTGTATATATATATATATATATGTGTATATGTATATGTGTGTATATATATATATATATATATATATATATATATATATATATATATATATATATATGTATGTATATGTGTATATATATATATATATATATATATATATATATATATATATATATATGTATATGTGTATACAGGGTGTCCCATAAGTCTCCATACATAGGAGACATAATACATTCCATACATATATGGTTCTAACATGTATTTCTTTATATTTCTTCTTTATAGTTCTTCAGCAGTGGAGGACACGCATTGAAATGTGGTCGCGACAAAATGGCAGTCATATAGAGCATATTATATAAATAAAAATGGTTTATGTGAAGAAACGTTTATTTTTCCTATGTATGGAGACTTATGGGACACCCTGTATAATGCTGTCTTTGCAGAGCATGATTAGTTTTGATTTGATTTTCTGTGACATGTTAGCTTTTGCAATATTGCTTTCCTTCGCATGTAAAAATAACAAAATGGAATCTGTTTTCAATCAATCAGCTGTTTTAAAGAAATTAGAATAACCTTCTATCACACATAGAATAACTAAAAATGGAATCAGAATGAAAAAATACACAAAAGGCTTTCATCATTTCATTTATTTTATTTAAAATTAGTAAAAACTCACTTGTGTGCATCAAATTATATATAGTAAATGCAAGCAGAAGTTCAATAAAATGGCAATAAAAGGAGAACATGTAGCTCTATGTCAATTTTTCCAGTGATGCAAAAAGTCAGCGTCAGTCTAAAACATTTTCTTCCAAGTCCATGTGAGGCAAAACACTGTTTTGTTGACTTAAGGATTTTATGAGACGAGGAAAAGATTTATCTCTCTCATTTGAGTCTTTGTTGTCATTAATTAGGAACTGGGAGAGTGCCTGACCAGCTGGTCAATCTGGACATGAAGCACGGCGTGGAAGCCAAAAACTATGAAGAGGTGGGTGTCTAAGTCTGTGCCTGTTGCCTGATTCTGATGTGGAATCTGTATATGATAAATTTGACTGTAGTTTGTAGACAAGACGATTAGATGTAGGATTTTGTTCCAGTTATGGTTCTTATAAATACTTACATTATTCTATATTAGAATCCAGAAAGCTTTACTTTATTTATCTATTGTGTTGCTGAATGAGATGGAAGTGCTACCGGGCACCCAAATCTCCTCAATAAAATCTAAACTGTTGGTGTTGATTTTGTTGGCATTTTTACTTTCCATATTAAATATCCACAATTAAAACAACCAAAATATGAAGTGAAAAAGGAGAAAATGTTGCTGGAAATAGTTGGCAAAGTTGCTGTATTAATAATGAGTAGATGCAAGGAAAGGAATGGAAATGGATGTAATGAATAATTGTGGGTATGTGCATATGTTGATCGATAAGGAAACTGCATTTTCTCAAAACTCAGTTAAAATCAGCCTTACATTTGGGCTGAAACCTATAGTGTGAGTTTAATGAAACGGCAGATGCAAGAAATACAAACTCTCCATCAAAGTGTTGTTGAGTTATTGCTTCAGGAGCATATTTACATGTATGCTATGATAAATAATTGTTGATAAAAAAGTGAGGTGTTTGTCTGCATATGCTACCAAATGTTGTAACAGTAAAACATATAGAGGATGGTGGAGTGAGTGGAGGAGGCTCTCTACTTTCCATATAAGGAGATGCTATTGTGCATCTGACCTGCATTACTTGGCACTGCTTCTCAGAATGGATAAGTGTTGGGTGCTGTTGCTGCCTCGGGGAATACTTGTTAATAATAAATACAGACACGATAAAGCCTTGTGAGCTGAGAATCACCCCGCTTCCCACACATGGCGCACAAAATGACGATCTATTACAGTGTGTGTGAGTAGGTGGCTGAACAGGGAGAACTCAAGTAGGCAAGCCTGTCTGTGGGAAGGTGGGTGGAGCTGAAACTGCACATGTATTCACCTACGTAGATGGGTGTGTTTCCTTGATCAAATTTACAAGTGGTTAAGCTGTTTGGTGTTCTTGGAAAGTACAAGTACACCACAGATTCCAAGCAAACATCCCTGTGTGTCAGTGTCTGACACTGTGATCTTGGTAGTTGATCAGCCTTTGTTTATTCTGCATATATGTGGTATCATTACTTTGAAATGCATAGAAATATTTTGTTACACCCTTATTTACGTAACAAGCAAAATATCCATGTGTGATGCTAATGCAAATTATGAGGCTGTAGACTAAAATTTAATTACAGACTGTGCAAAGTAGAGATGTGGAAATTTCTCAGTTCATCTATTTTGTAATGATTACTGAGCGATTCATATTAGAAATGGTTGTAGTTTGATTTTTGGAAGCACTTTCCAAAATTAAAGGTTGGTCAGATAAAGTAATTCAAAACATCGTCCCTGTGCTGTAATATGAGAGAGTGGAAGATCCATTCCATTCAGGTTAATCAAGAATTGCAGTGGATTTGAAATACGATGCCAGTGAAGATTCACAGCTCTATTGCAGATCTAAAAGTTGTTAATGCAAGTCAGTATCGCAACACAGGGAAGTGTAATTTTTGTTTACTTTGTGAGGAAAAATTAGATGTCTTCACACATCAATAATTGCTTTCACTGATTTGGAAATCAGTGTCCTGTCCAACTCCATGTTGAAAAAGGTTAGCTGTAATAATCAGATGAACCACATAAATTTAGCTGTGAATGCATCACACAACAGTTGCATAATCTTGTGGTTGGCTCATTGTGTTCTGTCAAAAACATTTCCAAATACTTGAATTTCACGCATTTTAAACCACTTTCATAACACCACATATTTGTATGTGTGTATTTTATTGATGGAAAGCATAACTTTACCAAATGTCTCAATAGGCAAACACAGTTGTCATCTGAATTGTTTAACACATGGACTCGACTTCATCCTAGTCTGAGAAGGGGCTGTGTTGTTTCAAGGGTTTCATATGTTCCAAGGGAGACACCTACTGGACAAAATCTGTAATAGCAGCTAAATTAGGGTCTGGATGGCTTTGAAGGTTTTGTCTTTCGTGGTTCTCAGCTGTCTCTGTTTGCCTCTAGATCGCCAAGGTGGAGAAGCTGAAGCCTCTGGAGGTTGAACTGAGACGACTGGAAGACCTGTCAGAGTCCATTGTTAATGACTTTGCTTATATGAAGAAGAGGGAGGAGGAAATGAGGGATACCAATGGTAAGACTTACATACCATTCTATTAGTCAGTTCTATGAATCATATCTAAGGATCAGTTAAATGATGTTGACCTGTCTGTCCATTTTTCAATTAAAAAGGTCAAAAATTGGTTAGAAAGAAAAGAAATTGATTAAAAGATACCATACTTTATTCCACTTTATATATTTTTTATCATTGAATTAATGATTTCTCTCCGGGTACTCTGGCTTCCTCCCACCATCCAAAGACATGCACTAATAGGTTAATTGGTTAATCTAAATTGCCCATAGGTGTGAATGTGAGAGTGATTGTTTGTCTCTATATGTCAGCCCTGCGATGAACTGGCGACTTGTCCAGGGTGGACCCCGTCTTCGTCCCTATGTAGCTGGGATAGGCTCCAAGCGACCCCCGTGACCCTAGTGAGGATAAAGTGGGTTCAGAAAATGAATGAATGAATTAATGGTCCAAATCTTTACAGAATTAATTTTAAAGATAAATTGAGGTTGCTCCATATAGCAGTCCTTAAGATCATAGCCAAATCATTAACTTTTACTAATTAGTCATGACTTTGTGTAGGACATCCTTAATGCTTGAATGTTACAGTATTCTTACTTTTTCCATTTCTATTTTAAAGTTCTCATGTTATTGGCCACTAATTTAAGTGATTGGGTTATCCCTCAATTCTTACTTTGTCACTAAAAATATACAGGACAAATTGAATTGTTTGGTGAAATTACTCACATAGTGTACAATTCTAGGCCATTGTTTGCAAAACGTAGCCATGTCTGTGGTCGTGGATAAGACAGCGGTCCTTTGTCCACTGTGGTGGGAGGTTCATAGACGGCTGTTGTCCTTGTCTTGTGACCAAAGACAACCTGTGACAAAATTCTGGCAGTGTCTGAAATTAAGTATTGACTGTCTCTCCATCCGCTATGATCTACATCTACTTAACAACCAAAAGAAATTCAGTATGAAATGACAAACTGATCAATGTGACGTGTCTGTATATATGTTTGTCCAACTAAAATTACTTTCAATTGTCACAATTGGGCACACATTCTCCTTCTCCTCTTTGTATTTTCATTTTTGTAAATAAATTCCTCTATTTTAACTAGAAACACATGTGGATGGTGTACTGTTGTGGTGCCCATTTCTTGTACTTTAACCTGGTTTGTGGCCAGAGGTTCAGTTTGTTTTATTTTTGTACCGTTTACATACATGTCATATCCAGGTTTATTTGATCCATGTTGTAAGGTGCGCCTGCAATAAAGTTATAAAACTGCTGAAATCTCAGCCTGTAGAGACCTTTGTAGGCGGAGGCTTCAGATAAACTCATACGATACTATGACATGACATCTCCTTTCTTCTCTTCTCTCCAGAGTCCACCAACACACGTGTGCTGTACTTCAGCATATTCTCCATGTGCTGTCTCATTGGGCTGGCCACATGGCAGGTCTTCTACTTGCGGCGTTTTTTCAAGGCAAAGAAGCTGATTGAGTAGAGCGGCCCCGGGCTCCTTGCATTTGGGGGAAGCTGCTTTCCGGTCAGCCAACACATCCCAGCATCCACCCTCCTTGGACTAGCTTCAGCAAACAACAGCAAGCGGGGTTGAGGGGCTCAAATTCTAGTTTTGATGACTGTAAGAGCGAGTTCCAAGATTGTCCTCTGAAAAAAAAAAAGATCCACCGACTTATTTAGTGGTTTGGAACATGAAAAGCGCTGTAGGGAGACATGTACTGTGTGAGGTGTGTGTCTCTGCTTCATCTCCACGGTACTTGATGTTTCTGTCTGCACTGTTTTTAATGTTGCAGCCTACTGAATAAGAACTTGTTCCCTCAATCAGTTGAATGATGTTTGATGTTTGAGCTCAGTTTGAATGGATGTGCCATGAGAGAATGTCCTTTTGCCCTTTTGTTGATGTACACATTCTTTGCCATGCCAAGCAATCTAGATCCTTGGTGCCCTTTTATCAAGTGAAGGCTAATGGAAAAGGTGGTTTGTTGTTACTTTGAGAAAACTGGCAACCACTGAACTTCTTTGTTATGTCACTTAATTTGCATACATGTTTGGTAGCTAAATTTAATTGTCATTAGTTTGTTTTCATATTGTAAATGCTACTTAGTTGCTTTACAGGTATTTTTTTTTTTCGGGGGGGGGGGGGGACTGGTTGTGAATTGTCAGAGTAATATTCTCTTAGTTATAAATTAGGTCACTTCTATGAGCTCTTGCACGTTCTATTCTTGTTTTGTTTTTGTTTTTTTCCTTTTTTTTTTTTTTTTTTTGAACATATGAACATTAATTTTGTCACCTGTCAAAAAAGCCGGAAACCAAAAACAATATCCGTGAAGAAATAATTTTCAGTATCATATATGAATGGCAGTTAGTAATTAACCCAGCTCTGTATAATACAGTTAAGATATTTATACAAGTTCCTCTTTCGAGAGTGCAGCGGACGGAGGTTGTGGAGGAAAATCTATGTTTAGTCATAAGCCCCTTTTCTTTACACACTGGCAACTGTTGTGAAAGTTTTAGAGTACAAGTTCCCACTTAAACTATATACCAATCCATCCAGCGTGTTTCTTTTCCTCTAATGGCTTCTAGGGCTTTGGTTACATGAGAATGTGGGTGGTTACAACTGTTCATAATGTGTTTGACGGGGATTAATTAAGGCATCTGACATGGGAACATTTTTAACAATGAACATGCGCATTCTGCGCAGTCAGTGATTTTTATGTTGACTGATGAATTTTGTAAATTTGTGTTGGGCTTTTATTCAATAAAACATTGGATGGATTTACACTAGCCTTTGTGAAGACCAGTAAAACAGTTACCAGCTGATAACGCAGGGAATTCATAAGCTTATAGTAATAATAATTTCCCCTTCTGATCTGTCTCTATTTGCATGATCAGGAATCAGGATGAACCCTGGAAAGTAAACAAAAAAAAAACAATGCAAGTCAAATCATACCTGTGAGAAAGAAATTGATCCTCAACTCTCAAAATTAATGAAATCTAATGAATGACACTCCCACAACTTTACTGTCTCTGGAAGCTGATTTGACAGTGCATAACTTGTTGCCATATTAGGATCAAACACAGTGCAGATTCTGGATTAGTTGTTGAAAATGAAGGTGACTTACTGGTACAGCTGCAGGTTTACCCATGACCACCTGCTCACATATTTGACCTGTAAATGGCATGAGAAGTGATGCACATGACCTCAGGTAATTATCAACACCACCAGTTCCTTGTGGGAGTTATTTGTGTTTGTGTCAGTCAGTGCCACTCTAAGTTCTAAATAAGCTTAAAGGTAAACTATGTTAACACTTTTTAAGTATGTTGATATATTATGTAGACATACAGTGGTCTGGTATGCACTCATCAACAAATTTAGGATTTCATTCATTCATTTAAACTCGGAAAACGCACTCATGAAAAACTTAATTTCCCATGGTCCAAGGAACATAAAGTACATTCAGAGAATATGAGCCATAAAGGTGTAAAAATGTTAAAAAGGACATAGCAGTACCATGCAAAAATAAGGTTAATAAACTTATAAGAAATAGTTTTGATAGTAAAAAATGTAAAGTTAAACAGTTAAAAAGAAGAGCAATTTAAATCAAACCCTGAAAATTTCTCTGGTATTAATGATAATCCATTTGTAGGTGAATTTGGCTCCAGCTGATGCTTTGAGTGCTATGGTCCTGCGAAACGTTTCTAACAATAAATAAAAGTAATATCACTTGACCGTGATTTAATGGCAGCTTACACCCTTAAAGATTGTTTGTGAGTGATTTAATAATGCTGCATACTGCGACCACACCATGAAATTGACGCAATACGTGGTAATACAGCCCACCAATCAAATGAAGCACAGCCACTGTAACCCGGAAGTACTCTTGAAGCACTTCCGCCCCCAAACAGCTGCATGGGAGAACTGCTGAACTACTTTTATTATATCGAAAGCAGGTCGTTTTACAGCAACAATGCCGGGCTCAGATAAAGAAACCGACCTGACGGAGAGGATTGAGGCGTTTCTGTCCGACCTGAAGCGGGGAGGGAGCGGGACCGGACCGCTGCGGGGATCGGCGGAGACAGCCCGAGAAACGACCGCCCTGCTCCGGAGGATCACAGCCCAGGCGCGGTGGAGCAGCGCAGGTGATACCGGCGTGTCGCTTTACTACATTGTCTCTATATTTACAGCTAAAGTAAACATGATAGCAGGGGACGTAACTGGAGTGAAAGCTGTCTGGTGTTCATAATAACCACTCCCTGAATTTGCTGTAGCTAGCAGCTGTCAAAAGTGCCGCAAAGTGATGCAGAACATTTTAATGACTGATAAAAACATGATAGACTGACTCTTATCACTCATTTCTAATAATACCCATATTACATGTCAGTTCACCCATTTTCACTATGTCATTAACATTGTCGTGTACAGGATGGTTGTTTTCTCTTTGATTAAACACTTGTTGTTTCAGGTGATCTGATGGAAATAATTCGCAAAGAGGGGAGGAGAATGACAGCAGCCCAACCCTCTGAGACCACAGTAGGCAACATGATCAGAAGAGTCCTGAAGATCATTAGAGAAGAATACGCCAGGTAAGAATATGAGATTAACAGCATGTCACCAATAGTCACTAAGTTTGTCATTTCATGCTATTTTTATGTTACATTCATTGTAATTTACAGTTCCAATAAGAAACATAAGGAAGTAAAAAATTATTTAGCGAGACTCTTTTTGCACATGATGTGATGGAAAAGAACAAGCTGACAAAAAACACAAATATCATTGACAGTAGCTTTAACTCTTATATCCATACAACTAGAGATTTGCAATTTGGCCACCAATTAAATCATAAAAAATCTCATATGCCATATCCTGCGTGGAGTTTTGGTTGAGTCAAAAAGATCTCTAGAGAAGGATTCTTAGTTTTGTGATATAAACTTAGACAAAACAACAGAAAGCATAATCTTGATTAATCAAGTTAATTCAGTATATTTCCCAGCCCTGTAAACATGTATATAATGGTACATATATTGATAGTTTACTGTACGGGCAAAAGTTAGCAGGAGTAATTATAGATCCCTAATGGAAAAAAAAATCATTCTTCTCTTTCTCTTAGTACCCAAAGTGAAAATGTCCTCTCCACTAACTCTTCACTAGCTATCTTGGTTTCTTGGTGTCATGTTGTCTCCCCAGCACACAACAGCACAGAATATGATTCTGACAGTCACACTACAGTTACAAAAACAAAACAGCCAGACCAAGACATCAAGGCCTGTGTACTGAATATAGGTCTCTGCTTCATTTTCATGCAGGTCTCGAGGAAGCAGTGAGGAGACCGACCAGCAGGAATCTCTCCACAAGTTGCTGACGTCAGGAGGACTCAGCGAGGAAAACTTCAGACAGCATTTTGCAGCACTCAAAGCCAATGTTATTGAGGCGATCAATGAATTGTTGACAGAGCTTGGTTAGCATTTTTTTTCTTTTACTGGCATGTAGTTTATTTTATCAAGAAAGTCCTTAATTAACCTCTCATTGAGTTTATTTCTCCTGTACTGCAATATGAATTTATACTTTCTTATCTGTTTTCCAGAGGGGACGACTGACAATATCGCCATGCAGGCCCTGGAGCACATCCACTCCAATGAGGTCATCATGACAATCGGACGCTCACGCACCGTAGAGGCCTTCCTCAAAGACGCAGCACGCAAACGCAAATTCCATGTCATTGTTGCAGAGTGTGCACCTTTCTGCCAGGTAGCCAGAATAGTGTTTTGTTAAACATGTCAAGAAACATTACAGATCTGCTTGAAAGTAGAAACCAAATTTAATTTTAATTTTTATGTTTTCACCTGCCCTCAGGGACATGAAATGGCAACCAGTCTCTCAAAAGCTGGCATCGAAACAACTGTGATTACAGATGCTGCCATATTTGCAGTGATGTCTCGCGTCAATAAGGTACACTTGTGGATGTACTTTGTATGGAAGTTTTGATATTTAATTTGCTGCACTATGGTGATCATCCTCTAATAATAACCTGAGTGGGACAATGGCGAGCCCACTATGTAACTTTCTTTATTTAAGAAGACCCAGTACAGGCAAAAAAAGACTTACATCTGTCCTTGAGTGTTACTGGTATATTTTTTTTCATGTTTTATTGGGTTGAACAAATGCCTGTGTTATAAATATTAACTTCAAACCACCTGCACCCACGACCTACAACACAGAAGAGTTTGAACCAGCAATATCTTCACTTATATATGCACATGTTTGATTGTTTGCTTTCAGGTCATCATTGGTACGCAGACAGTCCTAGCAAACGGAGGACTGAGGGCTGTCAATGGGACACACACACTTGCCCTTGCAGCTAAACACCACTCAACACCTCTCATTGTCTGTGCTCCAATGTTCAAACTTTCACCTCAGGTAAGAAGAGAATATACAATGCTGGATTCTCATAATTCATGTAAAAATGAATAGTAATAAGAGTAATTTTTCATCTTTAGTTCCCAAATGAAGAGGATACCTTCCATAAATTTGTTTCTCCCCATGAGGTGCTACCTTTCACTGAAGGTAATAAAATACTTAAGTTGCCACTCAAGCAAAATGGAATAATTGTTTGTTATGAGAGGAAATATTTGTCATTTTTCCTTTTAATCATTTGTATAATTATTTCTATCTAAAATAACTGCAAACAATCATACTGAAAGAGTAGTAATAACAGTAATAATCATTTTGTTTCTTCAGGTGAGATTCTCTCAAAGGTGAATGTGCACTGTCCTGTGTTCGACTACGTCCCCCCTGAACTCATCACACTGTTCATCTCAAATATCGGAGGACATGCACCGTCGTACATCTACCGATTGATGAGTGAGCTTTACCACCCAGAGGACCATGAACTTTAACCAGTGTTACAAAAGTTCAATAAATTAAATTAAATGGTTGAAAAAATGTTGTTTGTGCTTCTTCTGTTAAAATTGTATACATTGGTGACTTTTCACTGTGCAGAGCAGCAACCTTTACTACCTAAGGAACCAGTTTTGACCACAATGTTAAAGAAAAAAAATCTGATCAGGGCTGTAAATGATATTTGAGCTCTTTTAATGCAGGTATTACAGTCCTTTTAGCCTAACGTAGCTTAACTCTAGGTTTGGTCCAAATGATGCAATCTGATGTTTTACTACCAAGTGGCTACTCTGTAGCACGCTATTTCTGTATATTTGGTTTTATATTAACAGAATAATGCAATGTTTTGGTGGCATCATGAAATTATACTACGATACAGAAAACATTTGGCTAGTTTATTGTGGTATTCATGAGTTTGCTTAAAATGCAAATTACAGTACATTACACTACATTGAAAATAAATACAACATTCCACTGTAACGTAGCACACTTTATCATGTGATGTAGACAATGAACACTAAATATCGGAGCACAAGAAGCTTTTCATTAATTCAATGTGAGCTTGATGTAGTGTTGCTCCTAATGGAAAACATAGTTCCCTCATTGAATGGTTGTTGTTGCTCGTTTAGTCCAGGGGGAGGCGGTGCAGGACCGGAAAAATATTGAAATATCATCAAAGTAGCTGGTAATGTATTTTGTGATGACCCTGATGAAAGTCACAAGGCGACACGTGTTGGTCTAATTTTAAATAAAGCTACTGGAGTTCTTCCCCTGCTGCATGTTTATCTCCTTCTCCATGGACATTGGAAGTAGGTGAAGTTGTACCGGAGATTATATTTAGATTTGCTTCAGGTATTTCAGAAACATCCTACATTTACATTGATCTTATAAATCACCAGATACTTGATTTATATAGTATTTTATCAGTGGTCTTTGTTTTCTTCTAGTAATACTAACAATAATAGGTGACAAAATCATGTTGGTTCAACGCTAAATGAGAAGGAAAATCTGATCAAATGGATCAGTTTTTATTGTTGTAGTTGCTGTTTTTTTTTCCAGTAGGAGGCAGTGCAGCGGCAGAGCAGAGCTGGTGTCTGCAGGTTTTTCCATGAGACTGAGAGGATAAAAAGTCAGTATTTCCGTGTTGTGTGTAATGTAATAACGAGTGTGTGAGTGTTGTTTAAAAGTTACAACAAAAAAAAGTTTAAAAAAGACTGGGTCTCGCTGTATTACTCAGGCTGCACTACAGCGTCTATTCACAGGCGCGATCCCACTACTGAGCGGCACGGGGGCTTTGACCTGCTCCGTTTCCGACCTGGGCCGGTGCACCCCTCCTTAGACGACCTGGTGGTCCCGGGCTTCCCCAGGAACACCATATCGATACCGAACTTAGTGCGGACACCCGATCGGCATAGTCCGCTGCAGCTCAGAGCTCCTGAGCTCAAACGATCCGCCAGCCTCAGCCTCCCAGTAGCTTGGATTACAGGCGCGCGCCACCGCACCCGGCAAGAAAAGCCCGAGCTCATAGGACTTTTGACATCGACAAAGATGACGTCATCACAAGACCGGAGACAATGACATCTAGCGGCGCAAGTAAAAATTACACAGATGAATCAGCGATAAAGATCCACACATCTAAGTTTAGTTGTTATTGTGGATTTAATATCAATGACAATATAGATCTGATAAATGCATGTGACAAATAAATGAACCAACCACAGTGTATACATGGCCTATAGATATTATAAATGTATTCACAGTAAGTATAGAACATATGACAGTAGGTATTTTGAGTGGAGATTAGGAGAGATACCTTGTTCACTTTAGAAAATGTGTAAAAAAAAAAAAAAAAAATCCCTGCCTGAATCATAAAATTTGAAATCTTATTCAGAAATATGGTTAAACTGTCTAAGTAGACCAAGTAAATCAAATCATAGTAGGATATACTTTAGCCCAGGGGTCACCAACCCTGGTCTACTATCCTGTATGGATGTTTCCCTCTTCCAGCACACCTGACAGTCATTCTCAGTCTTCTGCAGAGCTTGATGATTGGCTTATCATTTGAATAAGGTGTGTTGAAGAGGGATACATCTAAAACATGCAGGATAGTAGCTCTGGAGGACCAGGGTTGGTTCAGAGATGCCAGTCATGGTTATAATGTGTCCTGCTGATCTCAGTACAGGCACTTTTTGGGAAGTATTTAAAACTAATAGATTAAAACTATAAATGGTCACATTGTTTTTAATTTGCAAATCTGAATTGAGACAATATTTGATGATGAATTACTTTTTTTTTTTTTAAAAATCCATATAAACCTGATGGAAGTGTCTAGTATTAGCTGTTACAGTTTTGTCATGTTGTTAAAGTTTCAGCCCCTACAGAGATGCCCAGGTGTTCATGTAGGAGCTCTGAGCTGCAGTAGACTATGCCGATCGGGTGGCCACACTAAGTTCGGTATCGATATGGTGTTCCTGGGGAAACCCGGGACCACTAGGTCGCCCAAGGAGGGGTGCACCGGCCCAGGTCGGAAACAGAGCAGGTCAAAGCCCCCGTGCCGCTCAGTAGTGGGATCGCACCTGTGAATAGACGCTGTAGTGCAGCCTGAGTAATACAGCAAAACCCAGTTTTTTTAAAAACTTTTTTTTTTTTTTTTAACTTTTAAACAACACTCACACACTCACTATTACATTACACACAACACGGAAACACCGAGTTTTTATCCTTTTTATTTTATTTTATTGGGAAAACATTCAAAAATAACAGTACAACAGTGCCTTATAACAAACATGGCATTGTGAATGTGCATCGGCAACAAATGGGAACAATTACATTTCAAGAAATAGAGAGATAGAGAAAAAAGAAAAAAGAAACAAAATCAGTCTGCAAGGGGAGGTTAGTTCATTGTTCATTTGAGTCCAGGGGAATGTCACATAAATAAGAGTGAAGTTTTACAGCTTTGGGTCTTTTCATACATTTTAAGGATTTCAAGTACAGTTTGAGTTCATTTTTGAAAACACAAAAGTTGGGTGGGCATTTTTGACATTTGCTTTTGTGAATACAGAATTTATCAATACATAAAATCACATTAATACAGAGTTCTTCTTTTTTGTTATTTACCAGAACACCAAATGTTATGTCATCTTTTGTAAAATAATATGTAGATGAAGGAAATATTTCTTTTAGCCAGTTTTGTAAGTTTGTCCAAAACACTTGCACCATACGACAAAAGAAAAATTAATGGTCTGTTGTTTCAATATCGGTATTGCAGAATGTACAACTGTTATCCTGTACATTGAAACGAAGTCTAAGTAACTCTTTTGATGGGTAGATATCATTCATTATTTTGAAGTGTGTTTCTTTGGCTTTGGGAGCTATAGGAAAGGATAAATACATTGTTCTTAGCTTTGAAATTGTACTTTTGTCGAATTTGAACAAAATGTCATTTTTATTTTGTAAACCAGGGAAAAATTCATCAGTAAGACATTTTCTAATAAAGGAATTACAACATTTTTTTATCTAAAATGGATATTCCATGAATCATCGGAATAGGAAGATGGGGTTGTGCTTTTTGATGGGCTAAGAAGTTTTTGGATAGAAAAATAAATTCTTTGGGAAGAGCATTACGTAAACGCATAAAGTCTAAGAGAGAGGGATTAAAGTTATATTTTGTACAGAATTGTTCATAATCTAATAAATTTCCTTCATCATCCATAAGGTGTAGTATTGACCAAATATTATTTTCATACCAGTCTTCATAAAATAGAGATTTGTTGCGATGTAGAATATATCGGTTGTTCCAGATCACTGTTAAGTGTGGAGAGAAGTTGTGAACATATAACATTTTCCAGTAAAGTAAGATTTGCTTGTGGAACTCTGATAGGGATATAGGGAGCTTTTTTATGTCAAAGTCACAGACAAGCAAGAGGTTTAATCTGCCCAACTTTTTAAAAAATAAAGTTGGGGATACAGTACCATAGGGAGTTATCATTTTTGATCCAAGATTTCAGCCAGTTTATCTTTAATGTTCCATTGAGACAATCTAAATCAATCATTTTTAGGCCACCTTCGCTAGTTTTTTTTGACCATATGACCTTTCCTAATGTAATGTGGTTTATTATGCCAGATAAAATTGAAATTCAGTTGGTTTATTAGCTTGATTAGATTAGAAGAAGCAGCATTTGAGTAAAGAGGGTATATACACCTTGATAAGCTCTCCATTTTTGTCAAGTATATACGGCCAAATATTGATATGTCTCTTTGGAGCCATATATTTAATTTTGTCTTACTTTCTTTAAGTTTTGTCTCAATATTGTTTTTTGGCATGTGTTTTTGTCTTTACTGAGTTGGATACCTAGATATTTGATCTCTGATTTAACAGGTATATTACAGATTTCTTTTAATGTAGAGTCATGAAGAGAGAAGATTTCACATTTTTTAAAGTTTAAATGTAATCCTGAAGCTTTGGTAAATTCTTCAATTTTTTCAATAGCTTTTGGAATTTGTTGTTCATTTTTAAAGAATAATGTTGTGTCATCAGCCAGTTGGCTGATCACAATTTCTGTACCAAATACATTCAATTTTTGAATATCTTCACTTTTTTTGATATAAATAGATAAGATCTCAGTCACCAAAAGAAATAAGTAAGGAGAAATTGGACACCCTTGTGGAATCCGAGTTTTTATCCTCTCAGTCTCATGGAAAAACCTGCAGACACCAGCTCTGCTCTGCCGCTCCTGCACTGCCTCCTACTGGACGAAACCAGCAACTACAATAATAAAAACGGATCCATTTGATCAGATTTTCCTTCTCATTTAGCGTTGAACCAACATGATTTTGTCACCTGTTATTTTTAGTATTACTAGAGGTAAACCAAGACCAATGATAAAATGTTAGATAAATCCAGTATCTGGTGATTTACAAGGTCAATTGCTGAAAAACTGCAAATGTATGATATTTCTGACGTAAATGGTTTTGGCACAGTTTCACCTACTTCCAAGGTCCATGGAAAAGGAGGAAAAAATATCAACAACTAATGTCACGACACACACACTCATATATTATGTGCACATCACACAAAACGGAAACACTGAGACTTTATCCTCTCAGTCTAATGGAAACACCTGCAGAAATCTGCTCTGCTCTGACACTCCTGCACCTACAAGTAGCATCTACAAGTTACAAATTACTATATTAGTTATAAGTTCCAGATATATTTTCGTTGATACCAGTTAGTTTGCAAAATAACGTGATAAAAAAAAGTCAAGTGTTGATGCAGGCAGTCCTTGTTTAATCAAAATGTATTTACTGCAGCGCTAGGCCATCTGCTGGGAAAAAAGTGTATGGTTGATGTTTTTGCTTGAGAAGGCAGTGCAGGGGGAGAAAATGTTGAAATAACTCATTTCTATGCAGCTGGTTAGGCATTTTTTGTTGACCCTGATGAAGGCCACAAGGTGAAATATGTTGATCTAACTTTAAATTAAAATAAAGTTGTTCTATACAACAAGAGCTGCTGGAGTATTTTTTCCTCCTTTTCCGTGGACCTTGGAAGTAGGTGAAATTGTGCCAGAACCATTTACTTCAGAAACATCATACATTTACAGTTTTTCAGCAATTGACCTTATAAATCACCAGATACTGGATTTATTTAATATTTTATCCTTGGTCTTAGTTTACCTCAAATAATACTAAAAACAATAGGTGACAAAATCATGTTGGTTCAACGCTAAATAAGAAGGAAAATCTGATCAAATGGATGTTTTTATTGTTGTAGTTGCTGGTTTTGTCCAGTAGCAGGCAGTGCAGGAGCGGCAGAGCAGAGCTGGTGTCTGCAGGTTTTTCCATGAGACTGAGAGGATAAAAAGTCGGTGTTTGTGTGTTGTGTGTAATGTAATAGTGAGTGTGTGAGTGTTGTTAATGAATGTTTAAAAGTAAAAAAAAAAAAAAAAAAAAGACTGGGTCTTGCTGTATTACTCAGGCTGCACTACAGCGTCTACTCACAGGTGCGATCCCACTACTGAGCGGCACGGGGGCTTTGACCTGCTCCGTTTCCGACCTGGGCCGGTGCACCCCTCCTTAGGCGACCTGGTGGTCCCGGGCTTCCCCAGGAACACCATACCGATACCGAACTTAGTGCGGACACCCGATCGGCATAGTCCGCTGCAGCTCAGAGCTCCTGAGCTCAAACCATCCGCCAGCCTCAGCCTCCCGGTAGCTTGGATTACAGGCGCGCGCCACCGCACCCGGCAAGGACAGCACGAGCTCATAGGACTGTCCATGGGGCTGTAGACATTGATAAAGGTGATGTCATCAGACAGACGGAAACAGACAGTGACCCCCCACACCAACAACCAATCATCTGTGTTTCCTTGAACACCTCACAGCATCTCTGTAGGTATACTGACACTTAAACAACATGTAAAAACTGTGACAGTCACTACTATACACTCCCATTAATTTTAGAAGGACAGTGACTCAGGATCAAATGTTGTCTCAGTCCAGTATCTGGTGATTCACATTTTTAAAAACAATGTGAATGTTTAACCAATTTTAATTACTTCCTAAAATGTGCCTGTTCTGATGTGACCGCGAGGTGACGTCATCACGAGGCGCGAGACAGCAGCGGTGTTCAGCAGGGGAAAAGAAACTTACAGGTACAGAGGTAAGACATTTTCAGCATCAGTGGTCAAGGGTCCAAATATCTGACTTTAGTTGTTATTGTGCATTTAATATTCATCATAATGTTGACTATGAACCTGATAAACACGAGGACAAAAAAGCTGACCAACCTACAGTTTGTACATCCAGAAAATATGCTCAGAGTGAATAAATAACATTAAACAGTAGACGTTATGAGAGGAGATGAGGGGAGATATGTTATAGACCTTAGAAATGTGAGAAAGTCCTGCCTGAGTTATATTATTAGAAATATCCATTAGAAAACTGTCCAGCAGCAGTGTTTTGTGGGTTGAGTGGTTATGTTGCTCCTTTTATTTATTTACTAATTCCTAATCTTTTATTATTGCTGGAACTGACATAAATGAAAACTACATGCAATGACTAAAATTGCTCAGAATCTCTGATAATAGACCCTAACATCTGAGTTTAGGAGTTCAGGAGAATTAGATAGATAGATAGATAGATAGATAGATAGATAGATAGATAGATAGATAGATAGATAGATAGATAGATAGATAGATAGATAGATAGATAGATAGATGTGAAGTTTTGGGCTGAGTGTCAGTGGGAGCATGTGAAGGGTTTCGGCACCCTGCTATGGTCTAACAGAGAGAGTTCATTGTTCTGTGGCCTAAATTTCTTGACCTGGAACTGCAGAGAAAAGGTCAGAGTGAATGGGACGCTGCTTCATGTCTTCACTCTCCACTGGACAGACCATGACATCATCCAACTGTCAAACAACATCTAATGACGATCTAAAGACCTTCAGCTCTGATATTACATCTTAGATCTACCAATCTTTGACGTGTTATTGATGCAACTCATTTTTATTACGTGGAACGATGTTTGTGTAAGCAATGCAGAAGAAGAAAAAAACAAAATAATCTTGACTTCTGTGTTGTTGTTGGTTCACAGTGTCATTGCTTACTTAAAAATGTCTACATTTAGTATATTTGTCTTGAAATTAGCACAAACGAGGAAGATGTTTGAGTGTATTCAAGACCTAAACTAGTATATGTAAGATTATTACCAGCAGCAGACATTGTGTTTTGTTTAAAGCTGTGATATTGTTTGCAAAATGTCACTGCACAAAAGTCTTAAAGAGGCCAATCATGAGAGATAAGATATAAAATAACTCCAAATAATATGAAATTGATGTATCCAAGAAGTCTTTTCAGTCATACAGTTGAAACAGATGAGAAGATGAAGAAAAAAAAAAAAACCTTTATAGTTGTTTGTTGTATAATTTTAGCATTTTTCTCTGATTATGATTCTCACATTTATTACTATTGAACATTTGACTATAAATGTACATAAAACTGTAGGGTAGTTGCATTCAATCATTACACAATGGATTTATTTGTGCTATAGATTTATTAAGAATTTTCTTCCAAAGATGACTTTACCAGAAGAAATTCCTATTTATTAAAAAAAAAAAAAAAAAGAAAAATTCAAATGAAATGATGTTATTGTAATATATTTGTAACAGATTTTTGCTTTGATAAAACAGAGATGAGGAACACCAAATGATCCCAGTTTCATTCAGTGTTTTTTCAGTAGCAGTAATGAAACACTGTAGTCGTATATGTACAACTGGAATACACAGCAAATACGTAAACAGTATCAAAAACAAAATGCATGTCAGAAAAAAAATATAGAAGCTACATGGGATCAACTGGACAGAGAAAAGGATAAGAGACCCTGAAAGCCTCTGGGACATTCTGAAGGTGTGTAATATAATAAGATTATTTAAGAAAACATCCAGACAGTTGACCCAAGAGAGTTGAAGATTTGCTGAATAAAAACCAAAGTCACACTAAATACTGACTTTACCTACAGAAGCTGGTTAGCGCTGATTTTTTTCAACTGTGCTCATATTTCCTGCATTTTCCATGTTAGAAATAGAGATGCACAGCCTTTACAACCCTATAAAAACAACAAAGCTAAAGGCTCCAAAATAGCTAAAGGCCTTTGCACAGTACTATACATTTAAAGAATATCAACCAAGTCACTTCAGCTAATCAAGCCCAGAGTCAGATCTAACCATGGTGAAGCAGCTTTAAGTTTTCATCCTACACACAACTGAATTTGTTTTACATTATCTGCAGTCAGAGTCAGTACACAGGCCTCAGTTAACGGGAACTGCCAAACTGTAAGGTGTTAAAAAAAAAATAAAAATAATAATAATAATAATAATAATAATAATAATAATAATAATAATAATAATATGGACAATCGGCCTTTTGTGTTAAAAGGGTAAAACTGTGGAAGTGCTACTGACACAATGGTATTTTAATGTTTTTAATAGAGGTGTTACACTTTAGTGCTTATCTCACAAGTGCTATTTTCTATTTTGTATTGTATTTTTATTACCAGTATTATCTATAGATCTGTTTTTGTTTTTTGTTTTTTTTAATTATTATTTTACATTTTAAATCCTCCCATGGACAGGACCAACTTTATTAACCCATAAGGACCCAGTGTTACTTTTCTGGAAGTTCCCAAATGATTTTTTCTTTATATTTTAACCTTCCTTAAGTGATTTATTACCATTTATTGTAATATTATATCTTGCATTTTGTGTTTTTTTTCGGTGAAAATCAGGTATTTTCCTAGATTTAATTCACTGATCATGTAGATGTTCATAAAAGCTCAGATTACAGTTGTGAGTTATTATATCAGAAAAAGAGAAAACTGAAGAAAAAGTGACTTTTTCAGTAAATATATCATTAATTGAACATAAAAACAAGTGTGTCCATCCACTGTCATTGATCAAACTCCATGAGTTTTACTGGTGAATCAATGTTGTAGAAGGTGATGGTGTTTCCACGTTCATTACAGAGCCTCTGAACGTCCAAATGGGTCATTTCTGATGACCATGAAAAGATGACAAACTGTACTTTACACCAATTTATTTGCATGTATTGATAGAATTAGGGGATCAACAAGTATTAAACATTTTAGATCAGTTGATGGTTTGGTTGCCTTGGGCTGCTTGGGATTTTATGGGTTAAAATTGTATTTTGCAGTACCAGTGCTGTCATAAATTAATAAATCAAGTAAATTAATCTGGAATAAACTGCCAAAAGACCATAGATGTGCCTCAAATGTAGGCATTAAAAGCCTAAGAGTATGATTGAACTTTAAAAACCTCCACTCTACCCTGAAATTATCTGTATTATACATACTGTTGTTGACACACTGTTTTTACTTTCTTGTGAAAACCAGGTTTAGAGTGAAATGCTGTATTAACTTTCCCTCCTCAGTCTAAATACACTAATTCTCTCCCTGATCATCTGCTGGTTTACACTTTTTAGCTCCAGCTGTTTGCTTCTTTCCCAGTTGCCTGCTTTTGCATATTTTTTTTAAGGTAGATGATATAAATCTGACTTGTACTTGTGTTTCTGCCTTTCAGTCACCTCCACATCTGCCACACCTCAATTCACATCTGACAGAAAGACACAGTGATTGCATACGTTTATCACCTCCGGCATCATCATCAGCTCAAACACATCAGCAGCATCGCATCGGTGGGTGTGTCTCTGCGAGGTACCTCTTGTAATTTTTTTCCGCGCTCAGGAGCTTGTCTTGATGTTTCGAAGCAGAGGAGGAGCAAACAGATAAATCTCTTCCTGTTTTTCATCAGGCTGACTTCATTCTTCACAGCCCTTTGATGAGACGTGTGTGTGTGTGTGTGGGGGGGGGGGTTGAACCTGGGTGGAGTCTGCAGATTTACAGTCAGCAGAAGTGTGCAGGCCATTAAGCCAAGCTACTTGCTAATGAACAGTCACTGCAATCACACTGGGAGGAGTACAGTGTGGCGCTCATTGATCTAGTATCATCCTGGGGGACATGTAGACTCTGTTTTGACCCTGACAGAAGAGAGGACAACAAGATTAATCTTCATTTTCTAATGAAAACTCATGTGCTTTATGGGGTTGCAGATCTGACCACAGACAATGTTACTGTTGTTGTCTTATAGCAGATCACTGAACTCATGCAAATATTACAAACTGGTGCATGATAAGACTAAATGCGCCGTCTTCCACATACACTGTCATTATTCCAGGTTTTCTCCCTCTGGGTATTAACATGTAGTTGACAGGCAGCCCCAGCTGTTGCCTGGTGATGCGGAGCTGCAAAGTGTGGCGGGTCACCATCAGAGTTGAAGAGTCTCATGGGAGAGCAGAGATGAGTGCTGTAATTAGCGAGGAATAAAGGCAGCAGCAGCAGAGGGCTCCTCGGACCCCCCTCCCGGGGGACTTGGAGACGCGTGGCTAACCTACCTGTGGCTCCGAGACAAGCACAAGGAAATGACACATTAACAAAAGGATAAATATTTACCTCTGGAGTCCCTTTTACTTTAATAATATCTGTATTTTCCAGTGTTTCTCAAACCATTTCAGTGTCAGATTAGATGAAAATATGTCAAAATATGTCCACATTTTTACTGAATCATCCACTGTCAAAACAAGGCTGATGCTTTTCTGTAATGTTGTAACATCAATCACAGATAGTAATATGACATCACTTTTGACTTCTGACTGTCTCTGAAAGTTTCTTTTTTACGTTGTTGCATTAAGGCTGTTGTTTTATATCTCCTAAGTAATTTTCATTTTGTTGCATCTTTCACATCCTCTTCATCTTGTGCCTTTTACTTCTTTTCGGTCTTGTTACATCTTTCGACTGTGACCTCTCCTCTGCAGTTCACATGGCTTTTTAAGAGTCAACATTTATAAACTATTCCAGAGATCACCTTGTTTTCTATTTTAATTAGTAGAAATAATTCACATATCACATTATAGTTACGTATTTTAACCTACCAACCGGCTACACAATAAAAACAGTACCATGACCCATATGGGTTCCAACACTATGTTTAGAAAACAAGTAAATAATGCCCATGTTCTTAGTTTCTTGATCCTGGATAATAGAGTCCTCAGGAAACACAAATAAAGTCTTTAAATGCAGGTATTTATGGATGCAACAACACGATGAAGTCAATCTACGTGATTCTTTTATGGATAAACCTTTATTATGTGATCTTCTACAATTTTCTAATAGATGTAACGGTGTTTTCTTACTCTATAAGATTTTCTCAGAAGTTGGTAGAACAGCTCTCTCCTGTTTTGTACCCTATCTTGGAATGACCTTCAGAATACACCGCAACTTTTGTCTGTATGGGACCATTTGTTGTAGTGTAATTGCTGTTCTGTAGCAGATTTTTTTCTTATGTACTGTATTTTCTATCTTGCCGCTTAGTGTCATGCTTTATTTTATATATTTTCAATGTTATGTTAGGCTTTCCTGGCCTGGATTAAAGAACCTTAAATCCCTTGGAACTACCTGGGTAAATAAAGGTTAAACTAATCAAATAAATGAAAAAAAAGAAACTCACACAACTAATATAAAGAAATAAAGCAAAAAATGCAAAAGGAAGAATCAATGTGCAGTGAGTATAAATAAATGGCCGGTTGACACAGGAAACATTTAACCAATTTGGTATATATCACCGCTGATCATTTCAATTAATTTTATTTCAATATTTTAATTTTGCCCACAACTGATGCCAAACATAAAATCACAATCTTGCATGTACAATGAGCAAAAACTTGTTGTGTGTTTGTTTGTGTGCGAGCGCTGGTGTGTGCAGGTGTATGACGGCTGCCTATGCTCCATCTGTGTCCGTCGCTGATGAGTAAAGCCATGAAATAGATCCAGCTGGAGATGTGGAGAGGAGACTGAAGCCTCCTGGGAAATCATCAGCACCTCCACTGGCACCGTGTCCACTTCTTTAGCACCCCAGAGAGCTATCAATAAGTAGGTAATTGAATTTTAAGCACAAACACTGGCGTCAAATGAGCGTCCCTGAGTGTTTGTGTGAGTGTGATGGGGGATGGAGGGTGTTTAGTGTGTGAACATGGTGATGCTGTCATCTGTCCCTCAGGGGATTTGCACAGGAACGATGAATGTTTAATCCATTAAATAACAATTACACCCTGTTATGGTCCAGAGTGGCTGCTGAATGGGGGGGGGGGGGGGGGGGGGGGGGGGCTGACATAGAGGCACTGCTTACATGCTGCTAAAAGAATGTACTCCATAACAAAAATGACCAAAAAAATATATAGTGGCTTAAATTTTAACAGCAATATTAAACATACACAATTGTCTCTGTGATATATGTTAACATTTGTGTGCTTCATGCTTTGTTGGTGCTGATTTAGTCATTTTAGAGGTCTGGCTCATGAATTGTTTAAGGTTCAGGGTGTAAGATTAAGGCGGATTTATGGTGATCTAATTACAAAACAAAAGTGGGAATTGTGTTTTTTGCCTTAAAATGAGGTCACTTCCACAGACTGCGCCACCTTTCTACAGTAGATTTTAATAGATTTACTCCATGGACATCCAGCATTAAGGTGCGTTAGTATCACCTGTGTTTTTGTGTTTCAGAATTTTAGCTGTAGTCCTTTTTCATTGTCACTAAAAATTCAGTTACCTTTCAGCTTGTTGTAGTTAAAGTGTTCTGGATGTGAGACCCCTGGTGTAGAAAATATACTGTGATGCCTTGATATTGGTTGATCACGGGTGTTTTCAGACAAGTAGGGGGGTTAAACAGTGGTTGACAACAGTAATTACCAGTTGTTGATCAGATTCTGTCAGATGTGAATTGGATGTGACTGCTGCTCTAGTCTGGAGTGGCATCACTTTCCCGTATAATATTGTCATTTCATCTACATTTACATTTAATTTTTATTGTAAGTAAGGAAAGAGATCTGCAAATGTAAGGAGTGTATTTTAATGTTCTGGGATCTTTTCCATCTGATTTGGGATGCCACAGTTTATCCCTTGAAATAATAATAATAATAATAATAATAATGATAATAATAATAATAATAATAATAATAATAATAATAATAATAATAATAATAATAATAAAAACAGAATGGATAAAATAAACAATGCTGTAGTGCAGCCACCATAAAGGAGGCTGAGTTGGGGGCTACACTTGGCTTCACTACCAGATGTCCACTGTAGAACCCCAGCACTTCAACATGGTGGACTATAATAGGACATAATAGGGTAATTCTTATTTTCATGTGATTATACACCAATGGAAACACAATTATGTGCATTACAGTCACTGAAAAAATTATTAGACCACCCTTGTTTTCTTCAAATTCTTGTTCATTTTAATGCCTGGTACAACTAAAGGTACATTTGTTTGGACAAATATAATAATAACAACAAAAATAGCTCATAAGAGTTAAATTTAAGAGCTGAGATCTAGGCATTTTCCATGGTTTTCTTGATAATAACCAAAATCACTTCAGTTCTTACATCATTATCTATGGCATTGTACTGCCAAAAACAGTGGTTTTAGGCATTCCATGCTTTCTTTTCTGTCTGTTTTAGTCACATGATACACACAGGAGTTAGTACTTGACTGCATAACCATTGTTTTTGATGACTTTTGGTTGTCTAACAATTTTTTCCACGACTGTATATCCTATTTCTGCAATTAGACTTCCATAAATCCCATCAAATATGTTACATTTTCATTCAAAAGTATAGTGTTTTCACCTACTTACCCTAAACAGCATGGATGGTTTGCAAACAAATGTTATCAGGGTTTCCTGTTGATTGAATTGTGGGACAATGGATCTTATTACTGAAATGATTTTTAGCCACTGATTAAACTTGTCCAGTCTGTGATAGCTCATCATTATAAGAGTACTTTTCCTGTTCAGAACTACAGTCAAAATAATTTACAACCTCTGCTTCTTTATTACTTAAAAACAAGTGGTATAATTTTATGTAAAAGAAAAATAGTGACTATAGAGGTAGAACTATGGTAATGAGTTGAAATGAATGTGCATAAAAGCAGATCATTTTGGAGGATAAAGAGACAATACCAGAGACAACAGAAAGACAATAATAAATAAGGCTTTTCCCAGTGCACTTGTTTTCCCATGTCCACCTGACTGTCCTACAATGCATTTATATCTGTCTTAAACTGTCTCATCAGTCCTGATATATATGCAGGACACACCCCAGGTTTTATGTTAGTCCCATGTGTTGTTTGGTTCCTGACCACCTGTAATTGTAGACATTATCAACATTATTAACTTTTTATGTGTCTGAATGTTAATAACCTTTTTATCCTCAAAACTCTCCTCATCTTTCAGATTTCATGTATTTTCTAAAGGAGTCTAAAATTGTGTGATGCCACCAACAATGTGCTGCAGGAAGTTCAATCAGAATGAAAGGTGAGGCCTTTGTGTTGTCAGAAATGAACAGATGTTTGTTGAGATTACATCCACAGTGACTGTCAATGAAGGATGTGGTTCATAAAGAAAGTACTTTTCCAGAGTCTGTAGCTGCTAGTGAGAGGAAAAAGTGGAGATTAACCCTTTAAACTCTAAGCCTAAAATGGTTCACCTGCACTTTTTTTTCTTATTCTGACTAACTAAAAGGTTAGAAAATATGCTATGAGTGAGTCTGTTTGCCCATTTTTCCTGAGCACTTTTTTTTTTTCCAGATCTTTCAAAATCTAGTAATCATTTACAATGTACAGCATATTATAATTCTGCTAAAATGGCTTTTTTTTCCAGCTTCTAGTAAGGCATGAGTGAAATTACTGTAATGACTCAATAAAACCGATAAAGCGCAATGTCTGAGGTTTCAGAAACCATTGGAATTTTTCCAGTTGCACAAACAGTGAAAGAGTTACAGCCATCCAACCTGCATATGTGGTTGTGTGTCAGCGATGACACATCAGGTTTTAAAGAGTTAAAAAAAAATACAAGTTGGTCAGCTTATAATTACAGACAATAATTGTCCTTTTGTTCAGTTAAATGAAGACTTATGGTTTTCTATTTCACAGGCCATAAATATGGAGCAAATATTGTTGTTTTAAAAAGGAAAATGACTGAATTATGGTACCTACATCTTTTTTTCATACTTTTACCAGTTCATAATAAACTCAAAAAGAAATATAGTCAAGTCTTTAACAGTCGCCTCTGCACCTCCAACACTCTTGCGTACATCTGCCTGCACACAGTGAGTCAGTGTGATTGTTAAGTTGCACTCTTGATCCAAAGTGAGTTTGCTAGCTGTGGTTTTCTCATGCTGCTCACACAATGGCATGTGTATGGGAGCTGCCTGGTGGCATTGCTTAATTAGCCGAAGAGTTGATTCATTTGCACTAATTGACAGCTAATTAAAGGAGTGAGGGCACATTGAATTGACGTTCCTCTGAGCCGTGAGGCCAAGACTGCAGGAGATGTTACAGAGGGTAGCTATGGAATATTGAGTCTTCTGGACACCACCTGCCATCAGAGGTGGCCTCAAACATATGTTGTACATCTGCAGAAGGACTGGACCAGTGTGTGTGTGTAAACAGACTCATTCCACAGTGTTGAAATGCAGCCTGTAGAGTCCAGCTGTTTGTGGATCAAGGTTTCCTAAGGCTAAAAGAAAAAAGAAAGGTAACCTGTTAAATAAGATATAGGAAGTAATTAACCTTTAGGGACGCCTCAGGTCATTTTTGTACATTTTTATCATTTTTCTTTTTTTATTTGGTGATCATTATGGCTGTGTTATAGATCATAGATGAATGTTTCTTTTCTTTTCTTTTTTTAATCTAATGTCAGTTACTCTTACAGGCCTATTATACACTACAGACACAGTTTGCACCCTCTGGGGACTGTCAAGCCAAAAATGTATATGCAAAAACTGCTATAAAAGTATCATATATCAATACTTTTTTCTGTTTTTCTGCATAAATCTCTTAAACCACTTCAGCTCTGCTCAAAACTACCAAAAGTTAAATTTTGTTCCCAGTTTTAACCCTTTACAATCCGGTTTGAATAAATGATGCCACTTGATTTGTTAAAACCACCTACAAAATATGACATATTTTCCATTTAATACTTGTGGCAAGTAAAAGATCAAGTAAAAGATTAGCAACAACATTGATTTCATCGCATCAGTAGTTTTTCTGCAGTACAGGACCCTCATGACAAAAAATTCCCCATTGACTCACACTAAAACCACATTTTTAATCTCACATAAAAAATACTAATGCAATAAAATCAATGTTGTTGCTTCTTTTTGATATATCCAAGGCTCTTATCACCAGCAATGCCCCATTCCCCCACTATTCATTATATAAAAAATATCTTTTTTTTGTGTTTAATCATAAATAACAACACAGAGATCATGTATTAAAACTGGTTTTCAAAAGATTAAAACCCAAATGAATATATGATATTTTTTTAGCAGAACTGAAGTGGTTTAAGAGATTTATGCAAAAAAAAGTATTGATATATGATGATTTTATATGTTTACATTTTTGGGCAGTAAATTAGAGGGATCTACAAAAGTTAACACAAGGTTCAAGGTTCAAGGTTACTTTATTTGTACCAGTAGTTAGATTTGTTTTGCAGTCTAGGTGATTGCTTTGATATTACAACAAGACAAACATTGAACATGTAAAACAGGTACTTGATCGAGCTTACAGACAGAACAAAAAGACAGGACAAAAAGTGCTCAGTGTTCCACCATTCATCAGTATAGCAGCATGGATAAGTAAAAAAATAAAATAAATAAATAAGATCAAATAAATTAAAACAAGATGCAATAGAACACAATAAAAACCCAGACAAGATAAAAATAGTCTGGGATAAAGATCAGGATAAGAACATAAAATTTAAAAATTTGAAGTCACAATAATAATAAATAGAGCAAAGAAATGGAATAAATAACTAAAATAACATATAGCCACATAGCCATATTCAATACTTTAGCACCTAATTGATTTTCCAACAACATTCAGATCAAATACTTAATCATTTCACACATCTACCTGCTAACTTTAGTTTAATAATTCCTCACTCAAGAAGTATTTATCAAATTTAGTGTGTGATATTTTAGTGACCTCTAGTGGTGATTATATGGATTGTAACCAATTGATTATCCTCCACTATGGAGGATGTAAAGGCACAATAAGTCTCTCATTACAGTCAGTGTTTGTTGTGTTCATTCTAAAATTTCAGGGGATTTTAACTCTGGTCCAGATTTAAATGTACTGGTTAATGCTTGCTGCACTTGCTATAAAATAGAAAAAATAATTAAAGATACAGTAGGTGAACTCTAACTTATTCTGAAGCAACAAAAACACAACTATTCCCGTGATTATACACTAATGTGTCTGTGATTAAACCCCTTGATATCCCTCTAAAATTTACACACTGAACTTCAAGTTGTTTAGGATCACTGCTCTTGGTTGACTGCCCATGCTTGTGCGTTGGTTTTTGTTAGATAAAATGCAGTAATATAGTGTTCATACAGTCGCGGAAAAAATTATTAGACCATCAAAAGTCATCAAAACAATGGTTATGCAATAAAGTACTAACTCCTGTGTGTCTCATGTGACTAAAACAGACAGAAAAGAAAACATGGAATGCCTAAAAGCACTGTTTTTGCAGTACAATGCCATGGATATTGATGTAAGAACTGAAGTGATTTTGGTTCTTATCAAGAAACCGTAGAAAATGGCTAGATATCAGCTCTGAAATTAAACTGTTATGAGCTATTTTTGTTGTTATTATATTTGCCCAAACAAATGCACCAGGCAATAAAAGGAACAAGAAACTGAAGAAAACAAGGGTGGTCTAATATTTTTTCCGCGACTGTTTATGCATGTATGCTTTATGATGTATTTTAATATTCAGAACCCCAGGATTATCAGCAGTCAAATAAATACTAATAAACAAAAAGTGCTGATCTGAACTGGTCTCAATAAATTCACCTTTTAATGATGTAAATATTTTTGACCCATGAAAAATAATTAAATGGCAAAAGACAATCCAAAAATCAATCAAAAATCACAGTTCATTTGGGATGTGAAGTTGTAATGTCGGGATTGTTAAATACACCAACTGTCCCCAAATATATGGACTATAATGAAGTCATTTTAATGAACCTGATGACATAATGTTGAAATATGGCGCTCCTGTGTCTCTTCCATAAACCCTGTTGGCAGTCGTCCAGGTTTGGGACTCTGTCACTGGACATTAACACAAGACGTCTGAAGTTCTGGGGCCAAACACTAAAGATCCTGAGTGAGTCAACTCAGATTGTTCCCTGACTGCAGGATGAGGACAAGCTCACTGCAGGAGACCAAAGCTGTCTTCGTGTCTGCTGGTGCTGCCCATGTGAATCAAAAAAAGGACAATTAGGGGCTTATTAGGGTCTCAGGGAGATGTACATCATGGGGCGTCTGCTCGCCTGCTCGGCCCCAGCACCGAGCCGCTGCCATAGCTCAAAACAGTCGGGGGCATTGTCTCACCTAATTACGCTGAAACCAGGGGCCCCTTTTTGTGTTGCTACTGCCATGCCTGTCCGATTCCCTTCTCCTGCCTAACTGCTAGCCCTTGTCCACTGTGGAAGTGTGCTAATTAGACAAGAAATGGGCCCAAGTAATTATGTCAATTCTTGTTACCAGTAACCACATTGAGGAATATTAGTTTGCCCAAAAAGTTTCAGTGTTGTGGGCCTCTCTCCCACTCTTTCCCAAAGCATTTCCCTCATTATGCCAATAACACATCTGTGCATGCAACAGGGGAATGTGGCACACACAAGTCAGAGTCTCCGGCAAACTTCAGAGCATAAATAGATGCACTCATACAGAAATGGAGACTATAGAACGGCAATGGCATGAAGTTATTGCCCTAATTAATGCTTTGTGCCCACAGAGCAAACTGTTGAATTGCCAGTGTGGCACATTGTTTGCATTGTGAGAGCCTTTTGTTTCTTCACCTTAATAGGATGTTTTGATCAACGGCTGTTTGGTGACCCAGCTCTTCTTCTTAAAGGCCGAGCTCTGGGAAATGGCAATTAGCTAGATTAGAAGAGCCAGTTCTGGACCCTCAAACAAAGAAAAATACATCAGACAGAGCAAGCAGAGCGTGGTTCACACTGACCAAGTCTGTTGCAGCTAAAATCTATTTTTTAAAGAGTTCTACTCGATAAAGGATCAGTCGTTTTATCAGTATTATTATTAGGATAACATGATATGATGCATCATGGATCGGACTGTTCCATGTCTATGTTAGTGACAAAACGCATCATGTTAAATCCATCATTATTTGATCTCATTTCTGGTTTGTGGAAACATCAACACACAGGAGCCTCAGTCAAGTGTAACGGAACCTTTACAATCAGCTGATTTACAACTCTGCAGAACAAAATGCAACAGCTAATGTGGATGAATGGACTGATCAGGTCAAGACATGCAAAGACACCCCAAGACATTACTGCCATAAAGATCCAAGGATAACACCTTTACCCCTTTGCATTGTGAAATCTGCCTAAACACAGGATTGTCATTTCATAGTCCCACAAAAAAGGATACAGAAACACACCACACACACACTTAATTTTCTTGTATGGTATAGTGTGTTTTGTCTAAAAAATAGAAATACATTGATCTGGGCAGAAACTGCATGTGTTTCCATTTATTCACAGGTACACAGTCGTTAATGTAAAATCATACACACTGTTGCTTGTAAGGTTAGAATCATTTTGTTTCCAGACACATTCTTGTTTATATTTTTATTTACACACATCAGTAATCACCTTGAATATTTGTACTAATGATTACAAACTGAGTTGCAGTTACACTTTATCTATCAAGAATAAACCACATTGCTGCTATCATTTGAAGTACAAGTAATATTTTGGTCTAACTTCATGGACAACTCTTTACTTGCAAGTGTTGGGGAAAGAAAGTTAAATGCTTTATTGCACTGACTTTTTTGGAATCCAAAGGGAAAAAAAAGATAATAGTAAAAATAAAAATAAAATAAAATAGGGTGAATGTTAAGTAATGTTCTTTTTTCTGTTTCAGTTTTTATGTCAATTTAACTCATTGTCCCAACTTTTTCTGATTTGGGGTTAAGGTAGGCTATAAATCATGAAATATTAGGGTTAAAAGCTGTTTTTCGTGTTATGTTAGGTTTATGTTTTTATGTTTTTGCACAGAAGTCCCCATAGTGTGTGTGTGTGTGTGTGTGTGTGTAAACCTCATTAGCATAGCTATTTGTGTATGGCATTGATCTCTTCATTCAGCGCTAATGAAATGTCTCTCTAATAGCTTCTCATGAGATGTTGAAGGTAATTTAGGATGATTTAGACCTCTCTTTCGGTATTTTCATATCAGGGCCAGAATTTAATCTGTCTTTTGGAACACATTAAATGGTTCAAATTGATTATATATGTTAATATTTCTGTGGTTAAGATAGTATTTTATCCATATATACTCTGTGCTATACTTAATTTCCTGAGAGGATAACAGTTTATGCTTGTTGAGGAACGATTTGCAGGAAACAACAAAGAGCCTAATGAAAGACGTGAGGTGAAATGCGTCCTGATCATATCTCAGATTACACAGCAGTGGTAAATCTGCGCAGGGTTTGACCGTGGGACAGCCTGACGCACGGCGCGCGGGTGCCAAACGCTCCCACAGGAACCATCCATTTATTTATATTCATCGCCACATGTCCCTTTGATACGGCTGTGTCACCGCTTGCATCCAGCGCGTCCTCTCATCTCCATAAACTCTTCTCTTTAGTAATTATCCGCCCAGATGTCCGAAAGTGTGCCGCAAATTATCTCCGAATGATTTGAAGTCCGCAATAATTGAATAATAGCTGATTAGAGAGGATTAGGTTTACAGAAACAGAGAGAAACATCTTAGTATTTCCACTTCATTTCACAATTCAGTGAGTTTGGAATTGTGCTGAGGTTTCAACTCAATTCCCACTGTGATAAATGAGTGGGAAGAGAAGCTGCAGATAATTTCCCCTGACATCCTTACTCTGTAACTTGCACTTTCAGAATTTGCGCAAAAGCAGCGCGTCACCCCAACACTTTGCTCCGCACAAAACATTCAGGAGGTAAATAAATCTGTTGCTGTTTTGCGCTGGTATGTGGTCCTCTGTTTGTCTCATATTTAATTGCCACCCTCGTGTGTCCTAAATACTCTGAACTGGGACATTGTATTATATATCATGTGACCTGTCAAAGAAAAAAAGCTTAATAACCTATCAACAGATGCGCAGACTGGCACCAAAGACAAAACATTTACTGAGCAAACCTAATTAGAATATGCAAATCACTGTGCGGGTTTAATGGGACGTTGAGGATAAAGAACGAGTCTAACGGATCAATCGGTTAAAAATAACCAGCTCAACTGATAAATCAACCGATGGATAAACTGGCTTTTGTTATTTTATGTTTTTCCAGTTGATCGGTGTTTCTGATAACAGGATGAGGGATTTTAGATTGGAAAACGGAAAAAGGAAACTCAACAGAAAGCAGGAAAAAATAACAATGCATACCACATTTATTACTATTACTACAAAAATACAAATATCTCTACAGCTTTTTCCATTTTTACGCACCTTTTACGCACAAAAAGGGTCAGAAAAAATTAAATCTAACCTTTAAATAAACTGCAAATTTACAAAATGCCTCAGAAAAAGGAAGAAATGAAATGTCTAGACTAAAATACACACGTATGTCCTCACAGAGGCTGCAAAATTAAAGTGTCATATGTTTATTTCATTTAGGGGTTCGTTTGGATGAATACTATAGGATTTTGCGTTTTGAGTGCAATAGTTGGAATATTTTAAGATTAACTAAATTTAAATAACATCTTTTTAACCTATTTATACCTGTGATTATTTCATATGAAAAGCTTATGATGGATGCTGTATTTTTTCCTCTTTTCAGTGTCAAATGTCGAGGACAAACGCGCTGCAAATTAAGCTGATTTTGCTCGACTTGAGGGATTTATCCAGCTGGATGGATCTGTTTAAGAGGTGAATCAGATGATCCGAGTCAAACACACCAGGTTTAGGGTGAAAGTAAACCCAGCTGGTCAGTGATAAAATACCATTCTATTTCTCTTTCTCCGTTCAGTGCGAAAAAACTGGAATAAATGATGATGAAATCATGGGATATAAGACTGAGCTTTTTTTTTTTTTTTTTTTACGAAAATGCAGAAAGGCTTAATTAATTCACACCGTTCAGATGGTTTAGTTTAGAGTCCACATGAACATCAAGTTTGTCATAAAATGATCAGTCTTAAGAAAAGGCCCTTCCACATAATCAGGGTTTTATTAGCTATTTTCGTATCAATTTGCCAGAAGCTGCATTATGTTCGGTGAATAAGCTTCGTGGAAACTTCTTGTGCAGTCTCCTGCTGTGATTGGCTGACGCCTGTTGCCTGTTAAATAAGAGGCGCCCGAGAGAGGGGGCTCAGAGCGCACCCACGGAGCGTCGCGCACATTGCACCAGGGACTCTGCTTTTTGGAAAGACTGGGAGACAAAAGTGGAATCCCTGCGCCATGACGGGAAAGGAGGGAGTTGTACTTTCAGACACTGAGAATAAACAGAAACCCGCCTCTCAAACCAGCGTGATCCACGGGGGATCACAGCAGCCGCCTCCAGTTTGGAAGATGGGCCCCACGGTGCACCGGCGCACCGGCTTCGGGATCCAGGAGCTGCTCGGCCTCAACAAGGAGCCGCCGGCGGTGCCGAGGCGGCCGCTGGAGTCTCTACCGCACAGGGCGCACGTCCTGGCCGCCAGGTCGGCCCTCGGCCACGGGGGCCTCGGAGTCGGCATGGGTTTACTGGGACCAGAGGGAATACACCCGTTTTACAGTCAGCCGGCCTTTCTGGAGGTGCTGTCAGAGGCGCAAAATGTTCACCTGCAGCCGCTGCACAGGGCGGCGCACATGGACGCACAGATGGACGCACAGCACTCCTCCAGCTCCGGTGAGTGTCTGACACTCTGCTGTTGGTGGAGATTCTGGGTGAACATCAGCAAAACATTTTCACAAAGATTTTCAGCTGCTGCGCTTTGTGAAACACAACTGTGACAATGACAGGAACACATTTCTGCAACGAAATATGGATCATCTAATGATTATCTCACTCATTTGATTATCCTGATTTTGTTGCAGAGTTAAATGTTGAATCTTTATTTTAAGTTTCATTCTAAAAGGAATAAAACAATAGTAAAACCCTCATTGTTATCTTCAGCTGAGTTTTGTTTGTCTTTATTATTATTATTATTATTATTATTATTATTATTATTATTATTATTATTATGTATTCATTCATTTATTTATGTATTTATTTGTTTTTAATCGGGGCTGTAATTTTATGTTCATTGCTGTGTTTCTTTTCAGATTCTGATGACATGAGCCTGTCCTCCGGTGATAAGCAATTCTCCAAATCATCCATGAGTCAAAGCAAGAAACGAAAGAAAAGACGACACAGGTAATAATAATAATAATAATAATAATAATAATAATAATAATCTGTATAGATGCCGACGTGTACTATTTAAACATGATATGTATTATATTTGTCAGAAATATAACAATTAAGGCCTTTTCCTCATCCATAATAAAACCTCATAATGCATTAAATAATGTCATCAATTTTTTAAAATGTTATTTCTTTGACTGTAGTTTTCAGGTGTAGAAACCATGCATTACTTTGGAAAACATCTGTGAACAGTTTAACAATGCTGTTTCTCTGACAAATATAGTGTTACTTTAATTTTTAATGACCATTTAAAATGTCACTTATATGTAGTTTACTTATAATAAAACAATAAGAAAAGGGTAAATGTTATTATATTTTTCCAGAAACATTTTTATTTAATCTGTCTTGTTTTAATTAAAGAAAACAATCATATGAGCATAAAATTATGCTGTGAGAAAAATGTGAAAGATGTAAAATTATTTCTTAAAGGAAAACCTGTATTAATTCAAACAAATGAAAATGAATATATGAAGACACTCATATTTTGTTTTTCCTTTTTAGAACTATCTTCACATCCTATCAGCTGGAGGAGCTGGAGAAAGCCTTTAATGAAGCTCACTACCCTGACGTTTACGCCAGAGAAATGCTCTCCATGAAGACAGAGCTTCCAGAGGACAGAATACAGGTGCGGACAAATGTCTGTGCACCACCCAAAAATAATCTATACGTATAATAAAAAAAAAAACATATAGGAAAAAATACATATAAAAAATATTATGCACATCATACTTTAAAAGAACCAACACAAAAAAACACATCCTCTTTTAATTATAGTATTTTGTATTCACCAGAATGATTAGAAATTCTTAAACTAAGTCTCTTTAACACGATGAAAAATGTAGTTATAGTCAAAGAAAGTGATAAAAGTCTGATTTTTGCAGAAATATTTGGACATATCTGTGTAAAGTGGAAGCAGAGTCGTCCAGGTGAAGCCTCATCATCAGCACAATGGCCTGTTCTTTCACATTAGCAGCCAATTCAGCCTCTCACAGTAATTAGTTAATTGAAGGGAACTTCTCACCTCTTTCCCTGCAGAGCCGAGCCACAGCCCTGAAATGAAATGATAACTACATTGAAATTAATTAGCACAGGTCAGTGGGCGAGTGCGAGATCTGCCTGGCTGCTATGAGCATTTTAATTTCCCGTGGTATTTGAGCACCTGTCTCTCATCGATCAGACCTGGAAATTAACTTATTTTTCAATCAGCCTCTATGCCCCAGGGGTCACCTCTCGCAGGAAACACTTATGTGAAGACACACACACACTCGTGCACACACACACACACACACACACACACCGCTGCTGTCAAAAAGCATGATTGCTCATCTGAGGCCCATCTTTTTATGAGATGGAGGTTATCATCAGATCTACCTGAATAGCTTTCCAGGCTCAGCTTTGATCGTTTTTAATTCCATGTGTGTGAAATACACTTACACTCAGACACACTCAGAACCAATCCCTGCAATCTCATCCTGCCTCCTCTGCCATTTTAAGATGCTCATTTTTCCTGTTTTCCTCATCCATATTCACAAGCCTGCTGAGGGTATTACAATGTCTAGTGTGGTGGAAATCAATTTAGGCACTTGAAGATGTAGAATAATGTACAAGCACATGCATGCACTCATTCTCACAGAGAAAATAGCATCCTCCAGATTAATTACAAAATAGAAATATACTGTACATACTGCATGTTGGAAGCTTATGTTACAAACACTACATAGGGATGCTATCTCAGTTTCAGCTCAGACTAATATTAACCCTTTCATGCATAGTGGTCACTACAGTGGACAGTTATTCTACAGCTGTTCTTTTGTATATTCATGGATTTTATTGTTTTAGTTCCATATAAGCCAACACAGTGGATCATCTCATACACTGACATTCATACCATTACTGTAACTTTACTGTTCTTGATAAACCTGATCTGCAGTAACATGTTTCAGTGTAAATCAATTGCTTGTTATTATTATTAGACTGTAATTAACTAGGTTTTTTTAAACAAAATTTTTTTTTCATGTCATCTCCATAAAATGAGCAATAACTAGTATTACAGTATGTTAAAATGTGACAAAACATCAGATTAGCAATATTTAAAAAATATATATTTATGTACGATATGTGGGAAACACACCAATCAACATCACAGTCACCTAAATGGAGAGAATTTAATTGGAAAAATCTAATTCGTTATTTTATCACACCTAAAATTAAAAGTAAACAAATGAATACTCAACAGCCATGTTAGAGACTATGTAATCACATGGATTCAGATCATACACACATGTTTTGGAAATGCTCAAATATCCAACCCTTCTGGGGGAAGGTTCACTCAGCTCTCTGAGGTTTTAGGATATACAATCCCAAATTCTTGTCTTGTTCTGTACCTCGGACATTTGGAAGAATCAGTGCATAAAGAAGACAGATATCTTGTCAAGATCGTCTTGGTGGCCGGGAGGAAGGCCATAACAAAGAACTGGCTTAAGACTGATGCTCCGTCTTATAAACAATGGATTTCAGTCATAGATGATATACTTGTCATGGAACATCTGTCATATAAACTGAAGTTAAAAGAAAATCTCTTTATGAAAAACTGGGGAAAATGGCTGACATTCAGAGATAAATGTATCTATTAAGGGACCTTAAATATTCTGTCACCATCACAGGCTGTTCTTTTCATCTGTTTGTCTTTTTTTTTTTTTTTTTTTTTACTCTTCCTGCTCACCAACCTGAGGAGATTATTTTGTACTGTTAAAAATTGAGAAATTATATATATATATATATATATATATATATATATATATATATGTGTGTGTGTGTGTGTGTGTGTATATGTATATATATATGTGTGTGTATATATATATATATATATATATATATATATATATATATATATATATATATATATATATATACATATATTTCACACAGTATGCTGGTAAATACATTTCTTTGTTTCAAAAATTAAATACATGGTGTCCCGCTGATTGAACATTTTTGCAACTCCATGAAAAATAGGTTCATAACAAAATGTTTAAACGTATTGTTTTTTTCATGCCTAAAGAGGAATAAAAACACTTAGGAAAAAAAAAAAATCTTGGTTAGGTCCTCATAATTTATGTATGAAAGGGTTAAGAAAAGAGACAAAAGAGATGAAATCAGTCCATTTACACAAGCAAAAGCTGGTATTTTAAACCTCCAGCAGATGTCATTGTAACTCTTCTTCACCCGGCTCTAGACAGACAGGGGTGCAGTTGTAATAAGAGACATGAAGCAGAGAAAAGAAGAACTATGCAGCTGTAACCGTGTGACAAAATCAAATCCAGCGTTGTGTTGTAATTCAGGAGATGCTGCAGAAACACACCCATCACTCCCACATGTCCCTGCCAGCATCATTTCATTCTGTTTTGTTTTGCTTTTTTGCTCTACAGGTTTGGTTTCAAAACCGCAGAGCCAAGTGGAGGAAAAGGGAGAAGTGTTGGGGTCGGAGCAGTGTGATGGCAGAGTACGGCTTGTACGGTGCCATGGTCCGCCACTCCATCCCCCTCCCCGAGTCCATCCTCAAATCAGCCAAGGAAGGCATCACAGACTCCTATGCTCCATGGTTACTAGGTACGTTCAAGAGAGAAAATTACATATGTTTTTCCCTTTTCTTTGCTTTTAGATTTTGAAAAAACCAAAAAAACCAAAACACTAATGTAAAACAACCAAGGGGACTTCTTCCAGTCCTCTTGGTTTAATGTAAATGAGCACACAGCTTAACAGAATATTAGAAATATCAGAAATGTTTCAAGTCGGACAAAAAAGAAAGTGACTGTGTCAAGGTATTTACAGGGAAATTTTATTATGATCATTTGATACAAGGAGGCAGCCAAATTAAAACTTGTTATCCTTAATATGTGAATATTCAACAAGTCATAGTAGCCTTTACCTATAATCTTGCATTGTAATATTATAGTTGAAAGAATATTGTAATTGTAGGAATATTGTAATTTTTTTTCCCTGTGTTCTGCCAATAACATTAGGCAAATCAAGTGGGTATTACACGGTAACTACACAGCCTCTAACTAACAGCCTTTTATAACTCATGGTCTACAACAGCCTCACCAAAAAAAAGTTCCAAGGACTAATATTTAATTGGACTGCCTTTAGCTTTGATTATGACATATATATGGCATAATTTGGATAAGAGTATTTAATGTCAAAAATTTTTTAATTAATAATGTTCTTGAACATATATCTCTGACCAACTGAATCAACCCCAGATCATAACACTGCCCCCACGTGCTTGTACTGTAGGCGCTAGGCATGATGGGTAATCACTTCATTCACCTATGACACGTCTGTCACTCTGGAACTCATTGGACCACACAACCTTTTTCTGTTGAAACAGTCCAATTTGTGTGCTCTCTATCAAACTGATGGTTTTACTGCAGATGAAACATATTCATCGCTGCAGTAATTATCAAATGTAAGGATCTTTCAGGTGGGGGCAAGCTGTTTAGTTGCAAGATAAACCCAAAAATCTTACTTTGCTTGTCATAAACTCATTTTTCTGTTTCACACTGTCTCATAGAAGATATGGATTAATGTGTATTATTGCTCCAGGAGGAGTTAAGCCCCGCTCATGTTCAGAGCCAATCAAAGTGTCACCTGGTCAATGGGAAGTAGCGGTCGATACTGTGATAATCCCACTTCATCAGGACAGATTAGACTAAATCTCCTCCTTTGCCACATGTCAATTGATTAGTATAAATCAATTAGGTGGCTCTAACTGAATAAGAACTCAAATCCATTTATCAAACCACTCACTCTGCTCTTTTTCACACTTTATTTCACTGTCAAAAACCTACAGGGTTTTCCGAAGTTGCATAATTTTAAGAATCAAATCCCCAAAATGCACCAATATCAAATTACACCATTGGACTGAGCTCTATGACAGAAGGTCAAATAAGGGGAAATGGGTATTGTGAAAGCCTGGAGTGTCTGTGTCACAGTGATAGTGAAACAGATGGTGCTGAGTCTTAAAACCTAACTTCATATAATGTGTCTTCTCATCAGGTATGCACAAGAAATCCATTGAAACTACACACACCTCCCCCAGCAAAGCCAGCAGCACGACACCGACGCCTCCACAGGAGAAAATAGTGGAAAAGATGACGGAGGAGGACAAAGAGAAGCGGACTAAAGACACAAAGTCTGAGATTTCTAAAGAGGAACTGAGGGAGAACAGTATCGCTGTTCTGAGGGCCAAGGCGCAGGAGCACAACGCTAAAATGCTCTGCAAAGTTTCAGACAGACCGAACGGCCACGTCACACATAAGGAGGAAGCAGAGGATGATGTGACAGAACAAGAAACAGCAGAGGCGGAAATAACAAACTGAAGGAAAGACACAGACTTGATTGTTGTGGTGAAACCCAGATGCAGATCGGACTCTCTTGGTTGAGTTGAGGACAGACTTCAAATGTGGATCCTCAGATGTTTGACAGACAAATAGCTTTTACATTTCTCCACATACGTTTTAAGTCAACCACTGAGAGAAATTCTGCTTTGCTGCTTTAGAAATAAATATACAACTAACCAAAACTCTACAGCTCAAAGGGTTTTTCCTCCCCATCCACAGAGACTAGTTTCTCTAACATTTCTGACAGATGTTCTGGCACAGCTGCATATACAATACTTTATTTTCTTCCAGTAGATTAAAATGATCTCAAGGCAGCTGCATTGTACAACTTATGTTTATGGGAGTGGGATGCTTTTATTAAACAGGATCTGTGACCTTTCAGACTATTTTTTTTTATTCCTGAACATCTAGAGGAGGACACTCGGCTTCTGCTGCTCCAGAGACACAAACAGGAGCTGACTAATATCTGATCTCCTGTTGATATTTGCTGAAATCCTCTCTGTTGTAAAAAGGATGTAAAATGTTTGAGTATTTGCTGTGTATATACTGTAAATAAAACCCAGTAGATGCCATTACTGAATAGTTCGCCAATAAGTTGTGTTTGTCTTCCTTTAAATGTAACTGTAGCTGAATTAAAGTTGACATATAAGAAAAAAAATCAAAAATGCCTGTGCTCTACAGTGTCTTTTTTTTTTTTTTTGCAAGATACAATCCAGTGGAGCACACAGTGGAGTACACTCCTAGAATAGAAAGGGTCGGACCAGTCGTGCGTAACCGCCCTTAAACGCATCACTTCTCCAGCCCTGCCTCTCCGGAGTTTTTCCTTTCTTACTCAAGTTCAGAGGAACTTTCCAATGTGTTCTTATCTGTAGAGGAAATGCCTCTAATACTTTATTTCTCATAACCTACTTTCTCTGACACCATGTGGCTGCGGTGCACCTCTAAGTGCGTCTTCGCGTCCTTGAGCCGCTCTTATAATAATGTCTTGTCTCGGAGTTTTAATATAGCGGCGTTTATGCCGGAAGCTGCGGGCTTTGAGGGGGTTTCAGACCGGGCAGCGCTGCAGGAGTTCTCCCTCTCCAACAGTGACCATTTCTGGGCAGCTGTGGCGCGACACAGACTGACCTGGATCAGTCCTTTCCACACGGTCCAAGACTGTGACCTGAGCCGAGGCAGGATTAAGTGGTTTGAAGGAGGGAAGCTCAACGTGTCCGGTAAGGATGGGTTCACATTTATGAGGCTGTTTTTGATGATGACCTGGCAATTTAAGTACACATGATTTAATCATTAAGCAATCTGTGCGTCCTGAACGCACCACACTGATAGTGAAAGTGATAGTGACGTGTTTTGTTTTGTTTTCTTTTTGGTTGGCGCGTGCAGTGAACTGCCTGGACCGTCACGTGCACACCTGTCCTGAAAAGGTGGCCCTCATCTGGGAGAGAGATGAACCGGGGTCAGAGGTCAAAGTCACCTACAGGTCAGCAGGATGGATCCACATGTTTCACTGATCCGATGATGATGATGATGATGATGATGTTAATGATGACGTCACCATAGGCAGCTGCTGGATATGACCTGTCGCCTTGGTAACCTGCTGAGGCGTCGTGGGGTGAAGAAAGGGGACTGCGTCACCATCTACATGCCTCCGTGCCCACTGGCGGTGGCGTCCATGTTGGCCTGTGCACGGATTGGCGCAGCTCATAACGTGGTGTTTGCGGGCTTCAGTGCGGAGGCGCTGGCAGAGCGCATCAGAGACGGTGAGACTCAGACAGAAAACACACATCCTACACTGCAAAAACTGATTTCTAAGAAAGTGAAAAAAGCCTTATTTGTAATCTGAATAGGGAAAAAGCTTGCCAAGAAATTTTTACATGAGAAAAATATTCTTATTTAAAAAAAAATCTAATTTTGTAATAAGATTTTCCAGCTAATATCAAGGTGATTTTATTTCTGGTACTAAGCACTGTTTGCTAAAATTCTGCCATTTTTGTCTCGTTTTCACATTATGTTTCTTTAGTTGATAGACTTTTTTTTTTGCTTGTTTTTAAGAATTCTGGCCAAGAATTTTTTTCTTACCCCATTGGCAGAATATTTTTGCTCAATATAAGCCAATTTGACCAGATTTAGGAATATAGGGTTGGGACATTTTTTGCAGTGTATGAATTATGATTGAAATATGGGCAAATTATGGTCTGTTAAAGAAGAATATTGATCACTTTGTGGATTATTTTTTGCAAAATGCTTAAACAGTACACATGATAATTCAGTATAAAGCAGTGGAGCAGTTCAATTAAACATGTGCTTCTGGGCATCATATCAGACATACAGTGTAACCAGAAAGTATTCACAGTGCTACTCTTTTTTTTTTTTTTTTTTTTTTTCTCTCCATTCTCTAGTGTTACAGCCTTATTCCAAAACATATTAAATTCATTTACCTCAAAATTCTACACACAGTGCCTCATAATGACAAAACAAACAAAAAGTTTGTTTGAAACTTTTGCAAAATTATTAAAAATAAAAAACAAAAATACAAAATAAGTATCCACAGTGTTTGCCATGACCCTCAGAACTGAGCTCAGGTGGATCCTGTTTCCACAACTCAGTCCACATGTGGTAAATCCAGTTGATTGGGCATGATTTGGAAAGACACACACCTGTGTATGTATGGTGTGATAGTTGACAGTGCATGTCAGAGCACAAACCAAATCATGAAGTCCAAGGAACTGTCTGTAGACCTCTGAGACCGGTGTCGAGGCACAGGTCTGGGGAAGGGGACAGAAAAAATTCTGCAGCATTCAAGGTCCCAGTGAACACAGTGGCCTCCACCATCTGTAAATTTGGAACCATGCCTGACCAATCTGAGGGATGGCAGTAGAAGGACCTTAGTCAGAAAGGAGACCAAGAACCTGATGGTGACTTTGGATCTAGGCTGGGGTGAAGATTCATCTTTCAACAGGATGATGACCCTGAGAACACAGCCAAGGTAAAAAAAAAAAAAAAAAAAGCATGTCAAAAATGGCTGCGCTGACGCTCCTCATCCAACCTAATGGAGCTGCAGAGGTTCTGCAAAGAAGAATGTGAAAAACTGCCCCAAAATAGGTGTGCAGAGCTTATACTATCATATTCAAACCGACGTGAAATTGTAGCTGAAGGTGCATCAACAAAGTATTGAGCAAACACTGTAAATACTATGTACATGCTGTATTTTGAATAAATTTGCAAAAGTTTTAAACAAACTTTTTTCACTTTACCATTATGAGACATTTTTTGTCGAATTTTGAGATAAGGCTGTAGTGCAAGATGCTGTGAGTACTTTCTGGCTACAATGTAAACATTGTCCTTTTTACTAAACAAAATTTGTCAGACATCTTTAGTAACTCTCCATGTTCCAGTTAATTTTCTTTCTGTGCAGTGTAAACCAGGTATCTCCAAATACCTTCATTTTTTGTGATAAACTGAAGGATTGTGTGCTCTTTTTACAGGGTGAGAAAATCCTCTTTGAGTCAACTCTTTAATACCTTCTTGGATTAGCTGGGAAGGATGAAAAAAAGGCCTGTTTTTAATCTTAAGTCAATAGTCTACTTTAAGAGAGTCATGATTCTTATAGGACAGTGATGCCACAGAAATGATGATTTTACAGAATATAATTGATTGCTGTGGATTAAATTGCCAATATTACTTTTAAATTACCTAAACCTTATATCTACAGTAGTAATATTATACTAAAAATATTATGTTAGTAAAATACTGACAGGGATCATTTTACTGCACAATGACTTTTATTTTTTTCTGTAAGTAAATTTTTTTTCCTGAAACTTACCCTTATTTTGGTTAGATTTAATGATATTTATTGGAACATTTTCAATGTGGTATTAGTGCTGTTGCTTCAATAAAGGAAATATGTACTATATATAACTGTCAGTTATCATTTGACTTATATTAGAGTTGTAAATTATTGTTTTTAGTGTTTATTATTTATTGTTTTAATGCATGAACCATGTCAGTATTGTTTTATTTTGTTTATTGTATTTTACTTATATTCTGTTTCATGATTATGTACAGCACGTGGGGGCAGTAGTGTCTGTTTTTAAATGTGCTATATAAATATATTTTGACCTTGACCTTGTCAGTTAACTCAAATAGTTACAAATGAGTCTATTTTTGTTAAATAAACCACTTCAGCAGCCTGATTTCCCACATGTATCCCACTCGTAGCTCAGTCCAGCACCGTCATCACAGTGAACCAGGGGGTCAGAGGGGGAAGGGTCATCGAACTGAAGAAGACGGTGGACACAGCAGTGGAGGGATGTCCGAGTGTAAAACAGGTCTTTGTTGCCATGAGAACGGAAAATCCGGTCGTCATGACAGACAGGGATGTTTCAATGGAGGAGGTGAGGGAGCACTGTAGTGGATGATCAGAAGGTTTCACAGCTTTCAATCAACAATGTGTATATTTACAAGTAATTTCATGACAATATGAAAATCTGATATTCTGCTTAAAACTTGAAATCATTTTTTTTTTTTTTTGCACATCCTTTTTATTGTACCACTGAACCCCAGGAGCTGTTTTCATAAATATCCTACGAAAAGTGTCAGTGAGTTCTTAACAGCCTAAAAACTTCTAGTTTAACAGTGATTTTAGGGCAAGTCTTGAGCAGATTTATGCCAAAAAAAGAACAAACCTTTAAGTCAAGAGTGTGGTCCTGTTACTAAGTATGACTGATTCATAAAAGCTGTGGTCAAAAATGTGCTCTTACTAATATAAAGCATAGATATGATGGCACAATAAATAGGGTTAATCATGAATTTAGTATGTTAATACATGATGAAATAAAGAATTTATACAAGTATTAATAGAGACAGCTCTATTTGGGAAGTAGTTTGCTCACAGAATTATAGTTCTATTCTTGTGCTTGCACTTATAAAACATGCTGGTAAGTTTAGTACTATTCGATATTAACAGGACAGAAACAGCTCAGCTTTTATCATTTTCTGTAGTTGCTCATAGTTCACCACAAATATTCTCCCTGCAGATTATTATCTGCAGAGTTTTAAGTCGGTGTGATTCAGCATTTTGAGAATAAAGCTCCCTCTTCTTCCTCTAATCCTCAGCGTCTTAAAAGTCCTCCTCCCATTTTTGCATTTTTTTTTCTCTTCAGAGCTGAATAACCTTTACCTTTATTAGAATTTAGACCTGTCTACGTGACTCAGGTAAAGTTGCACCAAACAGATTCTATCAAGTATCACAATATTTTCATTTGAAACCAACTTTCAATATCTAAGAAGTTAACCTCATCATTATCAGTACCTAGAGTACACATTTATATCAATGATATTAATCATAATGTTAACAGTTGACTTCAGGTATTCTGTAGAACATCTTTAAATGTATAAAAATGCAGATGAGCTAAAATGAACACTTGTATCATGTAGTTTGTAATTTTCTTTATTTTAAAATGGGAAATTGATATATAAAACAGTTAAATTCTAGTTTTGAATATATATATATTGCAGCTTCACTGGTACCAATAGACAACATTAACTTTGTGATGAAAGCTTGAAGCCGAAACGTGTTGAAGTGTTTTTTAAGGTCTATACATGAGGATAAAGGCATTTTAATGCTTATAGAGAGTGCCTTGGAGTTTTCTTCCTGTTTATCTACTTTATGAAGAGCACCTCAAACAAACTCATTTTTTTGGATCCCAGAAGCATTCCTTCCCATGATTCCCATGACCCGGAGTGAGAAAATCCACTTTGAGTCAACTTTTTAATACTGTCTTGGATTAGCTGGGAAAGGTGTATAAATAAATGTATAAAAATGCAGATGACCTAAAATGAACCCTTCTATCATGTAGTTTGTAATTTTCTTTATTTAAAATTGGGAAATTAATATATAAAACCATTTTATTTAGGGACTAGTATTGAATGTATGTATTGCAGCTTCACTGGTACCAACAGGAAACATTTTTGTAACTCACTTTTTATTGGTTTTTCTTTCTTTTCACACATTAAACATTTTAGTGATACAACAGGATAAGAAAATATATCAATAAAAATATGAAAATCAAATATAAAAAAAAAACAAGAAAAACTAGAAAAGCACTCAGAGAGTGCAGACCTCCACCAAGGCAGATTAGTGTCCCCCCTCAGTCACCACCAAAATTTAATCATTTGTTCCTTGTGCCAGTATCAACATTTCCTGAAATTTTCATCCAAATCCGTCCATAACTTTTTGAGTTATCTTGCACATGGACAGACAAACCAACGCTGGCAAAAACATAACCTCCTTGGCGGAGGTAAACAGCAGGAAAAAAAAAACAATAAAAAAAACAATAGAGTACTGTCAGTTTTGTTACACAGGATATGTTGTTAAATTATAACTCTTTCCAGGACCAATAGGAAACATTTTAAGTGATGCCCTACTAGAATCCAGTGTTAACTTTCTTGGAAAATTCTGAGAAATAAACCATAAATTCTCAGACTGTGGATCTTCCTGCAGGAGATGAAGCTGGAGGACGCAGTGTGTGAGCCGGCTGCCATGGACAGTGAAGACGTTCTGTTTCTGCTCTACACATCAGGCAGCACAGGGAAACCCAAAGGCCTGGTCCACACTCAGGCTGGATACCTGCTGTATGCCTTGCTGACACACAGGGTAACATCACACACATTCACATGCACAACAGACATTGATTTACTTGCGTGGCTTTGAACTTCTTGCTGTTTTTGTCCAGTATGTCTTCAGCTACCATGATGGAGATGTGTTTGGCTGCGTGGCAGACATTGGCTGGATAACAGGACATAGTTACAGCGTCTATGGGCCTTTGGCGAATGGAGGAACCACTGTCCTGTTTGAGAGTACACCGGTTTACCCAAACCCAGGTATGAATGAGAGCAGCTGCGTAAAAGAATATCACTGTTTAGAAAGTCCTGCACTCACATAATAAACTTATAAAAGTGTCAAATATTCACCAAAAGGTTTTTTATTACCTCTAAGGAAATGATTAAAATGCTGTTTATTATTTTGGATGGGAAATTTTATGTCCTTTGTAAAGTTTGATGTATTTTTGTCTTTTGCCAAGAACTCACTCTATGAATAAGTGTTTACAGCCAGCGTTGAACATGCTCATGCCTTTATGCTAAAATTAGGAGCTTCAGTAAACGCAGACAGTCATGATGACGCACAGTCATAATGTGTGAATGTGAGCACCTTGTTATTGTCAAGGGGAATCTGTTCCTCAACACGCTAAGCCCTGTGTTTGGAAAGTGTGAAGTTTTCAGTCCTCTGCTTCATCCTGAACGGTCATTTCCAAGGAAGAGAGAGAGATAGATGGATAGGCTTTATTGATCCCGAACTAAGAGCCAACACACTATACATAGTAAATTAGAAGTATAATAAACATACTTAAAAAGAAAATTTGGCCAATAACTGGAAAGATTTAGTTTTTGTCATTATTTGTCCCCACTTTTGTGCCAGGGAAGCAAAGAAATCCTTATCACACATACAAAAATAGATTGAGGTTAAAGTCTTGGAGTCCTTCATTGTATTATCTTCGCATGAATACACATGAGAATAACGCTTTAATATAACATAGTCAGTCACTAATATTGATGAAATTGTGTCATACAAGCCAATATGAAATAAATCAGATAATGGCTGATTAATAAATTGAAAAAAGCTAATAAACTGAATATCTGCTAATGCTGTGTTTGGTAGATATATTGGTGTATATCTTATTTCCAGTGTGGTAGAACTGCTTCTTTGTGATTCATCCCCTTGTTGTTCACAGGAAGGTACTGGGAGATGGTTCAGAGACTTCGGATTAACCAGTTTTACGGGGCCCCTACTGCGATCCGCCTGCTGCTGAAGTACGGAGACCACTGGGTGCACAAATATGACTGCTCCACCCTCAAAACTCTAGGCTCTGGTATGATCAGTATGACACTCAAAACACACGTCCTGCACGCACAGAGGGTCCACCATTTAAGGAGAGTTAAGACAATGAGAAACAGGGCTTCCAGTAGTGCAACAGAGGTCCATAGAAAACAAGTTAAAAACTGCTTTACTGAAGAAATACCATGATCTCTGTACTGTGCAAAACCAGCATTAGTTTTGTTTGTTTTAGTAAAGTTCTAATGACCACAAATGCATTTCTTAATCATTATTAAGGTGTAATCAGTATATATGTGAAGTGTGTACGGCAGCAAAAACAAAAGTTCCAGTGGAAAAAAGAGCTTCTATAAACCAGAGGTAGTATTTAGTGTGACCTGTCTTTGCACTTAACATGTCATGACATTTATTGCATTAATTTTCTGATGTTTTATAACAGGTTTCACTCAACACGTCAGATGTTTGTTTGTTCTGCTTCTTGCCATGGGGTCAGGGATCACAAGAAATATTCTCTTTAGCCTTTGAAACTCATTTAGTTTGTGTCTTTTGAGGCTCTGCACTTATTTCCTGTGCTGTTGCTGTATCTGAAGAAAAGGGAAGGAGAAATGAATATGTATGATCATTTAAAGCAGTGGCTGGCAACCATTTTTGGCTCGTGACCCCATTTTAGCATCACAAATTTCTGGTGACCCCAGACATTCAAAATGGAGACAATTTTTTGCTAAAATTATTTTTTTATATATGTAATAGTTTGCTATACTATGTTGCAAATAAATGTTAATTTTAGATGACATTTAGTCTATATAATGTATATTATTATGGACGGAGGCAGAAAAGCCAGGTGTAGATTACTGCACAAAGTGAGGATTTTATTTTCCTTGGTCAAGATATGTACAGTCAGTTCAGCTTGTATTTACAAGGCTGACAATACTGAACAAACAATAACTCAAACTATGAATTATGAAAGAGCTGCAGCATCTGAAACTGACCACAATTAACATTTGACAGATAAACAGTACCACAGTGCTTCAGTTTCAGCTTCAGTTTATCATGTCTTTTATATATTGTGATTGTCTCTCTCATTTCACCATATTTTTTTTTTTGGTAAATATTTATTTTTATCAATTACTAGAAATTTCAGGCAACCCCATGTGAATTCCAGGCGACCCCCACAGTTGAAAAACACTGATTTCAACCCTACAAAAACAACTAAACTAAAGACAGCCTTAGACTTTTACACAGTGCCATTCATCACAGATACTACTGACGAAGTGGTGGTGTCATTATACCAACTTCGCTTACACAGCTGGGCTCTTGTTAACGTCATACACACACAAGTCACATGAAAAGCAGTGGACAGTGTTTGTGTACTGCCGTGTGAATTCCTCTGCTCTAAGTGCACACACGTGTATGTTAAAAGTCAAGCCATACTGGTATGCCTCAGTAATCTAGTGTCCATAGCAAAGCCCAGGATATGACAAGGAAAACACATACACACCTGTTGCTGTGAAACGTGAAGCTAAAGTTGTAACGCACACAAAGCTTCACTTAAAGAATGTAGATCCTCCTAAGTGACATGGATGACTTTATAATCAGGGCAGTTTTTATTAAAGTCTGCCCTTCTAGCTTTAATTAAACTCAACTTCATGTCATGTTTGTATGCACTGTAAATCATAACAGATATGAGTGTATGTATAATTCAAACTCTGATGTTTTCTGCAGTGGGTGAGCCCATCAACACTGAAGCGTGGGAGTGGTATCACAGAGTTGTGGGGGATGGACGCTGCCCTGTGGTGGACACCTGGTGGCAAACAGGTAACTGTCATTAAACTGCTACTCTGACTGTGTAATGGTGCCAGTAGTATCCACAGGGTCCAGCAGAGGCAGTCAGGGCCGCCCCTAAAACTCTTTACTTGAGAATAACTTTGTTTTATTTTCATTTTGACTATTCAACTAAGCCACCAATATCTGCAACAAAGACACTAAAAGTTGTTTCTTAATGGTTCCTATCCCATTTTGTGACTTTCTGATGCATTGATCAAAGGCCCTATGGCGTTAGTTTACTTCACTATGACAGACCAGAAGAGAGACTCATTCACATCGACGTAAACATTCAGTTGATAATCAATGTCTCTAAAATCCAATACACCGGAGTCTTTTGCAGAACTTCAGAATTCTTTATACTAAACACTTTTAGGACATTTTTTCTCATTTTAAGGACATTTTATTGATACCCATAAATGTTTTCCTTCTGATTAAGTGCTTCAGGTGTCTATTTATGGTCATCTCACATTGACTCTTGAAGAATAATTATAGAACTAGAAAAGCACTCGAAAAGCGCAGACCTCTTCCAAGGCAGATCAGTGCCCCCCCCATCATCACCACCAAAATTTAATCATTTGTTCCCTGTGTCAGTATCAACATTTTCTGAAAATTTCATCCAAATCTGTCTGTAACTTTTTGAATTATCTTGCTAAAAGACAGACAAACAAGCAACCCCCCCCAACCACCACCAAAATTTAATCATTTGTTCCTTGTACCAGTATCAACATTTCCTGAAAATTTCATGAAAATCCGTTCATAACTTTTTGAGTTATCTTGCTAACAGATAAACAGACAGACGAACCCTGATGATAACATAACCTCTGCCGTTACACTTGGTGGAGGTAATAATTACAGCCTTGCTCTGCACTGCTCTAAAATGTCCCAGTAATCTCATGTATTTCTCTACTGGTGAAGCTTGCCTCCCAGTAAACTCATGGATGCCACTACTGATAAAATTCAGGGTCAGTTCTGCTCACTGAAGATGATGATGTGGCTACAGAAGCTAGGACCTTGCATTCCAATAGATACACGTCTAAAACAACAGTCATGACACTTTCCGTAGTACATCCCAGCAACAAGACGTGAGCTGACAGTTGGCAAGTCACGTCAATGGGTGAGGCCCAATCAGAAGACTGAATCAGATGACGGTGCAAAGTCCAACCCATTGTTTGGGGTGGAGACACCTAAGAAGATAACTGTAACTAAACCACACCCGGAATTCGGGGCTCTTTGACTTGAGTTTCTGTAGAAGCTCTTGTCCAGGGAGACCAGCACTGACTTTTATATTTCACGTGATCAGAATAAATTCTTGAACTGAGACCAAGTGATTCCTGAACTTGTCTTTGGAGCTTCCAATCAACAAAAACGAAAAATCCTTGCACTCTGCAGATTTTTTTTCCTTATCTGATGAACTGCCTCGGTTGTGTATTTATTGCTGTTTGGTTGTAACCGTCCTTTTCTCACTTCCTCCTGCAAGTGTAATGCCAACTGAAAACATTTTTAGCTAACGAGAGGAAAAAGAAGATACCAAAATTTAACTGTTAGATCACAGAACCAGCAACTGTTGAATGAACGTTACTGCCAAATAACCATGCTCTCTCTTATTCTGTGAGATTTACTGAAACATTTCTCTCCAAAACATGTCCATAAAGAGCATTTAAAGTTCACAACCTCCTCCTCCAACAAAGCCACGTCTGCAACTTCAGAAACCGCCCCTTAAAGGGGAGAGTGGTTTCCCCTGTCCCTCCAACAATAACAGGGTTACGTAACGCTGTAAATGCAGATGCACGTGCATACAAGTGCACTGGCATTCACACTCTGCACACTGCAACACAAACCACACACTCACATGAACCCATCCCCTACAGATTCAATACAGATGTTTTCATTTTGGAGCCAAATATCTGATCTCAGAGCAGCTCAGCATCTTCTCAACATCAACTCCCCCCCCCCCCATCATAAAACTGAACAATATTTAAAGTCAATGTAAAGACTGTGGTGGGGATAGTTTCATTCCTGTGCAATGTTTTGTCTGGTAAATATCACTTTGGATAGTTTGTTTCAACTGCAGATGTCCAAATCAGACATCTGGAAAGATTCATCTACTTCTGCCTGCTTTTTGTTTTTTCTCTTAAGGGGAGTTTGTCAACTTGTCACCACACTGCATGTAGTGAAATAGGCAATGTTTGTTACTATATTTCTAAATTACTCATATAATTTTCCTACCATACTCTTTGCTTGCATAAAATTATAGATTTAAGCTCTTGATACCAGAGAGTGCAGCACCGTGCAAAAGTCTTTAGCTTTGTTGTTTGTGCAGGGTAGTAAATAAACAGCATGCATATGTACATTTACATGTCTTGGCAGGAAGTAACAAGAAAATAGTGGATATGAGTGCAAAAATGTGCATAACACGCTCAATAATCCGAACTAATTGGTTTCTTCAGGCTAAAGTCAGCATTTAGTGTGACCTCTGACCCTGTGACGAAAACCTGCCCAAACACACATTTCACAATTTAACTGAAACCTGGTGCAAAACACCAGAATAATAGTGCAGGAATTCATCTCGTCTGCACAAAAGAGTTTGAGACACATTAAGTGCAAAGGGAGGCTGCACTAACTAGTGGACACTTAACTCTAAAGAAAATACTCAACCTATTTTGTACAAACCTTTTCAATACATTTTTTATGTATAATCCTGTATACAGTTGCGGAAAAAATTATTCAACCATCAAGTCATCAAAAACAATGGTTATGCAATCAAGTACTAACTCCTGTATCATGTGACTAAAACAGACAGAAAAGAAAACATAGAATGCCTCAAAGCACTGTTTTTGGCAGTACAATGCCATAGATATTGATTTAAGAAATTAACTGATTTTGGTTATTTTCAAGAAAACCATAGAAAATGGCTAGATATCAGCTCTTAAATGAAACTGTTATGAGCTATTTTTGTTTTCATTATATTTGTCCAAACAAATGTACCTTTAGTTGTACCAAGCATTAAAATGAACAAGAAATTGAAGAAAACAAGGGGTGGTCTAATAATTTTTTCCGCAACTGCATATTGACACATTGATAAATACATCTGTATGGTCATTATAATCCTCTAGACTTTTATTAAAATTGATAATTAGTGTCTGAAATGCATGAATAGAACTGCAGGACTTGATGACAGTCATAATGTGATTATTTTGAATGGGTGTCCACATTCCTGGTTAAAAAGGAGAACCCACAGATTACTTCTTATTGGAACTGTGTATTAATATCTCCAACTGGACCTTTTTAATTCCTGTTTTTTTGTTTTGCTGTTATATAAACACACAGGCTGACATTATGTGGCACTAAATATTCTGATTTTAGTTCTTGGGAAGTCATAGTAACTTCCTACTTGATTCATTTTAAATCTTTTGCTGTTAATTTGCGTCTTTTCTTCTTTTTACGTTTTTTGCGACCCTGTTTACTATTTGCTACAAAACATTTGATACTCCATTGGTCCATAGTTTTCAAGAGTGTCTCATGCACCTGAAAGGTATTTTACAATTGACTTTTCAGCATTAAGTTAAATCTCTTTTTTTTTTTTTTATCCATTTTTACCTTAAGAAGCTCCCTAATAACTGTGCATATCTTAATACAGGATGTTAATTATTTTAGGACACACCCTCTTATATACAAATATATATATATTACTTTAGAATGATTAATGCCAATAAATTTAATTTATATCATTTGGAGTTGCAAAATATGCATAAAAATGGTCAAAATACTCACTTGCCTACTAATTGTGCCCACAGTGTATATTCACGTATATCAAAGCTACATGAACAAAAATGTGGAAGAAAATGAGAAAGAATATATATTTTTTAAACCCAATCATACACTAGTGAAACATAAAATCTGGCCGATGCAGTGTTATGTAATTAATAAATGTCTCCTATTTTACAGGAATATGTTCACATTCATGAAGCTAATGAAGCTGTTATCCTCTCCATGTCCTGGTGAAGGTCCACCAGCAGTTTATTCAATATTTGTCTTTTTGTCCTTCAAAGACACTTTTAATAGGACATAATGACAACATGTTTCACACAAGCTGATTTTGCTAATAACGATAAAAAAAAAAAAAAGAGAGATAAAATCCCCAGTCCTTCTAAATTAGATTAATGACCAACTGGAGCAAAGCTGCGTTAATTACCATACAAATGGCAAAAATGTATTATTAATTGACCATAATTAAACATCAGAGCATCATAAGCTGTAGTATTACAGCCTCAGATACAGTATGACCCAAATACCCCACTTCAGTAAAAAGGATTATGTTGTTATGTTCCTTTCCCACAGCCATGTTTCCCATTAGGACTAAGTGGCATTATTCATAATTACCATTTGGTTGATCTGGGAGCAAGTAGCCTGTTTAGAGACCAAATGAGATTCTGATCCACTGCTGGCATACGGCCGTCATGTTGGATCACACGGCAGAGAGGTGAGAGGCTGGAGAGCTTTAGCATCAACCACAAAATACCTCTGCAACAGTTTTCTGCACATAAAATACTCCGATTAAGCATTTATTTAGGATGTTTTAACATAACTGACCCCCAGCATTCACTTGTTCAGATGGTTTTTCCGTGGGATTCTTGTATCCAAGTCTCAGATGAGCAGCTGATTTGGATGCGATGTCTGTTGTTAATACTATTGTGGGATCATCTGTTGTGTCCTACTTTATAACAGGCCCCCTCTGCTGCTTCCACCACCACCGACACCACCGACAGATTACACATCCCAGAGGTCCACGCAAACCTGACAGCATTTAATTTACTTAATTTATAAATCTACATCTGCAGTAATGAGAAGGGCTCTGTATGTTTCCTGTTTGATCCAACAATTTTGTCTCTGCATCAACACTTACCTTATTAATGTGTTTCAGCTACATCTAAATCCATAAGACACATACAAACATTGAAAAAACTTTTCATTCTTTTACAGTTATTCTGTATATGTGTTTATTACAGTTACTATTTTACATCTTCATTAGTTGTCTATTTCTTCTTATTTTTTCATTGCTATTCTGATTTTATTACTATATTTTTATTCAGTTTTTCTAGTATGAGACGACTAGATCTGAAATTCTTCTCTTATTTGTATTTATTTTACTTTGGTTTTTGGTTCAGTTTAGTTTTCCTTCCTTTTATGGGTGCTTAAGTAGTATTAGTTTGACATATATTTCGAGGATTTGACTAGTTTTAGTTGAGTTCTTGTGAAGTTGTAGTGTTTGTTTTTCAGTGTTAGAAGAAAAGTGGTTTGTAGAAGCTTAAAATTTGGGACAACACAATGTATGCCTATAAATTATCCTTTGCTTTATACAAATAGACAATTTAACCCATAAAGACCCAAACATCCACATTCGACCAATACCATTTATTGATCTAAAATGTTTAATACCTGTTAATTCATTAAACCTATCAATCCATGTAAATAATTGGTGTAAAATACAGTTTGTCATCTTTTCATGGTAATCAGATATGATCCATTTGGACGTTCAGAGGCTCTGTGGTGAACGTGGAAACACTGTTATCTTCTACAACATTGATTCACTAATAAAACCCATGGAGTTTAATCAATGACAGTGGATGGAGACACTTGTTTTATGGTCAGTTATTGATAGCTTTGCTGAAAGTCAGTTTTTCTTCAGTTTTCTTTGTTTCTGATGTAACCCCCTGCTTTAATCTGGTCTTTTATGAAAATCTACATGATCAGTAAATTAAATATTAAAAAAAATACTTGATTTTCACTGAAACTTTGCAAAACACAAAGGATAATTTACAATAAATGTGATAAATAACTTAAAGGTTAGAGAGGAAAATTCATTTAGGAACTACCACAAAAGTCACACTGGGTCTTTATGGGTTAAATCTTGATAATGCAGATATTAAAACTTGTCTCCATTTTAGTTGAGATGTAGAGTAAATACTTAATTTGACATTTTTTCAAGTTGTGTGGTTTTTCTTTAATGAGCAATAGATACATTTGTCATAATCAAACAACAAAATAACCAGTTTTTCACCCTAATCCAATGGACAAAATGTCTTCGGTCCTTGTTTTCATTTGATGTGGGTCTTTTCAGAGACAGGTGGTATCTGCATCGCCCCGAGGCCATCAGACCCAGACGCCGAGATCGTCCCCGGAATGGCGATGAGACCCTTCTTTGGCATGAAGCCGGTGCTGGTAGACGGCGAGGTGAGCGTTCATCAACAGTGTGTGCATGTGTGCGTTAAACTGGTGGGAACGGCCCCGAACGAGGGTCAGATTAGGATTATAAAACCTCCACCAGCTGTGTCACTTTTGATACCAGCCGTCGGTCCCGCTCTGTTCGTGCCAAAGGCCTTATTAAAAATCTGTGGTGCTACTTTGTGCCTATTACAGTCACAGATTCCACTGACAGTTGGAGCAGCTGATTTCTCTTCCTCCCTCTAAACATGAGCACAAACACAACTTTAAAAGCCAATAAACACTATTCAGTGATTTTAATGAATGCATGACCTGCATACTGTTTAATTACAGCCTGGAATTGATTTTTTTTTTTTTTCCAGCTGTCGGATTTCTTCATCAACCTCTTTGGTTCTCCGAAACATGCATTTTAACATTTATGGTTGTTCTGGTTTCCCTTCAGGGCAAATTGTTGACGTCTAATAACACATCTGGACCTCTGTGTCTGGCTCAGCCGTGGCCCGGTATGGCCAGAACCATTCACAACAACCACCAGAGGTTCATCGAGACCTACTGTCAGCCTTATCCAGGTGAATGCCAAACACTGATTTAGACTTTCACTGTATCAGTCTTTCCCTTTTATTTCTCTTTAATTCTTCAAAGACAAGACTGACAAATTAATCACAAAAACATCCAATATTATAATTTGTCCACATTTTGAAAATTCAACACACAGTAAACAAAGCAAAAGTACATCAGAAGAAAGCAAACATAACTAATACACATTTTAACAACCCCCATCCCAGGACTTAGGACTTATCACACCAAGGGAGGCCACATAAATTCTAATTATATTCAGGCTGAGTTAAATATATTTAAGGGGATGCCAAGTCTGATTAAACTGTTGTAGTTTAACAATGAGAACCAGATTCTATCCAAATGAGTTTAACTATTTCTTCCAGCCATAATTTAACTGAAGGAACTTCTGATTTTTCCCAAACAAAACAAGTCTTTTTGCTATGATAAGTGCATAAGATAGCAGTTGACGGTGGTGTTTAAGTTGCGAAAACTGATTAGAGGCTCCGAGCACACCCAAAAGTGGATCAGGTTTCAACTCTACATGAAGCATATGTTAAAGTTTTAAATTATTTTAATTAGTTAGTCCAGAATGGAATTAATTTAGAACACAGAACTTTCCCTTTCATTTCAACATTTTTTTAATCACAGGTTACTTCTTTACTGGCGACGGCGCCCATCGTTCGGAGGAGGGATACTACCAGATCACCGGCCGACTTGATGATGTCATTAACGTGAGCGGACACAGGCTCGGGACAGCAGAGATAGAGGACGTGGTGGTAAGATTATATGATTTTAAAGCATTTATATCTATAAACGTGTCTCAGTGGTGGAAGAAGTAGTCAGACCTTTTAGTGAAACTTGGGGTGTCAAACGTGCAGTCCATGGGCTAAAACCGGCCCCCAAAGGGTCCAATCTGGCCTGTGGGATTAATTTGTGAAATGCAAATTTAGATAACAGTCATACAGAGACCAATTCAATCTCAAGTAGGTCAGACCAGTAAAATACTATCATAACTCCAAATTTTTCTTTTCTTTGTCAAAGTCTGGCTCAAGTGTCTGCAGAGGGTAAGAAATAAGAAATTTTCATGAACTCCATAGGATCACTTCATCCTTCAGTTCATCATAAAAATAAAAAAAAAACACATTGAGAAAGAATTAAAGGTTTTAATCTGAAAAGAAAAATGAATTGACAGATGTAGTGGTTTAACCCTTTCATGCATAGTGGTCACTACAGTGGACAGCTATTCTACAGCTGTTCTTTTGTATATTCATGGATTTTGTTCTTTTGTTTTTTGCACACATCTTTATTAAAGTTTTAAGACGTATATCTTTTCCGACATGAATTGGGAACATTGTGTAGATCTCTCCTGAGTGTAATAGTTATAGTTTTCACACAATTTATCAGTAAATATGTGTTCCTTCACTTCAAAAATTAAAAGCATGGTGTCCAGCTGAGTGGACATTTTTGCAACTTCATGAAAAATAGGTTCATAAGAATTTTTAAAATTATTATTACTATTTTTTTAAATTTAATTTTTCATAAGAAATTTTTCAATCACATTATTTTTTTCATGTTTAAAGAGAAATGAAAACACTCAGGGAAAAAAATCTTGAATAAGGCTCTCATAATTCGTGCATGAAAGAGTTAAAAAAAAGTCAATATTTGTCTCTGGTATGTAGTGGAGTAGAAGTACTGTAAAATGGGAATACTCTAGTGAAGTATATGCTTCTCAAATGTGTATTAAAACATTTATGGTTACATTCTACTGCTACTGCTGCTGCTTGTTCACAACAGCTTGTAATGAGTGCAATAAGATACCAAAACAATGGTGTCAAAGTTTTAGTGAAAATGACAAAACATTTTGAAAAGATGTTTTAAGATATCATTTATATTGTATTCAGCCATTTTTAGCCCAGCTCAGTTGTTTGATTTTCTATGTCAGGGATGTCCAATCCTGGTCCTCGAGGGCCGGTATCCTGCATGTTTTAGATACTTCCCTCTTCCAGCACACTTGACAATCATTATCAAGCTTCTGCAGAGCTTGAGGATAGGCTTATTTAAATCAGGTGTGTTAGAAGAGGGTAACATCTAAAACATGCAGGATACTGGCCCTTGAGGACCAGGATTGGACACCCCTGTTCTATGTAGTTCATAAATGATCGTGGCTGTGTTCTGTATCTGTCTCAGAATCACTGTCCTGCAGTGGCTGAGTCTGCTGTCATCGGTTACTCACATGATGTAAAAGGACAAGGTATTCGATCAAAAACGGTTTCCATTATGTCATTTACAGGCACACAAATCAGTCATTTTTAACTAAAGCAGCTCTTGTTTCTGTGTGTTGTCAGCTGTGTATGCTTTTGTGGTACTAAAAAAGGAAGTGGGCGTCCCTGAGGAGGACTTGTCCCAGCTGCTGAAGGACATGGTGTCCAAGTCCATAGCCAAGTACGCCTGCCCAGATCAAATCCAGGTAACTATGTTCCACTGACTCAAACTGCACACACACTTAAGAGTAACTTCTACAGGGTTCCCACAAGTTAAATTTAAGACTTTTTAAGACTACTCAGAACAGAATTTAATGCCTATTTCATGGCCATACTGGAAAAGATTTGTGACTCCTAGAATTCAGGAAAATGTAATATTTACTCCAACACCTTGATTCCCATCGTTCTGAGTAATTTTTCACCAGTGGCTGTAAAGTTGGCAATAATTGGTTCCTAATTTCAATATAAATTGTCAGGTTGGAATTGAGTAGAACAATGTTACTTTAATTGTAAATGTGTCTGGGAAATGTCCAAACAGCGCACAATACAGCAAACAAGTTTATGGCAACATATCTTACGACTTACCATATCAAATTCAATACATTTTCAAGACTTTAAGGTATTAAATGCAGATTTGTAAATTCAAGATCCTGCAGGAACCCTGTTCTAACTGAGCTGGTGTTTTTCTACAGTTTGTTCAGCGTTTGCCCAAGACACGATCAGGCAAAATAATGCGGCGAGTTCTGAGGAAAGTGGTGGAACAAGACCTGGGTGGATTGGGTGACCTCAGTACGTTGGATGACCCTGCAGCGGTTCAGGAGATTGTACAAGGCCACCAGGATCTATGTAGCAAAAAATAACCATGACTGTTTTCTATGAGTATATGATTTGATACCATCTAAAGAAAATAAACAGTTGCTATATTCAACATGCCACTTTTAGAAATCATAGTAACCTGTCTTTATTGTGTAGAAGAATCAAATAACTCTTAAACCATATTGTGTACTGTGAGCTGGTAACAGTGTTGTAAAAAACAATTTTACAGTTGAAAGTTTCATGTGGTAAACAAATGCATCTCAGTAACCGTAATGCCACAAAGGCACCTGCCTTTTGATTTCCCTGATCTTTTTTTCTTCAAATATTGATCTAAGGTGCTGAAAACAAAGCATTTACATCCTGAAAATTGATTGTAAAATCCAGTTCTAAAGTTCTAAGTTCAAATCATACTGAGCTTCAAACATTTGTTAAAAACTTAATTTAAATCAAAAAGGTGGTGAAAGACATTCACCTCTTAAAGTCCATGCTTCATAAAAAAACAAATACACATTCACTGGACGTGTAAAAGTCAGCCTGTTCTGCTGCCGTTCTGAAACTCCTTGTACCTCATTGAAGAACACTTAGTAACTTTTTGGTCCCGACTCCCACGCTGAAACTTCCTGCAGGTCCAGAGGTGTGTTCGCAGTCACATGGTTTCTATGTGTCTGCTTCCTTTATGTTCTTTAACTCCCACAGTCCACCTCCACACAGCTTCAGCTTAACATCATGGTACTTTCAGAAACAGACACAAACAGGATAAATACTGACTAGTGAAGGAAGCACATCCATGGAGGGGTTGGAATGGGTGTGTGCTCAGTTTTACCTTTTCAAGGCTGCTACGGTGTCCCAGACTGACCAGAGTCATGCCCAGCTGTTTACACATCCGGTAGAGTTGACCCTCCGCCTCCTCGGTTAAAGCACTGGTGGCTTCATCCAGCACTGGAAGGAAACACTTACATTTCAGCTCTTTGGCAGTAAAATAGAAGGTCCAGTTACACTGGTCTACAAGTGAAAAGCCTCTAGAACAAGAATGTCAAACTCATTTTCTTTCAGGGGACACTTTCAGCCCAATATGCTCTGAAGTGGACCAGACCAGTAAAATAATGAAAAAAAATTTAATTACATAATGAAAATGCTTACATCTACAAAGCCTACTTAAAAGTGTGAAAAACATGAACCTGAAATGTCTTAAAAAGTGTAATTTGAATATTGTAACTCAGTTTATCATTTATACATCTGCATTACACATTACAGATCACTGGGCATCTACAAAGACACAAAACATTTAGTAACAGACAGAATATTGTTAAAATTGCACTTAAATTGCATTTAAATATTTACATTTACAAACTATCGAACGAAAATTAACCTGAAATGTCTTAACTTTTTTACACTACAATAAATAGGAAAATTGGGAGTTGTCATTATTTATAGGTCATTATATTATTTTACTAGTCTGATCCACTTGAAATCATATTGCTCTGTATGTGGCACCAGAACTAAAATGATTTTAACATCTTTTATTGTTAAAATTGTTAATTTTCCGTTAGATTTCATGTAATTTTTGCATTTTACAAATTCATCCCAGGGGCTGGATTGGACCCATTGCCGGTCGGGGTTTGGCCCACGGGCCATATGTTTAACACCTATGCTCTAGTATTAGAGTGAACCTTTACCAAGTTTGAGTCACTAATAAATTAAGTCAAGAATGGTGATTGGATGTAGTTTCCAAGATACAGTCTTAATCAGATCTACTTCAAAAACACTGTCTGCACAACAAAATACATTCACAGTTGAGGTTCTTTCCAGTGGAAAGTTTATAAATTTATTGTATAAATGTACATAAACCTATATATGTGTAATAACACTTTCTTATACATTGAAAACATCAGATAACCAGCACTTTTGTCATTTGTTTTCCAATTAATCTTATTAAAGTATGTAAGATTAAGCACATTTAATCTGAGGCAGATAAGTTCTAAAAAATGGTAGATCAGAGATATTCAAAACAGTTATTTCTCAGATGAATACAACACACCTGCATATTTTGGCTGCAGGTAGAAGAGTCGTGCAAAGGAGAGACGCTGCATTTCACCTGGAGATAGAACATCATACCTGCACACAGAAGAATTTAGTATCCAGAACAGCTGGAAAAAGTTGAAAATATGTCGAGCTTTTCTAAATATAAAACTAGAACTGATACTTTTATAGACATTTATAATTTCACTAAATAAAAATGATTATTAATTTCTCCAGTTTTACCCCAGAGTGACCAACACAGTCAAAATAACAGTATCTATAATAACAAAGCAAACATGTCCGTTTTGTTTCTTGTATCCTCTCACCAGTTCCAGTCCACCTTTTCATCCAGTCCACCCGTCCTCTTCAGGAGACTTGACTGGAGCACAAACACATTTGGATCAGCACAATATGATCACATTTAGATGAAAACAAGATCCACACATTTATCATTCATTACAGGGTACAACTCACCACCCCGGCCAGTTCCAGGAAGTTAATGATTCTGTCATCGTCCACTGACCCTGGAAAAGAAGAAGCTACAGAATCTATAACAAAACCCACAGTTTACAGTGACTATAAATACTTCTCTATTGTACTTTATAGCTGCTGTCACACCACCCTGAGCTGTCATTTATTATTCAACATGAATATATTACCTGAAGCAGGGTAAATATCCTTCAAAGGGTAGATCACCTGTTGGAGACAGGAGTTACAGTAAATACCCCTTAAAATTCATCTTTTAAGGATTAATAAGGAAATAAAAGAAAGACATGATTTTTTTTTTACTGTGTAATACTTTAATCTTACAGTTTTATATGGTTCTTCTACATTATTGAATTGTTGGAAAATGAATTCCCACTGAGGATTAAGTTGATCTGTATGTGCATCTATATTTTCATGTGTATATGTATTTATATATTTCACAGGCTCTATAGTAAAATCAGCTTTGAAAAACAGGATAAAGTAACTGACCTGTTCACGCAGTGTACCATCAGTCAGATATGGTTTCTGTGGCAGGAAGAGGGTCCCTCTGGGTCCAAAACATGTGGTCATCTGGACGAAACCTGAGAAACATGAAAATAAAATCAAAGACAGAATTGTCATGAAGCTCCTAATCTGATATGTGTGCATATTTTGCAGTTGTTCCATCATCCTTAACAGTACTGATCATAACATGATGACCAGTGTAGACACTCAACTGGTTCAGATCCAGTGCTCTTCGTTAGACCCCATTTGATAGGTACTGACCACTGCAGACAGGGAACATCCAACATCCCACAGCAGAGATGCAGATATCCCTACAGCTCCTCATTTTACAGTCTCCAACACACTAACTGTTCACTCATTGCCTAATATCTACATCTACTGAGAGGTGGCCTTGCAAAGAGATGAGACTTATCACTTTACTGACCATAGTGTTATGGCTAATTAGAGAATACATAAACATACAACAGACAGAAATAAAGAGAGATAAAATACATCCAGCTCTTACCGCTCTGTGCCTCCCATAGGCGGTTGAGGACCCTCAGTAGTGACGTCTTGCCCGTTCCTGTGTTCCCCACCACCAGTAGGTGTGTTCCCTGGCTGATCTTCAGACTCAGATCTTCCACCAGCAGCTCATCTGAGTATGGAGATTTGTATGAGAGATGGTCCACGATAAAGGCGGTGTCCACAGGGCCGGCGTGAATGTTGAAGTCACTGTTTGGAGAGAACAGACCAGGTATATAAAAGTATTGGAACACTTGTTATATTTAAGAAATTTCAGCTGTTTTTTTTATTATTATTATTTGCTACTAAAATACACATAAAAGGAATGAAATATCTAAAGTCATCATTATGCTCTACACAGTGCATCCGGAAAGTATTCACAACACTACACTTTTTTTTTTGTACATTTTGTGTTACAGACTCATTCCAAATTAGATTAAATTCATTTTCTAACTCAGGATTCTACACACCATCTCATGCTGGCAAAGTGAAGAAAGTCAGTTTAAAACTTTTGCAAATTTATTAAAAATAAAAACTTTAATATAACATCTACAAAATATTCACAGTGTTTGCTCAATACTTTTTTTGACACACCTTTGGCAGCATTTACAGCCTCAAGCCTGTTTGGTATGATGCTACAAGCTCTGCACACCTGTTTTGGGGCAGTTCCTCCCATTCTTCTTTGCAGAACCTCTGCAGCTCCATCAGGTTGGATGGGGAATGTCAGTGCAGCCATTTCCAGATCTCTCCAGAGATGTTCAATGGGGTTCAGGTCTGGGCTCTGGCTAGGCCACTCAAGGACATTCACACAGTTGTCCTGAGGCCACTGCTTTGTTACCCTGGCTGTGTACTTAGGGTCCCCGTCTGAAGTCCAAAGTTACCATCGGGTTCTTGGTCTCCCCTCTAAGGCCCTTCTACTGCCATCACTCAGATTGGTCAGGCGTTGAGCTCTAAGAAGAGTCCTACTGGTTCCAAACTTCTTCCATTTACAGATGATGGAGGCCAGTATGCTCACTGGAACCTTCAATGCTGCAGAATGTTTCCTGTCCCCTTCCCCAGACCTGTTCTTCAATACCAGTCTTAGAGGTCTACAGATAATTCCTTGGACTTCATGACTTTGTTTGTGCTCAGACTAGTAACCATACATACACAGGTGTGTCTCTTTCCAAATCATGTCCAATCTCCTGAATTTACCCCAGGTGACTCTAGTCAAGTTGTGGAAACCTCTGAAGCATAAGCGGACACAGGATGCACCTGAGCTCAATTTTGAGTGTCATTGCAAACACTGTGAATACTTATGGACATACTAATATATATATATATATATATATATATATATATATATATATATATATATATATATATATATATATACACACACACACACACACACACATATATATATATATATATATATATATACACACACACACACATACATATATATATATATATATATATATATTTTTTTTTTTTTTTTTTTTTACTTTTAATATTTTTTCTTCACTTTGTCATTATGAGGTATTTTGTGTAGAATTTTAAGGTAAAAATTAATTTAATCTATTATGGAATAAGGCTGTAACAAGAAAATGTAAAGAAAAAAAAGTCTTGTGAATACTCTCTGGATGCACTCTAAACATAAAATAGAACCATCATGACAAGATTTAGGTCATTTTTCTAACTTTACTGTCAGTGTCACACATTCATGTTCCTTCACAAAAGCCAAATTCCTTGTGTGATCATTGTCAGGTGTGATTGTGGTAAAACTGATGATGTAGAGTTTTATGACATAACTGTGATTCTGTTGACTGTACATGGCCTATCCTGCTCATTAAGTAAATACTAAAGTTAAAAGCAGATAAAAGCAATAGGACTCGCTTCATTTGATATCAATATTCATTTGATATTTGATGTTGTGCTGAAATGAAATCATGTTTCAGTGGCAAAAAAGGTCAATGTTCTCAGATCTGTCACCACTGTAAATACAAATACTAAAACCAGAGGTCAGAAAAACAATACTGTTAACTGAAATTAATGATTAATTGAAATGCACTGCGTATAAAAAGTACTTACTGTACTTTTTACAAAGCAAATTTTGAATTTTAGTTGAATATCAGATCAAATCTGCTTTGTTTTCAACTACTTAAAGTTTTTTTTATTTAGCTCCATTTGCTGAAGACTGAGCACTGCTGTGGGTAAAGTTAATGTTTTATGGGGGAAAAAAATAAAATGTCCTTGAATAAAGTGACATTCAATAAGCAATTCATTTGTAAGTCATATATGAGGACATTCTTGCTGTCATCTTACCCTGTTAATAAATAAATAAATAAATAAACATAAAATCATGAAAACTTCAGAATGACAATGATGCTAAAACAAACAACTTAATGTGATTTTGTACTTGTCTTTTCTGTGTTCTTACGTCAACTAAGTCTTTTAATTTTGGCCACCTGTGCGTCCTCTTAACATACTTTCTGCTCCTTGTATCATAACTCTCTTGTAGCCGTGACTAATGTCTAGATCTTCTCACAAACCTGTCAAAGTCGTAGCTCTCCCCTGACGCTGGGTCGTAGTCACACTGTGTGCATAGAATATCATCCATCACCTCTTGGAGCTCCCCGATCCTGACCATGACACACATGGATTCAGAGGAAAGAAGGCGGATGACAAGTGTAACATAACCACCTGCTGTCATCTGCCCTCAAGGAAGTGAATTTAAGCATGCGGTGTGATACCTGTGGGTGTATCCGGCCACATCTGACAGAGTGGTGGACAGGTCTATTATCTGTGTGAAACCATTTATCAAATAGATGCACACAAAGGCATTCTGAATATGAAGAAGGAGAGGGAGAAACAGAGCAGAGCAGACAAGATTATTAAAACCAAAATATAGCATATGAATACAGAATGAAGGCAGCAACAAAACACATTGGACAGCATCAAAAGGGGAATTTAATTCTATACACGCTGCCTTTATTTGACTGTGACAGATGCTTAACACATGCTTTGAACAGTAATAGCCTGCTTTAACACTGCACTGACGACATTTACTAAATGAAAGGTTTTGCTGCCATCTACTGGTTAGATTAATACTAGATGGACTGTATATACATGCACACAAAGTAAATGTCTGATCGTCGTGTTTTAGCATCTTTCCTTTTTTAACAATTGTACCAGGTTTATTCATTTATGCTTTGCATCTATGTTAATATAGTTTCTAGTTTATCCAAATTGTTTATTTAGAGCTGAAATGAAGATCTGATCACACTGGTCTACAAATAAAACTCCTCTGGAGTGAAAGCAGTGTGACTTTACAAAGTTTGAGTCACTAATGAAGAAAAAGTAGTTTCCAAGATTAGTCTTGGGTCAAAATGTGAAATTCTGACAATTAATGACAGAATGGGTTTTATTGGACAATAAAACCTAGAATAGCCTAAAATACCAGTGGCCAAAATGTTCCATCAGAGAGCGAATTTTAATTGATTGCCATTCCAATATTTATTAAAGTAGCTCCTTGTTTTGGATAATCCCTTATGGTCCAACTAAAGCAAAAAATGAATTTAAAAGTAAAAATGTGGGTCATTTAGCAACACTAATCTGTCAAATTGTCTCTAAAATGTCCCGTCAGAGAGATTTCGAATACTGTGTTTTGACCCTGTCTCAGATCTACTTCAAACACTGTCTGCATATTATAATACATTCACTTTACAGGTTCCTTCTAGTGGAAGATTTATAAATCTATTGTATAAATGTGCATGAAACAATATATATGTGTAACACTTAACCATATACACTGAATAACATCCATTAACCAGTACTTCTGTAATTTCCATTTAGCATTTAGCACATTTAAACTCCAGCAAGAACAGTATTACAATTTATAAAAAGGACTACTAATCATGTCAGTAATAAGAAAACCTAAATTAGAGAATGGTAATCTGAGAAATAATGGGACAAAATCAGTCTCACTCTTGATGTTGAAAAATGATCAGATGTGATGCCCCTGATGAAGGCTGGACACACTGAAAAGTTGTCATAAATTGTCAACAGTAAGTGAGTCAGTGTGTGAAATTTTCTCATTGTTTTCACAGAGTGTTTTAGACAGACTTAGTAAAAACGTACTGCGAGTTGCTGAAATGTTAATTCCTGTGACATCTCTTATGCCATATATCTTTGGGTTTTAGACTTCTAGTTCAAACTAGCATGATAAGGTCATTATCCTGTACTCTGAGGAAAAACAAGCTACTTTTTTGACATCATGTACATAAAACAATTAATCATTTTAAATAAAGAAATTAAGAACAGAAGCATTAAAGGATGCCCACCTTACTGATGAGGGCGCTGAGCTCACCAGGAGTCAGCCCATCATAAATACCGGTGAAGATGGGAATAGCGATGATAATGTAGCTGAGGAAACCTCCGAGGTAGTCAAAGGTGTTTACCCCAACTGAGGGAGGAGAGGTCAGGGTTTAACTCCAAACACTGAATCAATAAAACCAGTGACCCATAAAGGGAGTGAGAGTGGGAGGTTCTTACTATAAAGCCAGAGCTCTTTGTTTATTAAACTCTTCTGTACTTGCAGCAGATCCTGCAGCCGTCGGTCAGTCCTCATGTGCTCCACTTTACCAGCTCTACAAAACACAGACAGCAGCGTTTTTCCAACCTGCTTTTACCACATGATTGGTGAGATTTGCTGTGTCAGGAAAACTTGGGTTTTTAGTCGCAGGCAAATAAACCTAGTAAGGCTTTTTTCTGTTTTCCTTCATAGCAAACTCTGCATGTTTAAGATAAGATAAATGACAGTTTAACCTGTTGTTAGTGCTGACCTGTAGAAAGCCGCAGATTCTGCATTGACACGGATCTGCATGTGTTTGAATCTGGGAATAAAAAAAACCAATAACATTTAAGATTAAAAGACAGCTTTCTTTAAACTCTCTCCTTTCCATTGTTTGAACACTTCAGGAAATGGCTACATTACAAACTGACGCACATCCTGTGTTTTTTCCTAAGGGGCCAAAGGCATTGGGCCAAAGTCTACAGATACTTCCTCTTAACAAAGGACCCGTTTCCTCGACAATAAATGTGAGGAGGATCTGTATTAGATGCAGCTGGTAAAAACAAATCAGTCTCTACAGGTTCAAGGAGAAGAGGTCTGTTATTACGTCAGTACAAATTGTTATTTATACAGCTAATGTACGTATTGGTCACTTGATACAGTGGGTACATACAGTGCACCTACCTGAAGTCTCCTTCCAGTTTTTCTTGCTCAAATAGAGTTGAAACAATTGGCCCCATGAGAATTTTATTGGCAATGGTCCCAATAACAAAGTAACCAAAGATACTCAGAGGACCGATCCAACCGGTGCTGTAAAGTAGGGGAAGTTTAATTACCTTTCAATCCCATGGGCAACTCAGAGTGTCTAAAATACAGTAAAACAATAAAGAAACAGATTAAAATGAACTTAAATGAAATGACATGGGCAAAAGCAATGTTGACAATGTAACTGACTGAATGATGTTGAAGTTTAAGTACCATTTACTTAACACAGTCAGGCCAAAACAAACAAAATGTCTTCATCTGGATTTAACTAAGTAGTAATTCAGATCCTTCCACTGGAAAATTACTGCAGTGATTAATATGTTTCAGCTGCAAAATGTAAACTCTAACTGATTGAGTACATTCTCATTTCTTAAACAACCATCAGTTGGATAAAGATTGGACTGTGTTTCAATGTAACGCATAAATGTGGTCTGATGAGTACAGATCGACCCTGTTCCAGAGTGACGGGGGCATCAGGGTGAGAAGAGAATGGATGAAGTGATTACCCATCATGCCTAGTGCCTACAGTACAACCCTGTGGGGGCAGTGTTACGATCTGGGGTTGGTTCAGTTGATCAAGTCTAGGTTAAGTTATGTTATTTCTCCATAAAATGAGATCAGCTGAACCTTAATATACTGAATGACCGAATCTGAACATCAGTGGATTTTTCTTCCCTGATCACACAGACATATTCCAAGATGAAAAAAACAAGATTCATCAGGATCTGATTGTGAAAGAGTGGTTCAGGACCATGAGACACATGGATTGGCCTACACAGAGTCCAGACCTGAACCCCATTGAGAATTTTTTTGGATGTGATGGAGAAGAGTTTCCACAGTGGTCTGACTCCCCTTCATCAATACAAGATCTGGTAAAAAAAAAAAAAAAAATCAATAAAACTATGAATGACTAGAAAAGCACTCTAAGAGGGCAGACCTCTGCCAAGGCAGATCCATTCCCCCCCAATCACCACCAAAATTTAATAATTTGTTCCTTGTGCCAGTATCAACATTTCCTGAAAATTTCATCCAAATCTGTCCATAACTTTTTGAGATATCTTGCTAACAGACAGACAGACAAACCCTGATGAAAACATAACCTCGCTGTTACACTTGGAGGTAAAAATAAAGGTTATGACATTTATTGTGACACTGCATGAGCACTGTATGACATAAAAGACTCTGTGGTGAATGTGTCCGATAAGCAAAACAAAGGACAATCTAATGGAATATATGTGTGACCTGTTTTTCAGCCAGGCGGTGTATAAATATGAATGATGTCATACTTCACTGCAGAATCACCTGAGAAAGCAGTGGTAGGTGTAGTAAGTCAACGTGAACGGTGAGACGATCAGACGACTGGCCATGGTGCTCATCTGTTTGCACAACCGCTCTGCATCCTGACTGATTCGCTGGTCACTAACATTCAGACACAGAAACAAACAAAGCACACGGATCACTAAAACAGTATTAAATGATTAAACCTTACTCCACTTAGAACATGTATTTACCAAGGCTGGACAAAACAGACAAAAATGTCATGATGAAAATGTTCATAACAGTTGATAATGGTGACTGTCAGTAATTCGCACAATATTATTATAACTTTTATTTAACCAGGAAAAAAAAAAAGCTCACTGAGAATAAAAATCTCTTTTTCCAAGTGTCCTGCCAAGACAGCAGCAGCAGCAGAAGTTACACAAAATAGAAATCATAGCCATACATTCACACTAAAAATATACATCAACACAATAAAAGTCAGTACTAAAAACAAACTTAAAACTGATAAGAACATACATATAAAACGCCACCATTATTTTAAAAGGTACCAAAAGTATAACAACAATGTTCCTTAAAAACATCTCAAAGCTGAACCTGATTCAGTGAATTAAAAAAACATCTACATCCACATTTGTCCTTTTCCCATTCATTTAAAATGACTTTGAATGTATTAAAAGAGACCAATTCCTTTAGTGTATATATACTTAGTATAATATATGTCAAATCAGTATTTCTGTCAAGTTTAGAGGCTGATTTTTGGTCCCAAGTGGTAAAAGATATATCGAGATGAAAACAATGTAGAAAATGACATATATGACATAAAAGACATAACAACATCTATTAAAATCAGAGTCTCTGATTTCATTATTTCACACTTTATTTTCACTGCAAATGAAGAAAACTAATTTGAGTTATTTTGCAACAAAATGAAAATAATGGAAGGTTATTCAGAGTTTTAAAATATTCTTTAGGGCTAGAACATGACTAACAAATCGTGGCTGTATCTCCTCTCGATTTCTATAGCACCAAAAACAATGATGATGATAAAAATGTTAGTTCTACATCAATAAGTACATGAGTAACATTTTGTAAAACAGCAAAACATAGAAACATTTGGCAAGTGTTTTATCTGACAATGTAAAAAAAAAAGAAAAAAGGATAGAAAGTTTAAGAAATAGGTTTGGTTTTGGTTTTCTACACTGCTTGAATTCATGTTTATATTCTTTATCAAGCTCTAGAAAACCACCTGGACAATGAAGACAGAAACTTACGGGTTATCTATGTCCTCTCTGAGCACATTGAGAGTGTAATAGACTCGACCCTGGAAATACACCGAGTGGAGACTCTCCGTTAACGTCTTCCTCCAGCTGACATACATCTGATTACAAATGTACTGGTCAATACTTTTCAACTGGAACAAAGACAGAGGAACAGAAACAGGTCAATAACAAACTCTGTGAGAGTTAATCACACAAACAAACAGAATTCTTAGTCAAAGGAGAGTGAACAGGCCTCTTATCGCTGCTTATTGCAAAATGTAGAAATATTACTTGCACAAAAAATGATACGTTTTAGAATAAACTGCATTTAGTGATGGGTTTATGGTCCCTTCGGTTCAAAATCCAAGCAAGTGTCTATAAAGTGCAGAAGTCAAGTTGACCTTGACCTGGTAAAGCTGCTATTATCTATCATGACAGCAATGGAAAACCACACATGATGGTATCAAACAAAACATAATTTATGTGCCTTGTGACATATATCACTTACCTGGCACTATAAATAAATAAATAAATAAAAATAAAACAAAGATGTAGTAGATCAATGTTTTTTCATGTGTTAACCTGCTTGTATCTCTACACAGATAATGTGCGGAAACATCAAACAAAATATGTGACCTAATTATGGGGGAGATAGGAGTATATTTACTCTCATAAACATAGGCAATTGCATTAATGCCTTTTAGTGTGTGATTTTGGTTTGTAAAAGTTTTAAACCTCCCACTAATAACGAAGCTGACAAAGTCTAAAGTGGTGGTTTTCAGCTTGAGAACAAATGAATCACTTTTATGTTTCCTTGGGACCCAAATTTACAAAAGTATCAGAAATGATCATAACATTTACTGTCAAATAGACTCTTTCACTGTTGTAACATAACTGAAAGTCTCACTTTTATGTAATTTTTATCATGTTACATTTTGTCTCCTTGTTTTGTCTTTTTCTTAGTTTTTTTCTAATTTTACTTTTAACATATTTTCATCATGTTACTTGTTTTGACCACTTTCTTCTACATTGCTTTCTTTCCTGTTTTGTCACTTACTTCTAATTTCCCCTTTTGTTAGATGTTTTTTGTTGTTTTTTCTTAGACCATTGCTTACTTCTCCACTGCATTTAACACAGAGAGGCCTACATTTAGAAACTCCTCCACTAATATCCATAGCAGATTATTGTTATGTATTTTACACTAATAATCACTAGTAACAGTTCTGTGACCCCTTGTCAGTCCCAAATTAAGTCTGGGAACAACAGTTCTATATTAACAAAAACAAATAATATTTTGACAGCAGGTAATATATCAAGAATTGAATCAGATTTTTTTTTCATACTGTAGCTTGATCACTCTTTGACAAGTAATTTCATAGATGATGGTGGCTGATATTTATCTTCTGTGTTTTATGTATTTCTATGTTTGACTGAGTTCACTTATTGTTTCTCTAGCACAAAAAGGGCAATAAATAACAGCTGAAACAAAATTTTCAGTATGAGCATTGTTAACATGTGTACTGGCCCAGAATCACACATTTGGAGGATACCTGTTACAGAATCTAGCTTTCATTATATTATAAAGTAATTAGCAAATTAATCTGAAGCAGAAGTGGGTACAAATATTGTGAAAGACTAAATGAAACAGCAAAACGGTTGAGCCAAAAGAGGAAATGTTTTACTAAACTGCAATCTTTTGAGAAGTGCTGTGAATGACAATAGTGGTGTTTATTGTACAGTAGAAGGTAGATTTTTCTCCCCTCACCACATCAACTTACTGTGGAGTTGAGCAAAATAAGCACCATGGCTTTTCCCACCAGACTCTGGAAACCTGAGTAATCTTTATCAGCCAGCACATTGTAGAAGTGACTGGGGAGGATTCCCACCTGGTAAATGATCAGCTGCTCTAAGGGAAGAAAGAAAAAAGATCAGTCAGTAGGTTGTTACATGACAGTTCAAGCAGATACTAAAGGTCAACAGGAAAGAGCATAGTATGCACTTACGCAGAAGCTTTACAACTCCCCAAAAGAAATGGCAACTAAGCAGTTACTGTCACATGATGAGTCTTCATTAGTAAAATAAAGTGCAGTCTACATTTCAATCATTTAATACCCAGGTTAGGCTTAATGTGTCGGTTTTATTCCCTTTTTAAATTGCAGATCTGCTCTTGAACAGATGTGTGACTGTAGAAGTTACCTGACAAGGTGACACCAAGCAGAGTCCCAAACATCAGGACACTTTGACTGGACCATGATGGGAACAGGACCTTCTGGATGCTGCAGAACCTCTGAACAAACTTCCAGTCTAATTTTAGTCTGGAGCTGTGCACAGGACGACAAGGAAAAACATCACTAAACTGTAATATGTAGTCTGTCTAGAGTGAGTGTCAAACCTCGCATTAGTCACTTCCATTAGCTAGGTGAGCTAATATTAAATCTGAGGTAAACAGTAGTAGTTGTTGCAGTATCTGTTGGTTTCCTGCAAGAGTAGATAACGGATTACCTTACCTTTTTGTCCCTTTGCCATTCGATTTTTGCAAAAGTGGCATCGGCACTGACAGCAACTATTATTTTTCTCTGATAAATCTTTACATACGTTTATGGAGCTAAATTTTTAAGGCGCTAACTAGTTAACTATTCAAACTACTATAACGTAAGTGTCGCATCTAGCTAACATACAACTGTTAGCAGGTGGAAAAAACAAACAAAGCTGCACAAAATCAACTTCTTTAGTTTTCTCAAGCCTACATCAAATACATGAAGTGTTTCCTAACGCTATCATTGCCTAAACTGACTTTCTACCTACTGGTTTCTGCACTGTTTTGGTCGCTGAACGTAAAAACAGGTACTTCCGGTTGCAAATACCGGCAATTTAACTTTTCAAAATAAAAGCTTCCATTAGTTTATGGAGTTACACCAGTGTGAGTCATGTATAAATCAAATAAAACCTAAAGGAAGTGGTTTAAATATTAATTTACCAACCAAAAAACGTCTGTTTTAACTTCTAGATTTAGATGAAGAGCCAAAGAACCACAGATTAGACACTATTCACTATCAGCCATATATAACACTCTGACCACTGACAGGTAAAGTGGTGCAAATGTTGATTATCTCTTTATAATGGGACCTGTCAGTGGGTTGGATATATTAGGCAGCAAGTGAACTTTTAGCCCTCAAAGCTGATGTGTTAGAAAGTGCAAAATGGACAAAATTAAGGATCTGAGCTACTTTAACAAGGGAGAAATTGTGATGGACAAATTACTGAGTCAAAACACCTCCAGATTTTGTTACATTCCAAATGTAAAGTGTTTAGTCTCACAAATTCATGTTTGAGACTATTTAATGATCTCTAAGACCTAATATTTATGCAGCTTAATTTAAGGTATTTTAGTGACCTGCATGAACATGATGGGATTAAATTTGAAGAACTGAATCTTTCCTTCATTCTTAATTTTATCCAAAATGTTTTTAAATATTTATCTCTGAACATTTTGAGCAATGAAACAATTTTATTAAGTCTGGATCATTTTATGGCATATGTCTTTGTGCTTAGGCCAGAACTAAAGTTTGTTAAATATATTGTTGATAAGTATCAGTTTTATGTTTATAGGCTTTTCCAGTTAATGATCACAGCAGCCAGCAAGCAGACAAATGTCACTACGGACAATTATTTTTTGGGGGGGCATTTCCTCACAGTAAAGATACAAACATTTTCTAAAAAAAAAAAAAAAAAAGAATTCATTTTTTTTTCCTTTTAAAGAATAGTTTATTCTGATATCCATTTTTTTCACAGGACATGGTCCTTTCATAAAAAAGACGGTGCATGTACGTTGATAATAGACATATATCTGTAAGAGATAAATATTCTTTGAGCAGTAAGTGCTCAAGAATCAATACTCCAACATTATATTAGATCATTACAACAGATTACAAATACAACATATATACACACAGTAGGGTCAGCGGTTTTCTATACTGTTAGTTCAGAAGTACAGTTGAAATGTCTGTGGATTTTTCAGGAACCTCTTATAAATAATTATTCAGACTTTTTTTCTTTCTGCTTAGGATAGTTAAGATGTCAAAATACTTTATCAAAAATATCTATTATGTTATACTCCAATGATTACGTCATCCATTCTTAAATTACATTTGGGCCAAAATTAAAAATCATATGAAAGAAGGAGCACAAGAAAGAACTGAATTCCTGAATTCAGAATGGAATTCATATTCAAAACTGAACAGAGATGAATTTACTCTAAAGAGAAAAAACAGGAGTTGAGTTAAAACAGAGGCCGTAAAACTACTGTAACAGAGATGAACATGAATCTAATGAGAAGTGAAGTGACTTCACACCTGATGGATTCTTGGTTTGGTTTATTCTTAGAGCATTGAATTCTCCAATAACATAATCCTGTATAAGATGATTAAAATGATGTAGATGTACAATAATTACTGAATACAAGCATCATTACAGTACATTGGATAGATTTCTGTATTTGCAGTGTTCCAGTTAACACATAAATGTGTCGACCACAGGTGGGTGCTCAAGGATAGAGCAAAGGATATTCTATATTTTCTTGCTCCAACAATCACCATTAGGACTGTAACTGAAAATGCAGTAAGCCGTCTTTACAGTGTCCAATTTCCTCCATTTTTCAGCATAAACACTTTCATTTGGCAAAACACTGATCAAATTCCTATAAATCCTCACGTTGTTCATAAAAATATTTCTTAAACATCAGTTAAAAGTGCATTTATTGGGGATTATTTTCAGTGCCAGAATAAAACAAAACTAGTGAATACTTAGCAGCAAGACAGTGTATTTTGGTGGTGTTTTCAGGCATAAAGTAACAAAACCAACACCCTACTGAGATATTTTTAACTTAAGATCTTATTTTTGAACACCAAAAAGTCTCGTTTGCAGAGGAAAAATTGTTACACATTTGCTTCTTTGGAAAAGCTGGTAGTTTTTATTGGTGAAAAGAAAATATAGAATATCACCAGGTTTATTTTGGGTCAAAGCAAACCGCATGTATCCAGGTGCTGTTTGCCTTCACCATGTGGGTGAACATGTCAGCAGTAAATGACAAGTTTACACTCAACACTTAGGCCAGGTTTAAGATCCTAAAGAGTAGAGGCACCACAAAGACACAACTAAAACCCACAACACTGTAGACGATGTAACGATACGGCAGCTCCACTCTCATGTGCTGCCTCGCCTGCCGTACGTCATCTGAGGGCAGCCCGAACAGCCGACATAAGAAGGGAATAGTCACTGCCTTCATAAACATTCTGGTGATGAGGATGACGGCCACTCCGACGAGGAAGCGCAGCACGGAGCAGACCACCAAACTAATGCTGAGCGGCGGTAGAGTCAGAGGCAGCGAGGACAGCGGCGGGTCATCCAAGAGTCCTAACTGATAGTTCACATGTGTAGCCAGAGCCGCCCCGGCCCCGGTGCCCAGGGCCTGAGCTGTATCACCCCGAGAGGTGCTCCACGAATCCAGGGAGAACGCCACAAGGCCCAAGCTCACATGTGACACAATGATGACGAGGGGGGCGTAGTCACCCATCATGTAAAAGCTGTCGATCTTGTCCAGAATTGGTTGGAAGAAGGCGAGAACGAGAAGGCTGTAGAGGAAGCCAGTGATTACTTCCTGCAACACAGAAACAGGATATTTGTGAACCATTAGTGTCTGGTATCACACTCTGTAACACTAGTCTGAGAGATGCTGATGAACAAAAGATAATCCTGATGAAAGACACAAAAACGACATTTTCTAAAGTACAAGGTGAAGGAAGTTATTCCATTTTCTCTTAATATCTACTGTATTTTATCATCTAACAGACATAAACTTTTTGGTACTGATCATCAACCCTTTAATCCAAAACATTTTCTATAAATAACATCTTAACATAGTATTGTGGATTAAGTACAAAGGTTAAGAGAAAAACAGGTTTATTTCTTGCCAAAAATGTTGACAAACTACTGTGAAAGCAGATACGCTGCTGCTGATAAAAAGGTGGAAATACTAAAGTCAGTCTGCAGAATGTAATCTACCCTAATCTGCTCTGAGTAGTTCACTGAGATGTTTACAGAATTTTCACTGATCAGTATTCTGATCCTGTGTGTATCATATAAGGCTGTATATGAAGAACATGTAATGTTATCACTGTAAACACTAAACATGACAAAGCCACGTTTTGTGACATTAGCGAATCAAACACGTTTGACTTGTTTTTAAGAATTGAAAATATTTTACCCACTCACACTGGTTATTTCAAGGACAGATAATACAAGCTGAAGGTATATCATCCTCAGACCACTGAATTTATAATTTAGAAGTGTGAGTTTCAGTAACATTTGCATCATTTTAGTTCATTCTAGAAACTGACAACATTTCTCAAAATCTAAATAAAAATACTTTCATCTAGATGGTTTATTTGCAGAAAATGACAATTGGTTATCACAGACTTTGCATGATTCAAGGAAATTAAGAACAGATTCATTTTTACACAACACTATTTATTTATTTATTTATTTTTACTGTGGCAGAGTTCAGTGATCAAAAGTTTGCAGAATATCTCAGATTTTCATGGGTCTTGACATGTCCTCTAGTGCTGCTGCTGGGTGTTTTGTGCCACTCCTGATGCAAAAATGCATGCAGTGTTGTTTGAAGCTCTTCTTGATAATATTCCAGGGCTTTTCAACAGGGTTCAGGTCTGAAAATTTAGAGTTGTGTCTAATTTTTCAAAGACAGCAGAACATCAAAGCAACACTCTTAATTTTGAAATAGATGTTCTTGAGGAAAGCCAAAATAAATAGGGCATCTGGAAGGTTGAGGAACCCAAATTTCTGACTTTTTAAGACATTTTTCCTGTACGACTGGCCTCATTATTGCGTTGAACCACTCCCTCTATGTTATATGGACATTTCTTCATGATTATTGTTTCTGATACTAACGTTCAAGCTGCTGAACTTCATACCTGACTGTCTACACACGTCAATGATTGTTGGTGGCTCCACTCATTCTGATCTCCGTTATGCTAAAATACTAAACACTAATCACACATTTTACAAATTCTTTAAGATTTCCATAGCAAATACAGCAATATCATTTAGTGTGTGTGTAGGAATTTATAAGACCTTGGAGAGACAGGTTTAAGGATTAATTTTACTATTGTAAGGATAATTCAGGAATTAATTTAGGACAATCACATTTAAGACTTTTCAAGGATCCATGAACTCCCTCAATAAACCTCATTACAAAATCCAATAGCCTATATGTGACAGTGGAGGTGCAATACAGTACATGTTTTTATTAAATATGCGTACCAGAATGGAATGCATCCCCATGTAGACTCGGCTCACACAGACTAGGACACTCCAGCTGAGAGCCACACAAAATCCAAACAGGAAAGGATACTAAAAGGAAGAAAGAGCATGAAAACAAAGCATTAAATAAGAAATGTAAAGGTCTCTCTTACAAAGCTGATTTTATTTCATTAACATCTTGTTTGTCAAGAAAACAGAAGCAGTTTAGTAACAGGAAATTACTGAATCACTATCATTTTCCAAAACTCTGCTAAAATTACAGAAATTCTAATGGAAAGTGCATGGCCAGTGGAAAAACGAGCTTCGGCTAAAAGCACAGTGCATAGTCCATTTAAAAGACATTACAGTGATATCGGAGCTATTTATGGTCTGTATCTTATCACTGGTCATCAGCTCATTCTCTTCATTGTTTTGTGTCTTTAGGCTTCAGAGTTGTGTCCCAAAGGGCGATCACCAGCTCCAACAAGGAGTTTTTGTGTAGTTGTGCCAGTATAAATTCAAAGCCTTGGTGTGTGCGGGTTGAAACTACAAAAAAGAAACAGTGGACTCTCAGTCTCTCCCTGTTCCTTCCTCTTTTTGTCCCTGCGCCTCAACACACCACTTCATCTTCTTCAGCCAACTTGTGACTTAATTAGCTGTGTCTCAGATTACTTGTTTAACACTGCTGGGACCTATTGTATAGTGAGGCCAACATACTAAAATATAAATAGTAAAGTCCACTTTATTTCAGTGGCCAATATCACAAATTGACTCGAGGGGTTTTATAATGTGTGACCATAAAGTATATAAATGAAAACCATAATCCTACACATCTGAGGACCACAGGATGATATAGTTCGAGGATGGATGCAGATTCTTTCATATTCTTTTCTATAATGTGTTTTGTTTGGGTCTGTATCTTCACTGGCCTCTCCATATAATAACAATTTACCTGGCAACCATTCAATTGCACAACGCCTCTCGATGCATCACTGTGTAAGACTTCAGAGTCCACTTTAGCGGCCTCCACTTGTCCATTACACAGAACTGCCCATCCTGACCTTTTGGAGGTCAGCGAGTTCTTTTTGCACAACCATAAAGGGTGAAAATCCTATAGTAACCACAGGTCCTATCAGTGTATGAACATGCTTAATTGCTTTGAGCTCTCTGACCTGGCTGATGCTATATGTTCCACGTTTACCTCCTGACACCAGGGCAGTGAAGTCAACTAGAAGTTGCAATCTTTAGCTCTTTTTCTGTTCTGTACTTTGACGAGACACTGAGTGCATTCAGTAGTGTCTTATCTCTCTCTCTGACAACCAGGAACAGCAGGTCTTTGTTTATTTGTTAAAAAGCTGGAGCTGCTCACCTGTGCCCCTATGACACACCCTCCTGAAAATCTTTCAACAGTCTCTTTAAACAGAGGGATGATTGTTGAATTGCTTGTCTTTAACCCATGCTACCTGATGTATTCTGCAGAAGCACAACAGCTGTAGTCACTGCCTCCACTGAACTGGTGTTATTTGTACCAGACTGAGGGACTGGGATTAACAAGGATTTAAAGGCAGCCCCCTCAGCCAGACTGACCCACTGACACAAAGGGTCAAAACTGTCACATTTGCTTTGTATGTTTTACCAAACTGTGCACTGTGTATATTTCTTGACCTGAGGGAAGGAGGCTTTTTTTTTTCAAATGAATATTTTAGCTTGTATTTCAATTGCAAGTGGATATCTCACCACAAGTGAAACTGAAATTTGTGGTACTTAATTATCTGTCTTTGTTGTTGTTCAATAGGGCTGCAGGATATGGTGAAAAGGTTAGACTGGGATTACTAGATTATCAAGGAAAATACACAGAATACTATTTATTTTTTAAATTGAAATACAGGATATATTTTTAGAAAAAAAAAATACATAAACATCAACAAAGCAGCTCTCATTACCCTGCCCCCCCAAAGGGGAGGCAATGGATATTGTTTTTGGTTCGGTTTGTTTGTTTGTTTACACTCTAGCAGCAAAACTATTGGTTGAATTCATACCAAATTAGGTTTATAGATTGGCAGTGACCCAGAATAGATCTGATTACATTTTGGGAAAAGTAGGTCAAAGTTAAAATTTTTAATGAATTTATTAAACCCCCCCCCCCCCCCCCCCCCATTTACTTATAATGGGGGAAATTTAAAATGTCTACTGTATAGCAGCAAAACTATTGGTTGAATTCAAACCAAATTGGGCTTATAACTTGCCAGTGACCCCGAATAGGTGTGGTTACATTTTGGGAAAAGTAGGTCAACGTTTCAATTTTTATGAGTTTTTTTCATCTTTTTTTTTTTGCCCATTCACTTATAATGGGCAAAATTTCACATGCCTGTAGCAGCAAAACTATTGGTTGAATTCATACCAAATTGGGTTTATAGATTTCAAGTGACCAAGAATGGATCTCATGGCATTTTGGGAACAGTAGGTCAAAGTTCAAATTTTTTATAAATTTTTAAAGTCTTCCCAATAGGAAAATATGGGTGAGGGTTTGTTTTACAGATAATCATCAATAGACCCATGGGTTAAAATAACAGAAATAAATATTCTGTAGTAGTTTCTACATTGTTTTCCACCAGTTGACATTGATGACATCATCTCCCCATTAATTTCTTTCATCATTTTACAGAGGATGTGGTCCTGTTGGCTTAGTCAAGCTGTGAACTCTGTGTGTGAAGCAGCCAGGATGAAGATTAGCTCCTCCAAGTCTGAGAGTTCTGAGGCGGAAAATACTGGAGTGCCCCCTCTGGGTTATGGAAGAGCTGAGGCCCCAAGTGGAGGAGTTTGTTTTGTTCATGAGTGAGGGAAGGATACAAGCAGGAGATTGACAGACAGACTGAGGAAGTGGCAGCAATGATGCAGATGTTGTACCGGGAACTGAGCCAGAAAGCGAACTCTCATTTTACCGGTCGGTCTACATTCCCTCCCTCACCTATGGTCATAGTGACTGAAAGAATGACACTGCAGATACAAGTGGTAAAAGTGAGTTTCCTCCGCAGGGTGGCTGGGCTCTCCGTTACAGTCTGAGTTTGGAGTTCAGCCACCTGGGAGGGGCTCAGAGTGAAGGCGCTGCTCCTCCACATCAAGAGGAGAAACCTGAGGTGGTTCAGGCACCTGGTCAGGATGCCTCCTTGGTGAGGTGTTAAATCTATGTCCAACCAGTATGAGACCCCAGGGCTGAACCAGAGGAGGTGAATTCTCTGCTTAGGCTACAGCCCCTGTGACCAAGACCTGGATAAGCGGAAGATGAACAGATCCTCCCATTCTTCCTCTACTAGGGGTTCAAGGTAGAAGCAGCTCCGTGTTGGCTCACTTTAACTTTAAAGGGCGTTGTACATTTACATCAACATCTGCCATGTTCAGTTTTTGTTTACAAACATCTAAAATTCTATGCCAGTCTATGTCTTCATCTCCATAAGGTGTATGACCATAATTAAACTATTATTAGATGTACAGACAACAGTGGTTCTAGAGGCACAATATCATTGAAATCAACTGAAATCACCATGAAAAGAGGATCTGTTCATTTATTTTTCCATTTCTACAAATATATCACATTAAATCCTCATAAACCAGGCACACAGGACCTTTTGCCATTATGTGATTGCACAGGCTGTTTCTGACATTATGATTTGATTAACTGTGCTGCCCTGATGGCAAGCAGTGCTTGTTTATGTTGGACCGGCCTTGATATGGTGACTTTGGTTTTAGTTATCAACTTAAATAGTTAACCACAGTTCCAAAATGACTGTTTTATACTTTATAAGACTGAATCTGACTTCACTATGTCCATCCATCTATTTTCTGAACCATTTATTCCTTGTGAGGGTCAATTTGTCAATGTTTTCCCTTTTATAGGTGGCATCTTCGGGTGGGTTAAGAGTATTTAATGTAATAATTAATTGTAAAAGTTGTCTAGTTGCAGAGGTTTACTTTTGCAATATCTTCCATATATTTCAAGGGTCAGTGCTTTTGTTGATTTATTTTAAAGAATAAATAACACAATAAAATAAATACATTCTATTAAATAAAAATGAAAACTCCAAGAATTACAGACACAGATGATACTTAGGTGCTTCTCTGAAAATCTAATACAAAGGAGTTAACATCACCTTTATGATCATCTTTCTGATTTCCTTTTGTTTAGGTCAGGGGTGTTAAACACACAGCCCTGCTAAAGGGTCCTAACAGGCCTGTGGGATGAATGTGAGAAATGCACAAATTACACTGAAGATATTAACAATCAAGGGTGTTAAAATCAGTTTAGTTCAGGGGCAACGTACAGGCCAATTCATTATCAAGTGGGTCAGAAGAGTAAAATACTATTATAAAAAACTATAAATAATGACAACTCCAAATTTTGGTTTGTTTTAATGTAAAAAAGTAATATTACAGCAACATTTTTAGATTTAGAAACCATTGTTTCCAAAACAGGGAACATGAACAAATATGAAAAACATGAAATGTCTTGACAGAAGTAAGTGCTATTTTAACAGATATTATGCAAATTTTTGTGCCTTTGTAGATTTACTGTGATCTGTAAGTTGTGACGCACATGTGTAAATGATAAACTGAGGCATAATACTGTTAAAATTGCACATTTTTTTCTTAAATGTTAGGTTGTTCATGTTATTGACATTTTTTAGAAGGTTATTTTGAAGATGTAAACATTTTCATGGTGTAATTCTACTTTTTTGAGTTTTTTCAGTAGTTTGGAGTTGACAGTATTTATAGGTTATTGTGTTTTTACTTTACTGGCTGTATGTAGCCCCTGAACTAAAATGAGTTTGACAGCCCTGGTTTGGGTCTTCTGCTTTGATTTCAGGTGTGTAGAGGGCCAGGCCAAGCAGTGACACAATGGGGGGTTTTGGGTGGGTGGGGTTGTAGTGGACTCACCTGCCACCGTCCATAGGACAACATGAAGAGACAGAAGGGTATGGCTGTCCCGGTCATGGCGTGTGTGGACGGCATGCTGTACTCAGAGTTGTAGAAGACCTCCACCTTCACCACGGGGGGCGAGGCGGGCCGGGACCAGCGGACCATATCCTTGGTGGACTGACCCACGAACAGGTTCCAGGCCCAGACCACGATGAGTCTGCGGCTGACCAGGGCGTCCACGTTCCAAAACAGGAAAGGGAAGAAGATGATGAAGAACATCTCGTTGCCGAGCTCAGTCCCAAAAGTGAATAGGTAGAAGAGGAACTTGTTGTGGATGAGGAACTCTTGACCCCCGTCCCCGGTCAGGGAGTTCCTCCGGAGGGGTTTGGCTCTTGTGGTGTCCGTATCGGCTGTAGCGGCCGCCGTGCCGTCGGGCCTCCCGGTAATGTCATCCTGCATCCCGTTAACCTGCGGCGGCGTCGCGTCCCCGGCTGCCCCGTTCCCTACACCCACCTCTGCCTGGACCCTCTTCCTCAGTCCGGGACGGTCCGGGTCCGGCTGTCCACTGTCCCCTTTGGTGGTTTTGTCCGGAAACGTCCCTTGAACGCCGCATAAATTCTGAAACCTCGCAACATGACAGGGATCCTGCAGATAATTACACATCTGCACGAACGTCTTTACAAACTCGTTCGCCATAATTTCAGTCAAACTTTTTAGTCTAAAACACAAAACTCTGTTCCGTCGGGAAAATAGAGATCATGTCCATCGACCGAGCTTAACGGGAAGTGGAGCCCGGTGGCCGCTGCATTCCGTTAAATTATCCAAATACAACAGATTCAACGTTAGCTAACAGTGCGGGACACTTACACCGGACTCTTCTCTGTAATGTCCATTAAAACACTAAGGATTTCATCGACCTTGCACACTGACAACAGCATCCAAAGTCCGTTACAGTTAACCATTACTTCACGATGTATCCCAATTCATACAGACATCGACTAACTGCGTCAGGCCGTTATTCCGCTTTTCACCTCATTCTTCTTCTTCTACTCATATTATCCGGCGCCTCTTCTTCTTCGTCTATATTTGGACTATATCCATATTTTTTTTACAACACCTCCCCCTGCTGGACAATCAAGACATTACACATGATCGCACATGATGTGATCATATAGAACAGGGGCGTCAGGGGCCAAATATAGCCCAGTATGGTCTGAAGTGAGCCAGACCAATAAAATAATAACACAATAACCTATAAATAATGTCAACTACAAACTACTGAAAAAAGTACAATTACATAAGGACAAACTGTCCTTTAAAATATGTGAATAATATGAACAACAATGTACAACCTGATTTTTTAAAAAACAAATATAACTGCAGTTTTTAACAATATTAGAATTATTTATTGAATTTCTTCAGGTTATTTATTGTTTTATTATTTCTTAAAAAAAAAAAAAAACAAGGGGGGGAAATTAAAAAAAAAAAAACTTTTGAAAAGGAGTGGGATGAAGTACAGTTTATATAGTCCAGTCCTCTTACCTCATCTTTTTCTACTGATCACAAAGTCCCATGTCAGTTCCTCAAAGTACCTTATGAAATCTTATACATGTCAAAATAAATTCTAAACAATCCTGCATAAAACACAAAAAATATTATACATATCAAAAATAAACTATCTCCATTTCATAGCCATATTACGCATAGAGATAGACTTCATTTCAAACATAAGTAGGCAAAAGAAATTCCAAATCCAAAAGGACACTCTAATATATGGAAATAAATCAACCAGAAACGTAAACAAATATCACACAAATGCAAAACAATTTCACTGTGACTCTTCCACAACACTCAATGTCCGAAAAGGAACAGGGAAGAAGTCAAGCCCACATTGTCCCATCCCAAATTCACATGTATACAGTCCATAACAAAGAACAGGTCAGACACTAAATTACAAAAAAGAGAACAAATGATTACGTACCATCAACAACCATTATCATTTACACATGTACATTAAAGGTTGCAGATCACAGTGGATCTACAAATGCACAAAACATTTAGTAACAGGCACAATATTGTTAAAGTCGCACTTATTTTTCTTCAGAAATTTCAGTTCAGATCTAAGCAGTAAATCAGACTGAACACTAAGACTGTCTTGACAGAAACATATCAGTTACATATGAGTGAAAATAAGAGATTCAGGTGAGTTTTTCCTGAAATAGCCTTCAACAACGGATCAAACATCCACATGTTGAAGGATTAGCACTGCACTGCCATGTGTGGATTATCACAAATCCTATTACCATAAAACAATACAATATTATAGTCCTACTGTATTAAAAAATAGAACAGAATACAATACAATATAATACAATAGAGCAGATTTAATGTCATTGTACAATAACTATACAACTAAACTGCATAGAGCTTACCCTCTTCAGTGCCACAAAATAAAAGTAGCAATAAATAATACATCTGATAAAATCACTGACCCGTGGGCCTCCTTTAGGCATTTAGCAGTCTGACTGCCCATGGATAAAAACTATTAAAATATTTTATCAGGGCCCAAAAAGTCAACATGAACAAGCAAGTAGACATAGATCCTTTAACTTGAGATTAAAGACAGTATACAGAACTGTAATATTTTAACTTTATGACAAATTGACTATATGAAAATAAGTTCTTCTCCAACTCACACATGTGCACTATTTGTTGTACTTTGGTGATAAACAACTAGAATTTCACAAACAGTATTTCCACCTAATTATTTATTTCCTGAATAACCTAATTGTTTTTGTATTTCCTTTCACCATAGGCAAAACTGCACTGCATCATGGGTGATATAAGACCCTGAAATGACCATCCCTGTTCGCTCTGCCCTCTATGGGTCGATGTCACCAAATTTACTTCAGTTTTTCAGACATTTGTGTCATTATTGAACACAATAAGTCCAACTCTGAATGTGCATCCCACTGCCCACTACCTTATTACTGCCATCATAATATATCTCTATGAATTTATTTCTTATTTGCATTCAGTATCCAGAAATGTATATTAAAAAAAACTGCAAAAAACTGATTACAATATACACATATACACATTATCAGAGGAAAATGTTATCGACTGTTATTACGTTAAGTGTTATAGTGCAATATAATCATTAACTTGTAAAATCAAATCAGGTCTTTAGAGTTCTATATAGATAACCATTTTTCCATTCTACGTGTTCTCTTTTGTGGTAAACTGATACTGTGATGTTTGCCAGAATTTGATAAATGTCCATTATTATCTCCACCTATTTATCTTTCTATGAGTTTTGCTGTGGCAGGTGTTTCTTCTGAGAGCTTTTTAATTTGCTTGGTTTCTTTGAATTCATTCCAACAGCCTTTTCTCTAAATATAAAGCCTTGATTTTGCTGTAAATCTAATTTTCCCACCACTGCATTTATCTTCATTTTTTTTACTGTGTCTGACACCTGTTACAGGACAACAACACAACAAGAAAATGTACCTATTTCTGACTTTTACCCTATACTGAAGCTGTAAAGTACTGATGTCTATACTGTGGGGTGGTTTAATCTGCAGTAAAATAGAAATATGTCATTACTAGTCTGTATTTACATAGAGTTAACAGGTATCTGACAACTTTTCACTTTTACTCCCTTCATAATAATATAAATATATGTACATGCTGTACATATCTATACATGTAATTATAATTAACACTATTTTACCCATCTGTGGTCAGAACGTTATGGCTGATCTGTGTACAGGGATGTCGCCACAATTCTTTTTTTTTAACCCATCAAGACCCATAGCTACTTTTGTGGCCGTTCTTAACCCATAAAGACCCAAATAGCCGTTTTGATATAATTAACTTTGAATGTACTCTGAATTTTCATGAACATCTATATGATCTGTGAATTAAATATAGGAAAATACATGTGTAAAAAATGCAAAATACAAGAGGATAATATAGGAAGAAAAGTGGTGATAAATCAGTTAAGAAAGGTAGAAATAAAGAAAAATTAATTTGGAAACTGTCGCAAAAAAAGCACTGGGTCTTTATGGGTTAAATGGATTTTTCTCTCTATCTAACTGTTCTTAAGTGATTTATCACCATTTCTTAACACATTATCTTCTGTATTTTGCATTTTTTTCTGTGAAAATCACGTATTTTCCTATATTTAATTCAGTAGATGTTCATGAAAGCTCAGATTAAAGTTAAGGGTTGTTATATCAGAAATGGAGAACACTGAAGTAAAAGTGACTTTTTCAGCAAAGATGTCAAAACAAGCCTCTCCATCCACTGTCATTTATTAAACTCCATGGGTTTTAGTGGTGAAACAAGGTTGTAGCAGATGATGGTGTTTCCATGTTCACTACAGAGCCTCTGAACGTCCAAATGAGTCATATCTGATGACCATGAAAAGATGACCAACTGTATTTTACACCAATTATTTATATGCATTGATAGAATTAGTGGATCAACAGGTATTAAACAATTTAGATCAATAGATGATTTTGGCCGGCAGTGAATTTTTGGGTCTTTATGGGTTAATCTAATGATATAAGGTTTTTATACAGTACTACTTAAAACATTTGAGTAAAGTAAAATATACATTCCTTTGCACCAATATGTTCATGTATAAAGAGATGTTAATTAAAAGAATGTAGTGGTGGTACATGGAGCATTTCACAGTTAGGGAAAAAATAATGAGTTGCTCATCAAAACAGCATCATTTTATTAGTTGAGAAACTGAAACGAGGGTCTAGAAAGTCAGCGATAATAACACAGGAAAACATGCAGATTTGCTTTCACAATAAAAGTATGAAGTTGGACGTCTGAAGATCTTACATAACAGTAGAGCTGCAGAAACCCCTTTTTTTTTATAATCGATTAGTCTATCATTTTTTTTTTTTTTTTTCAGTTCTAAAATAGGATTTTTTAAATGGGCAAAAAATAGTAAAATCGTGAAAAAGACATGTCTGAAATTGACAAACAACTTGTCCTTTATTCCAGAACCAGCTGAAACAACCACAAAAAGTATAAAAGTTAAAGGATGCATAAAAAAAAAAAATCTATTTAGAAATAACAACAATAACAACAGTATAAAAGTATATATAAAGATATGTAATATAAAAAAAACCCACTTTGGACATGTTCTGCCTTTTTGTGCACATCTCTTCTGAGCTACACTCTACATTGTTTTGCGATCATATTATTATTATTATTATTATTATTATTATTATTATTATTATTATTATTATTATTATTATTATTATTATTATTCGTGGTAGAAAGCATTATCAGTGTTTAGTAACAATATAGTTCACAGTCAGGCTTTTATTTCCCAGCCTCCATCCGGATGCTCCTCATAAAACCGTGCGTAACTGGACCGTGTTGGTGCGCTCCCGTCCGCCTCGTCTCAGAGGGGGGGTAGACCACAGCACTGAGACCACCGAGCGGCTCCGGTTGTCCGTCCTGAAGTCTCAAGAATGCATGGGGGCAAGAGAGGACTGGTGGCCCCGCAGAACACCTTCCTGGAGAACATAGTCCGGCGCTCCAGCGGTGAGTTGATCTTCAACCACAGGTTTAATGGATGTAGCATCTTAAAAGAATGAGGCTCTGAAGTGGACTTAGAAGTAAACCCACAGGCGGAGGGGATTTATTTAATTCATTATCATTGATCGGGAGGCAACAGTAACACTTTTTTACGTTTCCTGGGTTTCATTTTCTATAGATGTAACTGTTTGGGAAAAGATTTTATGCGCAGTTACGCAGCAAAATACCACAAATACCGAATATTGATTTACTAAAATCAAACGTTCTTTAAGGTTTTCTTATGGGAAGGATATGATGAAAAATATTGTGCTGAAAATCTAGGTTTATATCTGAAATAATTGCTGAATATTTTTAGAAACCGAGTTGTTTTTCTGTCTTATGTAGAGCACCATTGCTTCATCTTCCTACAGCAGAAGCCTTGTTTATCTTCTTTAAGTCGATGTATAAGACTTGATATTTGTTCTTTCTACTGCAAAGAGTAATTTACTCTGAGAATTTAAGCTGCTCCTGCAAAAAGTCATTTTAAATTGATGTATAAGTGCAGTAAATGTAAAGTAAATGAGTTCCCTCTGTGTATAAGGTTGGATGTTCAGTCTTTAAGTTTGTTTGTGTTTTATAAATGTTCTCAGACCATGCACACACTGCAACAGCCTGTAGAGCAAATATAATTATTTAAGACAATTCACATTTAAGATGAAGACAAATATGCAAATGAGTTAGGTTTGATAACTTGAGCAGTTGGTCTGTACAGTGTAATTTGGATAAAATGTTCTCAGCCTCCTCCCCTGAGACTGTGACCCCTTCAAACTGCTATAAGGCTATAGAACTTTGCAGCTCCTCATTTATATTTCATTAACAATAAGGGCGAAACATAAACATTTCATCAACAACTATTTCTACCCAGTGCTCGTCTGATTACTTTAAATATTAATAGTTTTTGTGTCCAGTTTCCATTAAATAGAGATATTAGAAGAGTTCTGCTCTAAAAGGCTGCAATGAATGTTTTAGGTAAAGAGTTACTTATACTGTTTGTGCTAAAAAAAAAATGTAATGGCACCAGTCCGAGGCCGCAGAACCAAACGTCCCTTTGTTCAATGAGTAACACCAATGCAGTAAAAATAACCACAGTTCAATGATGCTGCAGTTGCGTAACTCAACCGTGATGTTTATATCTTGGCAAAGCCCTGAGCAGCTGATCCACAGGTACAGTGATGCTACGGGTTACTGTTATTTCCAATGTCTTTTTCATTGTATCTTCATGGTGTTTCATGCTCTGTGTTATGTATCAGAAACCAGCTTCCTATTGGGAAATGCTCAGATTGTCCAGTGGCCAGTTGTTTATAGCAACGATGGCTTCTGCAAACTGTCCGGATACCACAGAGCCGAAGTCATGCACAGGAGCAGCACATGCAAGTAAGTGGAGCCAGGACTGGGATTTATGTTGAAGTGAACCAGTTCAGCTCTGAGTATGTGGCCAGTAATTTGTGGCAATTGCACCAGTCATTCATTACCATTAGCACTAGAGGCCAACAGGCTTAATGCAACTCCAGAAAGGAAAAGGGTTGGTTCATTGAAACAGAGAAAATGTGGTTTGATTTTTGTTTTACTTTAGTGTTTATGAGGATGTGAGGAATATGATTTTGTAGGATGCCTTAAATTTAGGTTGATTTCTTTCAGCTGGGTGTTTGTGCTTAAGAAAAGGAATGTTTTTTGTTACAAAATTTGATTTGCCAAGGCTGGGAGAGAAAATAGAATACTGCTGGTATCCAGACCAAGAAGACTGAGCTGTAAAAGAAATAGTGACTTTGTGATGAAATGTGACCTCTGCAGCAAATCCATGAAGGGTGGGCACTCGATGTGCATTAGAATGTTAACTGTCTCAGAAAACATCACAGTTTCATGGTTTAACAGTTACATTCGTCCTTATAGTACTGAAAATACTGTTTCTGATCAATTTTTTTTTTTTTTTATAGATAATACTGAATACTGCTTGTGGCCTTTTTTTAATGTAACTATTTATAAAATCAATCAATCAGTCAAAGTTTATTTATATAGCACTTAACAACAACATAAAGAAGACCAAAGCGCTTTACATCTAAAAGCATGATTAAATTATAGGATAGCAACAGTTTAATCTAATACTATAAAAATGCATAAAACAATAAGACACAACATACAGTGATAAAAGGTCTGGCTACTATTTTGATAGAATTAAGTAGAGGGAAAACATTTATCCCTCTATAAAAATAATAAATACATGTGTTTAGAATGCTGCTAAGAACTGAACTGGAGGAGAAAAGTGCATGCACAGGCAGATTCTCTATCCAGATGCTTCATACATATACATGGTACAATCAGCAATCCTCATACATATCATT